>NC_088334.1:36044375-36406250 GCF_036884655.1 Musa acuminata AAA Group
GACTCGAGTAGAAACCGTATGGGTCTGACAGCACCATGCTCGATATACGGTCTCTGGGATATTAGATGGATGAGGGACTATAGGTACATGGTAACTGAGGACAGACAGGTCCAATGGATTGGATTCCCCTGTATCGTCTGGGGACTACGGCGTAGTGGCCTAGTACTTCCGTAGTCGATGAGTCGAGTGAATTATTACAGAGATAATAATTCACTGAGTTAGAAGGAGTTCTGACAGGTATGACTCACGGCCAGCTCGATATTAGGCCTAGAGGGTCACACACATATGGTAGGCATTGCGATGAGTAGAGGTTCGGATATGAGATATCCGACGGAGCCCTTGTCTTATTGGATGCAGATCCAATACCCACTAGGGAAAGGACCCATTAGGGTTTTGACACGGGATCTCTATAAATAGGAGGGATTCACAGCCTCATAGGCTAGAGTCTTTGCTTGCCCTTCCTATTCTCCTCTCCCTCTCCACCTCAGAGTAGGCCTGGAGTTTTGAGGAGCGTCGTCGCAACCCTGCTGTGTGGATCACCGCTAGAGAGGAGGACGCTTGACCTCCTTCACCCTCTCCTAAGGATCTGCAAGGAAACAGGGATATACGATCTCCCTAGGTAACACAATCTCTATACGCAGTTTTGTGTTTTTGCGGATTTTGCGCACCAATCTTCGCACGACGATGAACATCCTTTTGGGAATCGGGGATTTTGCGCATATGATGTCGCCCCCCCTATGATTTCCCAACATCGACTATAATGAGACTTTTTCTTCGGTTTCTAGAAAGGACTTATTAAGAATCGTCATGGCATTGGTAGCTCATTATGATCTTGAGTTGCATCAGATGGACATGAAAACAGCATTTCTGAATGGGGATCTGGATGAGGAAATCTATATGGAACAACCTAAAGGATTCATTGAAAAATGAAAAGAAAATTGGGCTTGTAAACTTAAGAAATTCATTTATAACCTTAAACAAGCTTTCAGACAATGGTAGATAAAATTTCATAATACCATTACTTCTTTCGGATTTAAGAAAAACACTGTTGATCAGTGTATATATCTGAAGGTAAGTGGAAGAAAGTTTATTATATTGGTCTTATATGTGGATGATATTTTACTTGCCAGTAATGATCTTGGTTTATTGTACGAAACTAAGATATTTCTCGACAAGAACTTTAAGATGGTTGATATGAATGAGGCAACCTATGTTATTGGCATTAAGATATTTAGGGATAGATCTCAAGAATTATTAGGATTGTCTCAAAAAGGATATATTGATCGTATTTTGGAGAGATTTAATATGCAGCTTTGCTCAGCCAATGATGTACCTATTACTAGAGGTAAAAACTTCAGTCAAAACCAGTGCCCAAGAAATAACTTAGAAAAAAAACAAATGAAGAATATTCCTTATAGGTGCGCAGTTGGAAGTCTATTATATGCTCAAAACTGTACAAGGCCATATGTCAGTTTTGCAGTTGCAATGTTGGGAAGATACTAAAGCAACCTAGGAATGGAACATTGGAAAACTGCAAAGAAAGTAATGAGATATCTACAAGAGACGAAAGATTATATGCTCACATATAGGAGATCAGATCAACTTGAAGTGATAGGATATTCAGATGCTGATTTTACAAATTGCCTCGATAGTAGGAAGTCCACTTCAGGATTTGTATTTATGTTAGTTGGTGGGGCAATTTCTTGGAAAAGTACAAAACAATCGTTTATTGCATCATCAACAATGGAAGTTGAATTTGTGACATGCTTTGAGGCCACAAATTAAGCTTTATGGCTGTAAAATTTCATCTCGGGACTTGGTATGGTCGACTCAATTATCAGGCCGCTGAAGATATTTTGTGATAACATCTCAGTAGTTTTCTTCTCTATGAATGGCAAGTACTCTAGTGGTTCCAAGCACATTGAGATAAAGTACTTGGCGGTTAGAGAAAGTGTCCAGAAATAACAAGTGTCAATTGAAAACTTAAGCACCACTATGATGATTGCTGATCCATTGACAAAAGCTTTATAGTGTAAAATATTCAAAGAACATGTTCTTAAAATGGGGCTTTTAAGCAAGTCATAAAGGATATGGTGATGCATGTTTATGTGGATGATATTATTGACATTCTTCTTGCTTAATTAAAGTTATCTGTTTTTGTTATCCTGTTTACATTTATGTTTATGCATATTATGATTGAATGTAATAACAGGATTGTCTTAACAAGACAAATTACAAGGGTCATTATGAACTATATTAGGAAAGACTAACAATGTTGTAGTACATAGAAGGGAGTATGTCATTGATGAAATATAACCGCTATCATCGGCATTGATGGTTGGACTTAATATAGTATTATTATGTTTATTGGACTTATTGGCTTATTTTAAAACATGGCCATGTATAAAATACTTTTTAAAATCCTTTAGAATTCAATTAGGTAAAATTATTTTTCAAACAAATTTTGTTTTATTTATTTTGATTTTGAATATCTTTTTTATATCTTACCAATTAATGGATCAAGTGAAAAAATATTAGATTTTGTGGCCCTTTTATAATTAGATAAAATATATAACTAATTGAGTTACATTGAAATATTTTAGCTAATAAAATAGAAGTCCACTTATCGAATGATTCCTCGTGAGATAACCTTGATGGGAGAAAATCTCCTTAGATCTTATCGTAGACCCTCTGCTCTCGCCTATAAAAGGACAGGACCTCTAGGGGTTGAGAGAACGTTGTCGTTAACACGTATACACGTACAAATCCATCAATTTTAGTGGGTCCTGTGAAAGGATAGGAAGAGAGGATCCTCCTTACATATTCCACAGCGATCTTGGATTAAAGACGATACTTGCAACGATCTTGGATTAAAAACAGTGTTTGAATTAAAGACGGTGCTTAGCAGATCAAACGAGATCTTTGAACAGATGTCGATATGCATCATAATAATTAGATCTATGCATTTGATTCCGATCCTAGCATAAAAATTATTTTTATATTTCAGATATAACATAATTAAATTTTTTATGCTTACAAATGTTCCCAACATAATTTTGTAGGGTTCAACGTCTTTCAAGTTAGCTTATCCTCTTTGGAGTATGCAGGGTTCGATCTCTTGGGAGTCGAATGAGTTTGATATCTTCAGGGTCGAACGTGTGTGGTGTCGGCTAATATTGAACTATTATAATAGATGTGGAAGAAACTTCGATTGGCTTCGAATCATCATCTAAATCAGATACCCAAATTCTAACTTAACAAATACAAGAAGATTTTGCCACATTTGGGAGCTTAGGGCTCATATACAAACTGTCTGGCAACTTGATCGATCAAAATTATGAAATCAAACCTGCAAGAAACAAATTGTACTGAAGAATGGTTCTAAAACAACTAGATAGCAAAGGATGATTGATTCCAAAACAAAGTAGTAGAAACAATTTCAAAACTACCACAGCACTAAAGCTACCTTTCGACATATACAAGAAAATTTTGTCGAATATGAACTGATGATTCACTGTCCGACAACACCATCAAAATGACGAAATCAAACATCCAAGAAACGAACCATAACCCCAAATCCAAGGAATAATCAAAACGAGAAATCCAACATCCAACAAAGAGACCTTAACCCTACATCAAAGGATCATCACAAGAACGAGGAAGAAGATTGTAGGGTTATTATAAGTCAAAATGACGAATTCAAACATGGAAGAAGTGAACTATAACCCAAAATGAGAAGAATGAACAAAAGAAGAAACATATATGGTGATATGATCTGTGAAAGTGACAGAAATCAAACATCCAAGAAAGAGACCATAATCCTAAATCGAATGATGATCTGAACAAGGAAAGAAAGAACGATTATAGGAGTCTTAACTGCTAAAATGACCAATTCAAACATTCAAGAAAGAGACTAAATCATAAAAAAAGATAAATAGCAAGAAGAAGTTATTGTAGGTTGATATGATCCACCGAAATGACGAATTGAGACTTGCATGAGACGAGCTCTAACCTAAACGAAACATTGGAAGAAGAAAACTAAGCCAATATGATCCAGTCAAACATCCGAGAAACATACTCTTAACCTAAAATCAAAAGGAACATTAGAAGAAGAGGATTATAGAGAGAATGTCAACTGAAATGACGAGCTCAAACATATAAGAAACAGACCTTAACCTTAAAAGAAAATAAGGTGGGAAGAAGAAGAAGATGATGATACTAATCGTAGGTAATATGATCAGAGCGACGGCTTCTGAAACATCCAAGAAACAAATCCTACTCCTAAATCGAAAGCAAGATCCGCAGAAGGAAATGAAGACTACAGGGGAGTATGATCCGCCAAAACATCGAGCTCAAACATCCCAAGGAAAGAAAATCCTATCCTTGTATCTAAAACATAGACCGAAGCAAGAAGAACACTATACGGTGACATGACGTGCCAACTTGATGAGTCTAGAAACAAATCCTAATCCTTAATCCAAAAAAATGATTAGCAGAAGAAGGCGACGACTGTAAGGTGATTTGATCAGCCGGAACGACGAATTTAAGCATCCAAGAAACAGAGCGTATCCAAGACGACGGTCAGGTGATACGGAGACCGATAGTATCTGCCCAAACGTTGAATTCAAAAAATGCAAGAAACAGAGCGTAAAAATCTTTAAAAGATCGGTAGAAGAAGAAGAGTCATTCACCTCGAGGAAGCCCCCATTCTCGTCGAGATCGAGACGGCTTTCGGATAACACCGCAGAAAGACGGCAGCACCGCTTGGTTCCCTTCCTGCGCTTAACGTCATCTTGGTGTCTTAGGACTTGGTTCCATCCTTGGGCGGCAGTAAGTAGCATTGGTTCGTCAAGCTCCAACTGACGCGTGTCATGCTTCGTGACGACCAGGGAAACGGCGGGTGATGGTAACACAGCATGACGCAACCAACATTAGCAACAGTTTCATGGGTGATTCGGCCCATGAAACAAGCTTGTAATCATTGACCCAATTAAACTATGATTGAGCTACACTAATCCTGTAAAGAAGTAAATTGACCCAATTAAACTATGATTGGGGCTAAAGTTTGTTTCATTAAAATGCCAAATAAGAAATTATGCATATTTGGTTCAATTAAAATATGGTCATTGCCAATTCAGGTTAACTTCATTATGAGATGGGATTGGGTTTTTGTTGTGCCACCCCCTCCCCCTTGAGACTTAAATATATCTATGTCAAGTTAGGCTCTGATCCGACCCATTAAATCGTACCCATTTGTTGATATATATATATATATATATATATATATAAGGGACCTCAAATATTACATTATGTTATAGAAAATCAGATTTATTTGTCATTATGGGATATATTAATTTACACTTTAGAAAGAGCAGTAAATTAAGTTTCCAAGCTGCGGACTAGTGTAGCTCAATCAACTATAAAAGCAGAGTCCATAATAGCTCCACAAACTTACAATGAAATATTTTGGAGGAATTCATCACAAGTAGAAAAGTATTCTTTTATGTTGTGATAAAGTGGTTTACACATAGAAAGAATCCAACCTCCCATTCGATGACAAAAGCATATACAATTTTAATATTGTTTTATTTGAGAAATAGTAGAGCATGGCATTATAGATATATTGAGTATTAAAGATTAAGTTTAAACTATCATCTTTTATAGTGAATATCTTTTAGTTTTGTCCTTTGAAATTTCTTTTAGTCAATTGAAAATATTATTATTTTAGTTAATTTTATTAATTTAATTAGATATTGCTTGTTGGCTTTGGTTTTGTTTCTTTTTCGTAACAATTGTTGCTATCTTAGATAACGATGGAAATATTCTCATGTGAGACACGGCCCCCAGTTTGAGCACCAAGAACACAAATGTAATGAAAAGTGAATCCCACACCTAATTAAGATTCAGGATGGAAAATACTTGTTAAATATTTTTATGATAATAATTATAAGAATATATTGGAGTCGGGAGTACATCAACATAGCGTGCGAGATCGACTCCCTCGGCTCCCAACAGTGGCAGTATAATGCCCCCTCCTTCTATTCTGCGGAGCTGCTGCTGCCACCACATTCCTGCATTGGTTGGGGTGACCGACGTCTTAACCGGGACAGGGGGGAAAGCTATCAGTCAGCTCCCAATCACGTGTGGGTCATGCATCCAGCTTCTATTCCTCGGCCTCATTTAAGGAAATCCAAATCATCCACAGCACCTGCTTCCTTCCCAACCAGACTGACCAAGACTTGTAAGTTCGATCCCCGCAACTAACATCCCCGCAGTCCCCCCCGCTCACAAACCACCCGTCTTCCAGTCAACTCTTCTCTTCTCTTCTTCTTCTTCTTCTTCCCCCGTAGACTCTCTAGCCATCTATATACCATCCGCCGACCATCTTCCTCGACCTCACTTCCCACTCTACACCGATGAGGAACCCTTGCGACAAGCGCGGCACCAACAGGGGAGCCTGGTCCAAGGAGGAGGACCGGAAGCTCATCGACTACATCAGACTGCACGGGGAAGGCTGTTGGAGGTCACTCCCCAAGGCTGCAGGTGTTACTTGTACGCTTCCCTTTTTTGTTTCATTGGCTACGGGTTCCTGAGAACGTGATTCTTTCCCATCAGGTCTGCTTCGGTGCGGCGAGAGTTGCAGGCTCCGGTGGATCAACTACCTTCGTCCGGACGTGAAGAGAAGCAACTTTAAAGAGGATGAAGCCGACCTCATCATCAAGCTCCACGCGTTGCTCGGCAACCGGTACGCCTCCTTATCCTCCAGAACTCGAGTATATTATGATTGAATTGTTTTAGGTGGTCGTTGATAGCTGGGAGGCTGCCGGGGAGAACGGACAACGAGGTGAAGAACTACTGGAACTCCCACCTGAGGAAGAAGCTCAAGAGCATGGGTGTCGATCCTGACAACCACCGGTTGACCCAGAAGGCGCCGCTCCGTCGATCTCGGAGCTCACACAGTGCATCTCTGTCGACTGATGCCGTGACAAGCCACGAGAACATGAAGAAGTGCAGCTCCACTGTGTTGCCTGATCTCAACCTCGACCTAACGATCTGCACTCCATCCTCTCTTGAGGGACAGAGGCTTGAGAGGACTGCCACCCCGACGCTTCCTCTCTTTCGTTGACTTTGGTCGACTAGTGTTAGCTCATATGTCTGTGTGACGTCAATGGTGGAGTGAAGGTGATCCAGGAGAGGACACATGCATTGTAGTCTGAGGAAATCACAAAAGATATTGCTGCTGTGTCAACCCTTCGATCTGATCTTATCCTCTCTCTGTTGCTGTGTCAGTTCAAGCCAGAGTTGAAGAAAATGAATGCTTGACGGTACAAAAGGTTGATTTGTTGCGCAGGCGTGCGCGGCTTGTTGAGGCGACAGCTAACATATAGTTCGAGTCAACTTACGCGGTAGGACATAATGTGACAACAAAGAGAATTGCAGACGAACTTTATGGCATCACAGAGTTAGAGTTAGAATGCACCTGAGATATAATGCGATGCATGCGCGGGCGGCTGATCCACATCAACCCGTTCCTACTTTCCCGTCTCCCTCCTCGCGTGGAGCTCAGAAAGGCATCAGAATCTTCGGATCCGCCTCCAGTTTGGCGCTGGACCACTCATCGTGCACATAGTCTCGTGTGAGGGCTTAGTACTCCTATACTTGGACGTGGCGTCTCGTGTGAGGGCTTAGTTCTGCTATCCTTAGGACGTGGCGTCTCGTGTGAGGGCTTAGTGCTACTATACTTAGGACGTGGCGTCTTGTGTGAGCGCTTAGTGCTCCTATACTTAGGACGTGGCGTCTCGTGTGAGGGCTTAGTGCTGCTATACTTAGGAGGTGGCGTCTCGTGTGAGGGCTTAGTGCTGCTATACTTGGGACGTGGCTAATGATGGCAAATTTAGTTCGACATGTCCCGTATGATGTGGCTCGATCTCGTGGTGACGGGGGCCCGCGCTGTCCGAGCTACAATGGCAGAGGCCACATAGAGCTGCCGGTTGAGTTGACGGGTAGAGAGAAATCTACTCTTGTCAGCATACGAGCCCGGCCATTCCTCTCTTCCCTTCATTCTCGACATCTACTCCTCAATGCCATGTGTACCGAGGCATGTTCTTGCTGCTGGTTGGTAGTCGGAGACACTCACCGTATATTTCGTGGAGTTAAACTCAGCAGAGAGGCCGTGGTTGGCTCACAGCGTTGCATGGATGGAGCAAAAGAGATATGGCGGTGAATGCGAAGATTCGGCGGCGCCATGGATGGCGTTGGGGTACGATTGTTCTCGGCAACTGTCTCTTGTTTCCGAGTACTGATTCGTGCAGGTCTGACAACATCCATTCTAACCGTAGGGATGTCTCCTTTATCCTCTTCCCTATGACTTCAAAATCCAAAATCCAAAATCCAAAATCCAAAATCCAAAATCGTTGATTAAAAGATATAAAATAAAATAAAAACGATACCAAATTAAAAATGATTCTCGACATTTATTACCTAAACTTATAAATAAAACCAAATTCTAGATCATGAGATCAATTAAATATATTAATTCAATTAAAAGGTTAAGTTTCTAGGTTGTATGTTAGGGCTAATTTCAAATTAGATACTAATTTAATCTAAAGCTCTCAAATAAGACACTAATTTATATAGTTATGACACCAATTTACATAACTAGACTCATTCAATCCATAGCGATGTATAATGCTATCCTCTAATTCATCTGTATTGATTATCTTTCCCGTATTTTTAAGGTTCAAACTTAGTGTGATCTATATCTTTCTTTGATGCTATGAGATGGAGTACTCATCAATGTATCTATTTATGGTAATAGGACTCATCTTTAGTCAGTCAAACTATAATCTGACTAACTCAATCTCTTTTCATTTTTATTTTTAATATTAACTCATTCAAATCAATTTTTTATTATGCACTAAAGTAATAATACCGTATCATAAATTTAGTAGTGATAAAATTGAATAATACTAGTCAACAAACATTAATTCAACCTAAAAAATATAAGCTTCTAAGCTGAGCCGCAGGTAGAGGCACCGAACAGAGTGTGCCTCCGAGGAAAGTGGGCCACAGAAGAAAACATTCGGGGTGGAATTCTTGGTATAGCTCGTATTTGGTGTGCGTGACTGTGCTGGGCCCAGACCGGCACAACGTGTATTCTCACTCTCCTTCGTCACCAACAAGTCATCCGTAGACTGCGATTGAGTGCGACAAGTCACTGCCACTACGATTCAACAAAGCTTTGTCAATCACGGTTATGTGTCTGTTGCCGTGATAAATGAGTTTCTTCCGCGAGATTTTGCGAAGCATAACCACCGCACTAGCAGTAGGACGGACAAATCAAAGAAGGCCTCCAAAATGTTGTACCGAGTTTGCAGAGGAGGGGCGCCTCACAAACAATGTCACGTCATCATGAAGCTTTATTACCGTTTATCCAATCTCGTGTCCAATAATATTTCGTCTCACGTTCCAAAGAGAACGAACCGTCGCGAGGGTACTTTTCGGAGGAGGGAGAAGCGAAACGTTTAATCGATCATAGCCGTCCGTCGACGCGCATCAAATGGACCAGATTCACCAAAACCGCATTCGAGTTGACGCCGTGGTTTCGTGACGGTCGACGTCGACAAGGCCTTCCGAAGAGAGCATACACGAAGACGTGATTCAATTTTTCGCCATTTTTTCTTTTCTTTTCTTTCTTCTGTCTCTCTCTAACGTCTCTTTTTTGTTTCTCTGTCTAAAATTTACATCCTAAACATTTTATAAAAGAACAAAAAAAAGTAGAAGCGTCCATTTTACATCAGACGGTGGGCGCCCACGAAAGATCCAGAAAATCGGGCGGCGCACAGAACACGTCGGCATAGTCGAACAGCCCTCCGTCGTAGAACACCCCATCCTCGGCCGCATCCGTCGTATCCACCCTATCATCCGGCCCAATCCCCAAGTCGAACCCGTCGTAGTAGCCGGTGATATCGTCGTCCAACCCCCAGATCTGTCCGAACACGACCCCCTCCACCGCGACTCCTTCCGCGGCGGGGTCGTCAGCCGCAGGAGCCTCACCACCATCGTCCGACGAGGACTGCACCGGCGGAGGCAGTCCGAGCTCGTCATCGGAGGCTTCGAGGAGGAATCCCAGATCCGGCTGGTCGGTCTTCACCAATGCCCGGGTGGGCGGCGGCGGCGGCGGGGAGGAGAGAGCGATCTCCTCCTCGAGGCTCTTCATGACGGAGGCGATGTCCTGGTCTCCGGCTTCAGCGTCATCGTCGAGGATGTCGAGGAAGAGATCGTCTCGGAGGCGCTTGGCCTCCGGCGACTCCTGCTCTTCCGCCTCGTCGCGGCGCCTCTTGCGGTCGCGCGAATCCTCCATCGGAAAACTCAGAACGGGAAGCGGAGAAGATGGGAAAGAGCAGTAAGCAGACACCGCTGAGCGCACGGTGGAGGGGGAGGGCGGAGGTTGGGCTTATATAGGGGAAGAGGGTGTATTCCTTCTCCGAAGGATCTTTTCGAATAAGAGCGAAAGAAACATATGAAATGCACTAAATGTACAAAAAGGCGTGAGTTAAGGGTGTGAACCGTAAAAAGGAAGAAGAAATATATTATTATTAACTGTGATTGAAGTCCGGAGCTGCCGTCCGCATGGGGACCACCACTCATCCCAACGTTCTGATCTTTGTTTGTTTTTAGTTTGCCTCTCTCCTCTCTCTCTCTCTCTCTCTCTGTCTCTCTGTGATGTGTGGAAAGCCATCTGCTGCGGTGTGATCGAGATGGGCTGTCTGTGTTTGACCATTTTGGTTGGACCTGATAAAATTGAATGGATCAAAGGATGATGGATGCCAATCTGGTCGCAGGACGCCATGAAATTTGAACGGATCAAAGGATGATGGATGCCAATTTGGTCGCACCTACTCGCTGAAGATTCGGGGTTGGCGCCACTGCGAACCCCCCAAGTGGTGGTTGTTGCTCGTACGCGACACACGCTTGCCGTCGAAACAAGGAACTCAGCAAACATAGGAACCACCAAAGGAACCATGCAATCTGGCGTGTAGCCACCTCGTTCATCGGAACAGGAAATCTCGTGCCTTTGTCGCACAAGGATAAGTCGAAAGGCACTTAGGAAGTGAAACGTGGCGCGATGACCGCCGGACACGTCACCGGGGGACGCCTCGAAGCTCGCGCGCGCCGAACCACCGCCCAACCGCGTCGAGCGGTTCGGGATGACGGGTCCGAGCGACGTACATGTGGAGGGGGAGGTGGTCAGGTGAGTCACGGTGTTTTCGGGCGGTGGGCCCAAGTGGGGACCACATGAGGGCACGTCCCCGCGAGTGAAATAAAAGGAAAAGTAAAAAGAATGGGCGGGAGAGGAGGGGCAGAGGGAGGAGACAAAGACACTACCCGCCAGAAACCTGCGTCGGACTGTCGCCGTCAGAAAAAGCAGCGTGGTCCGCTATCGTTTCTTACTTTCGGGCCTCAGGGAAGGGAAGCGTTTCTTCTTGTATTAATTTTTGATGGACGTCGTAATTTTTGACGTGTATCGATATGGATGTTTAAAGTTAATTAAATAAATAAACAGTGGTCATAAAATTTAATTATCATACTATAGAATCAATTAGAAACTAAAATATTAACAAAAATTAATTTGCGAATCAGTTCAAAATAATATCCAAAATTGAATTATTAAACAGGAGACGAATTAGGGGGAAAAGTTTCTCATTATGAGTTTGTCTGTCCCTTCTTATTCTTCTCTCTTAGTATTTGTTTTTTTTTTTTTTCAACTCTTCGTATGCACTACTAACCTGTAATTTATATTATATTATATAATTATAATAATTTATCTAGATTTAAGTTTATAATATTTTTTTTGATTTATTAAAAATATTATAACTAACATAAAAGTTCAAGTTATTTTGCATGTTCTTCTTATTTATGAATCAATAAAAATATTTATTTAGGACCCACTAAGGACGATAAACTAATTTATAATATTTATTTTTGCAGTTAAATATTTTATAATATAAACTTACAGTATAAAAAATACTGTAAAATTATATAAATAAAAGACCAACAGTTTGTGATTTTTGTGGTCAAAAATATTTTAGAACAAAAAGAACACGAAGATGGATGAGAAAGATAAAAAAAAAAAAGGGGGATATCAATCGAGAAAAATGGGGACAAGATCAAGACATTCCGAACTTATCTCATGGTGTGGGTGGAGACAGTGAGAGAGAAACCCCAAGAATAGCCGTCGCGAGCAGTGGTGTGACGGGAGACGGGTTAAACGCATGGGATGGATTACCAGTCTTTGCCGCAACTTTATGTGGCTGTTTACTTCATTCACATGTATGTATGAATGTATGTTTGGTAAGCATCTAAAAATCATGATCGTAAGTATACGGTCCTGATGGAATTAATTGGGTTCGTCCTTATCCGACAACAACTCGTGCCGTTTCATTTGGATTGTCTTCGTTGACCCTAGTATGAGATTCATGGCCAGGAAATTGAAAGCTCGCCTTTTGGGGCCAAGTGGGAACTATTTGACGATAGCAACTCCGTCACTCCATCTGCCGATTGCCCATCGCGTTGAAAAGTTTACAATTTGTGTGTGGAATTTCTTAGCTACTTAAACTTTGTGTTATTAGCGATCACATCAAAGTCTTTGTCATCATACAAAGCAGCATATTTATCTTTTTCTTTTTCATTATTTTATTTAATATTTAATTAATACATTTGTACGACAGGAAACAGTCGTTCCGCATGGAGTGCACGCAAGTTCCGCATGGAGTCCAATTCACCAGTAATCGGTGGCTACGATCACCTGAAAAGAATTTTATATATGATAACAATTATGTATATTGTTTTCTAGGGAAAGATAGATGGGTCCACCTTTGCTTTTATATATATATATATATATATATATATATATATATATATATATATGTCGGAGAACTTCGACAGTATTATTCAATATTTACTATTTTTCCTCCCACAAAAAAAAAAGAATAATTTTCTGTGCGCGGAGAGATTCGCTTTCGCAGAGTTGGACAGATGATTGATTATCTTGTAAAATTGTGTTAAGAGGCGTATTCAATAAAAATATTTTTAATGCTTATATCAGTAATAAAATCAAATGATTTGAAATAGTAATAAAAACTAGATATTCTCTGATGTAGTGATTAATAGTAGAAACATTTATACTGATCATTTAATGATCATGATATTGTACATCAAATCATCAAGCTTTATAATTAAGAGAGAACGACCCGTTTTAAAACTAAAGATTATTAATTTTTATCCTAATTAAAGAAAATATTATATCAATGTCATGTTATGAATCCAAATAATATATTGATTGTTAAATGGGTATGATGTGTCATAGAGTTACTTGCATGTCATATTTTTCATACTAAAATCTTATTTATAAATCAAACTATACATAATAAACCTTAGAGGACTTTTACAGTTTAATATTTAATATTTCTTAGTTATTATCCTTTTATCAAAGTGGATATAACAATCTGTGGGGCAACAAAGACCCCACGTCCAGCATATTGAGGCCAAATACGAAGAAAATTAAAAGTGTATCTATTGAGGTGAATTTCTCAAAAAAAAAAAAAATTTTAGAGTATCCTAATTTAAAAACTTATAGTAGAATTATCCTGAACATATGAAAAGATCGTTTTGAGTCTCTCTCTTTCTTTTTAGAATCCACTATCATCTTCTCCTCCTCACTAAACTGTTATTTGCTAAACCCAAGAATATCATTGTCTGAGCATCCATGTCAACTCTAGTTATTCTCATCAAACTTTAGAGACATCACACACGAAAACATAAACGAGTAAAAGAAAACAATCGATTGGACAAAGGGCGATGATAGATAAAGATAAGATGATTATTTAAAAAAAAAATATTATTTAAAAATTTTTGTAAGTTAAGACACCGTAAAAAATTTTCAAACTTATAATTTCTTTAAAAAAAATACCTTTCAAAATATATAATTATAAAGAAAGGTGAAGAAAATCTTTCTCCGAAACAGCACATCAAAAGAGTCTTATTTTGCCATTCTACTTGATTTGTCTTGTTGATGGATGAGACTCATCCAGAACTTTGACTTCTGTATCTATTATTGTTGGCCCCACATATATAGGTGGCGTTGTGCGATTGGGAGGACGCGGAAATGATGCTTCCGAATCGCGCCGTGTAATGACTCCTTGCAACAATTAATATTATCCACCGCTAGTAAACATAGAGATAGATAATGAGAAATTTATTCAGACGCTTGTATTCTCCATGGATTAGAAAATTTAAATTACTAAGACATACGAATATAATTACTAAGATTTTTTTTTTTTTTTTTATATAAGGAGATCAACTTTCTTTATTCAGAAGCTTGTATTCTCCATGGATTAGAAACTTTATTCACAAGGAGATCAACTCCCCACGGACAGTCTTGATTTAACTTGTCGGGACAAAATCTTAATCTTCTAAATTCCTGCTAAAGATCAAACTGAGCGAGTTTGGTGTGCGTAAAACACGAAGCGAAACTTGTTCCTTTCACTTGCCGCCCTTCCACATCTCGGTGCCAATTATCTGACCAACAGGTATCTGTGAGCTACAAGCCAACTTGACTACCGTTGGCTGCTTCTGTAGAGACGGCTGCAGGCAGGAAAGCTTCGACAACACGCAAGCAAGCAAGCTAGCAATCCGCGCCACGAAATTCCAAACACCACCTCAATCCAAATCGTCCTAATTCTTCTTCTAGAATTAGGTCTCGAAACTCTTCGAAACCAGTGCTCGTCGTGATCGACAGCACACGCGATGCGTGTTTCGTGTTGGAAACACGAGAAGAAGGATAAGATTGGGTTCGGCCTTTCTTCGTCACCTCAGTGTAAACGTGATGTTGGGTTCCAGAGTCGATGCGCGAGATGCCGAC
This sequence comes from Musa acuminata AAA Group, assembly GCF_036884655.1. Taxonomy (NCBI): domain Eukaryota; kingdom Viridiplantae; phylum Streptophyta; class Magnoliopsida; order Zingiberales; family Musaceae; genus Musa; species Musa acuminata. Next base: position 36,059,299 of record NC_088334.1, read on the forward strand.
GAGAAGCTAAACACGTTACTTATAAATACGGACGGAAGTATGCGCGGATTTCATTGACTTTGGTGGCGCCTATCACTGTTGGCAAAAGCAAAGGACGGCTTAGCCCTCCTCCTTGAGTCCCCACGTGAACCTGCTTCGCATTGGAACACTTGGGACGTGCATCCGGAATCTTCCATGGGACCTACTGTCCAAAGATCTCTATATTAGATATTATCTATCATAGGAAGATGCTGGTGATAGCTGAATCAATTCGCTTTGATTGAATGCGTGTATAAAAAAAACCTTCGAGATGCATCTAAGGGGTCTCTGGCGTTAGATGTAGTGCCAACCTAAAAAGATTAATCCGAGTAGCGTCGTCGATCCTTTGATACTTAAATTAGTAATAAAATAAGGTATGAAAAGATATAAATAAATTATGTTTGATCTTCATTAGTATGGTCTAGTGGATCCTATATAATGAGTCCAATAAAATAAAAATATTTTATGATAGGAAGGAAAATATTTAGAAAATTTTGTTATTCAACTAATATTTATGTGGCTTAGTTGTTGATCGGAGCTTCGATTTTCTTAAGCATTTTTTCTATTAGATATATTTATATATATTAGATACAGATATATGAATATGTAAAAATTATATATACCATGTGTTCTTGCTCAAGTAAATTCATGACCAAAGTCATTCGGATTGAGAGAGAAAGAGTTCTTCGGAAAAATCCGATTAGAGCGAGACTTGAGTATATTCCGTATGAGCCAGATATCACCATTCCCGGTATACAATCTCTAGGATATTAGATGGATGATGGACTATATATATACATAGTAACTGAGTATAGATAAGTCCAATGGATTGGATTCCCTTGTATAGTTTGGAGACTACGGTGTAGTGGCTTAGTATATCTGTAGTCGATGAGTCGAGTGAATTATTATAAAGAAAATAATTTACTGAGTCAAAAAGAGTTCTAATATGTATGACTCATGGCCAACTCGATATTAAGCCTAGAGAATTACACACATATGATAGGTATTACAACGAGTAGATGTTCATATATAAGATATTCGTTAGAGCCTTTATCTTATTGGATATCCAATAAACCTTTGAATTATTGGATCTTGTGGATGAGATATAATAAGAACTAATGAGAGATTATTGGGTAGAGATCTACTAATCCAAGAGACTTGGGTAGTTGGTGTTAGGATCAAGAGCGGCACTAAGAGCGGAGGGGGAGGGGGTGAATTAGTGCAGCAAAAAATTCATCAATTTCAGAAAAATGTTCGTTTCGATTTAATCTGTTTCGAAAATAAATTGAACTTGAAAGCTTTCGTAAAAGTGCTAATAGAAGGTTAAGGAAGTTTGCAGTAATGTAAATTACACAAAGAGAAAGGCAAACTAGAATTTAGAGTGGTTCGGTCGAAATGACCTACATCCACTTTCGGATTCCTCCTTCGTCAAGGTCACTGGTATCCACTAAATGCCTTCCTTCAATAGCCGAAGGCTAACCACCTTTTACAGCTCTTTCTCCTTTTGCCCGGATTAGGAGATAACTCTTACAAGTCTCACTCCTCTTTCTTGGATGGTTACAAGGCGAAGAGAGGGAGGAGGAGAACTCTTCTCACTTTTACAACACTTTTTACACTTCAAACACTTAAAATTTTTCATACATATAATAGCACTTTGTTACCCTTTCATGCAGAAAAGGGTGGGGTATTTATAGGCCCCAATGACTTCAAAAATGGAGCCAAAAAGTGTCTCACCCTAGATTTTCAGGATACTAGCAATACCATCACTTGACACTTGACACTGGGCGGTACCACCGCCTAACAAAGCTCGGAGACCGAGCTCTAGCGGTACCACCGTTAGCACCAATAACTGCCGACGGTACCACCGCCCAGACCACCTGGGAGACTGGGTCTTCTAGGCGGTGCCATCGTTGGCCTTGGTAGTGCCACCGCCAGCCATATTTTCAAGGGCTGAATGAGCTATTCAATCTGACCCAATTTAGCCATGTTAAGGGCCCAATTAGCCCCTAATTAAGTTAGTGGGATTACCTCCCAATCCTAATTTAATTTATGATTCTAACTATGATAATTAAGATAATTTGACACAGCATCTTGTTCCGGTACGTCAATTGCTCTTTCGGCGAGCTTCCGGCAATCTTCCGACGAACTCCTGGTAAGCTCCCGGACTTTACAACGATCTTCTTGGCGAGTTCCGATGAGCTTCTTTGGCAAGTTCCTGGACTTCTCAGTTGGTTCCGATAGAACTTCCGACGAACATCCGGATTTTTGACGAACTCTTGAACTCCCAACGAGATCTCGATCTTGACTCTGGCACAACACCTGCTTTATGTCTTACTACTATCGTAGTTCATCTTGCATACTTTTCTCAACATATAGATTAGATTAAACAATTTATAATTGACTTCATCATCAAAATCTAAGATTCAACAGTTGGATGAAGATTTAGTATCCAATAGGGCAGGATCCAATAAGGTTAAGTTGATAGGGGATCTCTATAAATACTGGGAACCAAAGAGCCATAAGCTAGACCTCTTTTGGCTGTCACCTCTTATACTCCTCTCTCACTCTCCTTCTCAGCTAACAGCCTTTGTTTGGGGTGTGTGGACAACAAGAAGGGTCAACCCCTTTTTGATCGTGTGGTGCACGTGAAACAGAGGATTGTGCAACAATTCGATGAGCGTCTTCATAGCCCCTATCATGTGGATCACTACTAGAAAGGAGGACAGTTGACTTTCTTTATCTTTTCCTAGAGATTTACTAGTTTTTAGGGATATACGATCTCTATAGATAATAAATCTTTTTTATATGCGTAGTTTTCGGTTTTGTTGGTTTTTGCGCACCAATCTTCGAACGATAATGTAATCTTCTTTTTCTGCGAGAAATTCTGGGATTTTATTTTTTTTATTCTTCCACTACACATATGATGTTGTCCCAAATTTTTCAATAGTGATATCAGAGCCAGGTTGATCGTGCAAAAGATTGACTTTTAAACTATGTGTATTGTGTTCAATCATATAGAATTTTTTTATGCGTTCTTGCTGCATTTGACATAGTTTTCAGATCCCATAATAAGATGACGTGTGCACAAGGGCTGCGTGTTGAATCTTGGATTTTGATGATAAAATCAATTGTAAATTATTTGATCTAATCTATATGTTGAGAAAAGTATGCAGGATTAACTACAACAGCAGTAAGACATAAAGCGGGTGTTGTGTTGGAGTCAAGATTGAGACTTTGTTGGGAGTTCGAGAGTTCGTTGGAACTCCGAATGTTTGTCAAAAGTTCTGCCGGAACCAACTGAGAAGTCTAGGAGCTGCCAAAGAAGCTCATCAGAACTCGCCAAGAAGTTCGTCGTAAAGTTCGGGAGCTTGCCGAGAGTCCGCCAGAACATTGCCGAGAGTTCGTCGGAAGATCGTCGGAAGATCGCTGGAAGAGCAATTGACGTACAGGAACAATAGTGCTTTGATTATGTCTTAGTTATTGTAGTTAAACAATAGATTGAGTTAGAATTGGGAGGTAATCCCACTAACTTAATTAGGGGCCAACTTGGCCCTTAACAAGGCTGAATTGGACCGGATTGAACAGCTCATTCAACACATGAAATCATGGCTGACGGTGGCACCACTTGGAAGACACAATCTCCCAAGTGGTTTGGACGGTAGTACCACCCAGATTGAGCAGTGGTACCATTGACAATTAATGGTGTCAGGCGGTGGTACGGCCCCTGTCAAGCAGTGGTACCGCTAGTGTCAGGTGTCAAGCGGTAGTACCACCCAGTAATGGCGATGGTACCACTAGTATCTCAAAAATCCAGGATAAGATACTTTTTGGCTCCAATTCTGAAGCTAATTGGGGCTTATAAATACCCCACCCTTTTTTGCATGAAAGGGCATAAAAAGCAATGGCATAATCTTAAATTCTTGAGTCTTAAAGTGTTGTAAAAAGTGCTAAAGTCCTCCTCCTCCCTTTAAGTATTGAGATCATTCAAGAGAGGTGTGAGACTTATAAGGGTTATCTCCTAAGCCCATGAAAAGGAGAAAGCACTGTAAAATGTGGTTGGTCTTCGCCTATTGAAGGAAAGCCTTTAGTGGACGCTAATGACCTTGACAGAGGAGGAATCCGAAGTGGATGTAGGTCTCATTGATCGAACTACTCTAAATTATGGTTTTTTTCTTTTTGTGTAATTTATTTTACTGCAAACCTCCTTGAGCTTCTCCTTACATTCTTACGAAAGTTTTAAGTTCAATATCTTTTCGAAACGATTTGAATCGAGACAAATATTTTACGAAATCGAAGAATATTTTGCTGCACTAATTCACCCCCCCTCTTAGTGCCACTCTTAATCCTAACAATTGGTATCGGAGTAAGGTTCACTCTCATTTGGTTTAAAACCCAAGAGAGATGACATTTACTGGCAACCAAGAGGGTCATTCAATTACACATTCGACCATGTTCAATGGGACGGATTACACATATTGGAAGACTATAATGAGGATCTTCCTAATTTTAATGGATTTTGAATTATGAAATATTATAGAAAATAGGTTTCAAAAGTCTTCTCTTCCAATGAACGATTGGATTGAGTTGGAGAAGAAGACTTTCACTTTAAATGCCAAGGCTATGAATGTCTTGTTTTGTGCATAAGATAAAAACGAGTTTAATCGAGTGTCGATTTATGAAACGACTTTTGATATTTGGCACACACTCAAAGTTACTCATGAAGGCACTAGTAGAGTGAAGGAGTAAAAAATTAATCTTTTAGTGCACACCTATGAGTTGTTTCGGATGAAACCGTATGAGACCATTGGAGATATATACACCCGATTTACGAATATCATCAATGGTATAAAAGGACTTGGTAAAGGTTTCTCGGATTTTGAACTTGTTAATAAAATCTTAAGATCCCTTCCAAAGAGTTGGGACCCTAAAGTCACGATCATTCAAGAGGCCAAAGATTTAAATAATTTTCCTCTCGAAGAACTAATCGGGTCACTAATGACCTATGAGATGACTTGTAATGCTCATGAAGAGCTTGAGAACAACCTTTCAAAGAATAGGAAGGATATGACACTAAGAACTCAAGAATACCACTTGAAAGAAAATTTAAGTGATGAGGACTTTGATGATGATTTGACATTCTTAAAAAGAAAGTTCAAAAAATTCATAAAAGGAAATAAATTTAAAAATGACACTAGAAATAAATTTGAACCCAAGAAAGAATAAGTGATATGCTATGAATGCAAGAAGCCGGAACACTTCAAGAGTGAATATCCCCAAGCAAAGAGGAAGCAACCAAAGAAAAAGAAGACTCTCAAAGCAACTTGGGACAACTCAAGTGCATCTGAAGAAGAGGAGCCAACCAATACCGAGCAAGTTGCTCACTATGCGCTAATGGCTATTGGAGATGAGGTAAGTAGTTCATTTGATGCAAATTTATCCTTTGATGAACTATTAAATACTTCTCATGATTTATTTGATGAATACAAATTAATTAGTAAAAAATATAAATTATTGAAAAAAGAGCATGCTTCTCTTGTTAGTGATTTCGATAGATTAAAAGTTTAGCACAATAATAGTTTAGCTCCATGTACGAAATATGATGAACTAGAAATACTTCAAAAGGAAAACTTGCTACTCAAAGAAACCTTAGAAAAATTTGAGGTTGGTAGCAAGTCCTTGAACATGATCCTTGCCAACAAGGGTCACATTCATAGAAAAGGCGGAATCGGATTTGTGAGTAGCTCTCACCAAAATCCAACCACATTTGTTAAAGGCTCTACTTTGTATGTTTCACCCTAAAATAAATGTAACTTTTGTTACAAATTTGGGCATGTAGCTTATCATTGTCCATTTAAGAAATGCAATCCACACAAATTGATTTGGGTTCCTAAAGGAACCATAAAATACTCCATGCTAAATGATAAGTTAAGTTGATCGATTTTTGAGGCACCCAAGGTCAAATGGGCACCTAAAAATCATCTTTTTTTGTAGAAATATTTACCATCACAAACTAGGAGCAAGAGATGATATCTTAATTTTGGATGCTCAAGGCTTATGATCAGAGATCCAAAATAACTGATGAAGCTCTCTAGCCAAAATAACAAAGGAAAGATCATTAGAATTAAAACTATCAGTTACAAAATGATACTTATATTCCATAAGATCATGATGCAATAATTATTTAAAATATTGTGTGATGAACACTTGATCTTAATCTCTCGATATTTGAAACTTGTGAATTCTTATGCATGGATTCCCCTTCTCACATCTTCCATATTTTTGAATTTCTCGGATACATTCCTTCCTTAATGTTTTCTCCGGATCAAATTCTATCTTACAAGATCATGAACTTATGGCATGCGAACCATGTTTGCATATGAATTTTGTATGATGCATGAACTTATGATGCGAATTTTACATAATGATGTGTGTGTAAATAAGTGTGTACTTCACAATGATAAAAATATTGCAAGATGAAACCACTCAATGTCAGCACCACAACTCACCACAATCGGAGCAGTGCTCACTGCCAGTAAGCGGTGGCATCGCCAGTTGCAATGGGTTATAGGTGGTAGCACCGCCCAACTGGCGGTGCCACCGCCCAACCGGTAGTGCCACCGCCCGTAACTGCCCTATATAAAGAACAAGTTAGGGCCAGTGGTAGAATCGACCCTAACTCATTTCACAACTTTCCTAAGTGCCCCAAAACTCTTGAATCTCATGCTCTCCCTCTAGCAACTTAAAAGTTTCCCCACTTTTGCTAAATCAAGGATCAATCTCCAACATCCGCTTGGAAATCCAAAGAAGGAAAAACTACTAAGGTAATCACTAAACCAAATTGATTTCCCCTTTGTATAACTTATTTTTGTCACTTATTTGTCTTTATAATTGTAGTCTCCATGAGTTTTAGAAGATCCTCTAAGGACAAAGGGAAGAGGAGATTAGATGAAAACTATGACTCCCTACTTTTCGATTCTCATCAACATGCCTTTAGATTTTCATCCATAGAGTATAGAAATATTCATAAGGGTAAATATGTTGATTTAGAGGAATTAAGTGATTTAGAACCTATTCAATAGTTTGCTAATCTAGACATTCACTCAATCTTTCAAATAAATGAACCTATCTACCATAGACTTATTAGACTATTTTATAATAATTTACATGTAGATGAAAATGAAAGGGTATTTATCTATCTCTTAGGACATCATATACCTATTACAGATAACATAATTTGCAACCTCATAGGAATTACGGAGAAAGAAAAAGGGTGTTATTTTAGAGGACAATGGGATGAAGAATCAGTTAGGACTACTTATACTGATGCCTTAAAAATGAGTTTTGGTAATCATAACTTAACTATTCTTTCAAAAAGCAGTGAACATTTACTACCTTTAAGCACCAAGATACTTCATCACATCCTGATAAGTATTATTATCCCAAAATAATATCATCATGATGAAGTAAGCCAAATGGAATTATGTATCATGTATTGGATTATGAAGGGAAATAATAATTATTTTGGTTACCTAATCCAACAAAACATAATTGAACTATCAAAAAAGGATATGATGCTTCAATATGGTGGCTTGATCATCCATGCTTACGACATAGCTATCCCACCTGATGAAGAAGTTATGAAACAAGATAGATTCAATATTATAAATAGAAACCTACTTCGACGATCGAGGTGTATATTCAGAAATGGGATATGGATAAGACTGCCTAGAAGGACTGATCTCCTCCCACTTGAACTAGAATCTGGAATACTAATTTTTAGGGGTAATCAATCTCCTCTAACTGGTCCCTTTGAGGCAATACCTTCAGCAGAACAAGCACCTCCTTCATTTATCGATGACATAGGGACTCGAATGGATCGATTCAAATAACATCAAGATCGATTTGAACAACGTCAAGATCAAATCATAACTGAGTTACAGTAGATTCATCGATAGTTTAATACATTGTTTATACATTTTAACTTACCACCACCTGAATAGTTGTGTATGTTTTTTTGTTGAGGAGAAATAGACGAAATCCCTCTCTTTTATGTTGAAATCTTATGTTGCCTACTTTGATGGTGAAATTCTGTGCTTACTTTAATGAATATATCACTCTAAGAATTAGACTTGATAAATCTTTTAAATGGATAGATTCCTCAATACATTCAACTTTTGGTACTTATAATTTGATGTATTATTTGACGATCATTTGCGGAGTTAGGAATGTTAAATTGTCCGAATGCATGAATTTGTTATATTTCTTTTCCGGACTATCCTTCTCTTAATGTATTCCATGAATGGGACTTTCATAACTCTATTTCATTTTTATCTTCCTTAGTATCAAGTTTACTCAATACCCTTGCTCCATCAATGTTTGATACATGAAATTCATTGATAAATGCATCTCTCACGAATTTCACTCTTATGAATTTTTAATGAGAAATAGATTTTATGTGATGCTCTTCTCTTTATGAAGGTTTATTCATGGAATTTCTTTTATCCTTCATATGATGATTCTTTCACATGAATTCTTTCTTAATGAAGGAATAATTTTTATGAATTTTTTAGTATGAGATGAACACTTACAAGAGTGAGGATTTGATTTCACATGAATATCTTGATCCTTTTCATGAATCCCTTCTGTTTATTAAAATTGAAGCATGATTTAATGAAACTCTTTTATTGTCTTTGACTTGATTCAAATCATTTCATAAAGTTGGTTCTTAATGGATTTCCTCCTTGCTTTCCTTCTTCATGCAAAGTTTTGATGACAAAGGGGGAGAAGTTGGTAGTAGCTATCTCTTTAACGTTTATAACTTTTAATGTTGAGAACTTTTGAATGATATCATATCATGAATGCTTGAAATATGATTGGTACTGTCAAATACAAATTGAAATGTGACATGAATTTTTATCACACTTATATTGTTGAATTGTTCTCCTTTTTGTTGATGACAAAAGGGGAGAAATAATACCAAAATGTGGTAAATTGATGATAATGTATGCAATATATCTTATCGTAAATGCTTATGTGCTTATCATTTGAAACATATCAAAACGAAGAGTGTAAAACATCGCATAAGCTTGAAATGTTTAAAATGCTTATATGATTATATGCTTATTGTAAATGCTTAAAAATGTTTCATTACAAGATATTATGAGCTTACCTTGCTAATTTACAATTTGATAACTTGCTATCTTGTCATAGAATGATGACTTGCTATCTTGCTAAATTTTATATTTGAAATTCGTATCAATGATGATTATCATTGGATTTGAAAATGGATGTCATGCCTTGACATCATTTTGATAAATATGTGGTATCGTATTTAGAATTGGTAAATCATGATAAGTATCATGATGTGCATATTGATAAGTTTAAATGAACTTAGCTTATCAGTTTGCTATTTGAATTCAAAGGCCTTGAATTCAAGAATGTATTTTCTCAAGTATGACATATAGATAGGGGGAGTTAAGGTTTACTCCGTCATCAATTGATTGTCATCATAAAAAAGGGAGAGATTGTTGAATCTCGGATTTTAATGATGAAATCAATTATAAATTTTTTGATCTAATCTATATGTTGAGAAAAGTGTGCAGGATTAACTACAATAGCAGTGAGACATAAAGCAGGTATTGTGCCGGAGTCAAGATCGAGACTTCGTTGGGAGTTCGAGAGTTCATTGGAAGTCCGGACGTTCGTCAGAAGTTCTGCCGGAACCAACCAAGAAGTTTAGGAGCTTGCCAAAGAAGCTCGTCGGAACTTGCCAAGAAGTTTGTCGTAAAGTCTGGGAGCTTGCTGGGATTCCACCGAAACATTGCCGAGAGTTCGTCGGAAGATCGTTGGAAGAGCAATTGATGTACCGGAATAAGAGTACTTTGATTATGTCTTAGTTATTATAGTTAGACAATAGATTGAGTTAGAATTGGGAGGTAATCCTACTAACTTAATTAGGGGCCAACTGGGCCCTTAACAGGGCTGAATTGGGCCGGATTGAATAACCCATTTAGCACATGAAATTATGGCCGAAGGTGGCACCGCTTGGAAGACCCAATCTCCCAGGTGGTCTGGGCGGTGGTACTGCTGACAGTTAATGCTATCAACGGTGGTACCGCCTGTTAGGATCGAGAGCACTAAGAGGGGGGGGGGGGTGAATTAGTGTAGCGGAAAACTTTCTGCGATTAAAATCGAAAGCTGCGTTCGAACGATAAAAACAACTTCTGTATGAAAGTTGATACTAAGCAAGGTTAAAGTCAAACTATGCAGGCAGTTTGCAGCTATGATGAAAACCAGAATATCGACGTAAACTGAAATCCGGCATTCGTACGAAGAAACTGATTTACGTCTAAATGCTGATTCGTAAATCACTTGATTAGATAAGACGCAGTTTAAGCAGGAGTATAAAGGCAGTGTGCAGTTATGGTAAAGCTCAAAACGTAAATGCAATCTGCAATATGATGATCATACGAAAAAGCAGATTTACGTCTAAACGCAGATTTACGTCTGAACCTTGAAACTCGTTCGTAAAATCGCAGAGGGCAGTAGTTATTGAGAAGTTTACAGTGAAGGTAAAATGCTCAAAGGAAATGCAAACCGAGATTTAGAGTGGTTCGGTCAATCTTGACCTACTCCACTTTTGGCTTCCTCCACCGACGAGGTCACCGACGTCAACTAGAGGCCTTCCTTCAATAGGCGAAGGCCAACCACCCTCTTACAGATTCACTCTTTTTGACGGGCTTAGGAGACAACCCTTACAGAAGTTTTCTCTCCTCTCTTTACAACTCAAACTTTGAAGAACATAAAGAGGAGAACTAGCAGTTTTGAGCTCTAAGAACCACAAAAAGATAGCAAGATTTCGAGTGTGTGTTTTGTGCTTTCAGTGCTGAATGGGTGGGGTATTTATAGGCCCCAACCCAGTTCAAATTTGGAGCTCAAATCTGTCAATTCCCGGAATTCCGGGATCAGGTGGTTGCACCTCCTGACTAGGGCGGTTGCACTGCCTGGCAGAGCTCGAAGACTGAGCCTCTGGGCGGTGCCACCTCTGTCAGGGGCGGTTGCACATCTCTGCCAGAGCTCGAAGACCGAGCTTAGGCGGTTGCACCGCCTGACTAGGGAGGTTGCACTGCCTGGCAGAGCTCGAAACTTGAGCTCTGGCGGTGCTACCTCTTGACAGAAGAGGTTGCACTGCCCAGTCTCGCTCGGAGACTAAGCCCGGGGCGGTGCCACCTCTTGGCTGGGGCGGTTGCACCGCCCACAGCAATCAGGGTCCGAATGGGTTAATCCATTCGGCCCAATTTGATTCTTTCAGGGGCCCAATTGCTCCAAGATTAAGATAATGGGATCACCTCCCATTTCTAACTTAATCAATGTGCTAACTACGATTATTTCCTAAGACATATTCTGCAGCTTGCTCCGGTGCGTCAATCGCTTCTTCTGGCGAGTTTCCGGCGAACTTCCGTCGATCATCCGACGAACCCTCGGTGATCCTCCTGCGGACTTCCGGCAAACTCCTGGACTTGCGACGATCCACTTGGCAAGTTCCGACGAGCTCCTTTGGCAAGCTTCTGGACTTCTCGGATTTGTTCCCGCAGAACCTCCGACGACTGTCCGAACTTCCGTCGAGCTCTTGAACTCTCAACGTGATCATTATCATGACTCCGGCGCAACTCCTGCTGCATGTCTTTCTTCCATCGTAGTTAATCCTGCACACTCAAAACAAAAACTTCGATCGAGACAATTAATCCTAAGCAATTAACCAAGTTGTCCGGCATGTCATTGGTCCCTCGACGCTTCGTCCGATTCTTCGGCGCATCGTCCTTTCCTGCAGCCTATTGCCCAATCGGCCTGTTGGCTCCGCAACTCCGATATCCTTGGCACAATACCCGCTCTTCTTGGCCCGATGCCCGAGTTCACGGCCCGAAGCCTTCTATCGATACGTCGACCGATCCACCGGCCTGACGTCCAATCTTCTGACATGTTCCTCCGGCACAACATGATTTTCCTGCTTTAATTGTCTCATCCTGATCGAGGCATCCTGCGTCACTCAAAACGCAAATTAAATCATAAACATATATCAAGTAGTTTCATCATCAAAATACTTGATTCAACAATCTCCCCCTTTTTGATGATGATAACTACTTGATGACAGAGTTAACCTTAACTCCCGGAGTTTAAACAAACTCCCTCTATCAATATGCCATATTGATAGAAACTGTTAGATTCAAAAATCTAAGCAACATGTCATCATAAACGGAGTTAACCTTAACTCCCAGAGTTTAAACAAACTCCCCCTATCAATATACCATATTGATAGAAACTCTTGGATTAAAAAATCCAAGCAACATGTCATCATAAACTTATGCATAACATGTCATGTCATCAACATACTTCTCCCCCTTTGTCATCAATAAAAAGGAGAAGTACCACAATCAAGTGTTTGTGATGTAAGTTTAACTCATGGCATGAAAAACATAATATCTATTGTTATCATCATGCAAGTTTACTATCATCAAATGGTAAGATATTAACATGTAAAATTGCGATTCTACCTTCTTGATATCTTAACATGATATGACATTCATAGCACCTATTCATATGAATGCTGCTTTTGATATCATAATATGGCATTCAAAACATCTATTTATATTCTTCAAATATGACACTCATAGTATCAATTTATATATTTCTCCCCCTTTGTCATCAACAACAAGGAGAATGATATAAGCAAATTTTAAATATAAGTGCGATGCCATAAGTTGGTTCATGTCATTTTCCAACAGTGAGTGATAGGATACCAATTATGCAAACATCTCGAGGAAAACATGACATGGAGATAGCTTTTATTGCTTCTTCCTTTTTATTTGTTATCTTTTTACATGAAGGAGGAAAGCCATATGTGAAGTTCAAATCGATAAGATATTAAAGTACACTTCATTTTTGCAAGGATTAAGATATGTAAGTGAGTCAAATCCTTGTATGTAAAAATATCTTCCTTTTATAAGAGGGAATCATCAAATATGTTTCTCGAAAAATATTTTTCACATGATAAGTGCATTTGCTAGATGATTCCATATGTCAAAAATCAATGATATGAATTAAACTTGATATGACATATGCTTGTTAAGTTCTGAAGAGGATAATGTATCAAGAAAATCCAAAAATGAAATTTGACACTTTCATACATTCGGACAGGGTTTTATTAGAGATATTCAATTACAATCATGAAGGTAAAACATGCTTATTATCATGAAAATTTTTGTATTCAAGCACATAATTTCCAACATGTAATCATGGCAAGTAATTGTGTAAAATCATTATGGCAATCAAGTGATTTGATCATTCAATCAAAAAAGTCCGAAAAATAATTTTAACACGTTTAATCATTCGGACATATTTTTGCCATAGTTTTTCAAATATAATCATGAAGATAAGGCATGCTCATCATCATGGTAGTATGATAGCAAGTTTACCATATACAAGCTAGCAAAAATTTTTAACTTTTTAAGGCCCGCAAGCTAGCAATTTTGAGATGTTCAAGAAAGCAACTCTTGCTTCTTGAAATATAAGTTTTGCTAGATGTGCAAGTTGACTTTTTGCTTCTTGAGATTGGCAAGATAGCATTCCTTGGTGATGTTCAATATAGCTAAGTTCTACATCATGCAAGCTAGTGAATCTTATAACATTTTAGAACATGCATAATCACCAAAGCATCATAAATTTTTATAATGTGCAAAATTACAAATTTTGCATGATTGCATTTGTGTGTCTTGAGACTTGCAAGATAGCACTTCTTGGTGATGTTCAAGATAGCAATTTCTTCTCTTTTGAGAAGTGCAATTTTTGCTTTCTCCTTGAATTGTGCAAGCTAGCTATCTCCCATTTTGTCATTGTCAAAAAGAAGGGAAAAACCCTTTACATCAATTTTTTTTAAATCATGACAAAGGTTAGTATCAATCTCATTATATTTTCAAATTAAAACATGCACATTTTCAAAACATATAAACTCATTATTATATGCATGATTCCAAATCATCATTCATATTATTTCAATCATTGTTTCACTCATCACTATAGCTTATCATGCATAATATGTAAAACCATCTAACATGATATAAACATTTTATTTATTTATTTATTTATTTATTTTAAGCATTCATGATACACATCATACAAAAGCATATGCATCATTCCAAATCATAAATATTTCAAATCATCATGGTATTAATTTGTCACATTGCATCCTACCATGCATGATTGAAGCTTCTCATTTGCATACATCAAAATAAATTCATGAATGTCTCATGCATTCATATCATCACTTGAGGAATATTGAAGAGAAATAATTGGGTGATGAGATAAATATTTCATAAATATAAAGAATTGCATAAAAATCATATCATGAATACAAGGAATACAAGTCACAATCATTCAAGAGAAAAATCATCATTCATTTTCAATTCATTCAATTTGATAAATCAAGATCATGATTTTGATAAAACTCATTTCAAATTTAAATCATCAAAATCATTTTTATGGCTCACAAAATTTATAACATAAATAGATTCATGATTTCATTGATAATATATTTTACCCCTTTTTAAGTGTTTCATTTTAAGTGATCGATTTCATGTTAGCATGCCTTTTCATTTATGAAAACATGCATCAATTTTTTTTTAAAAGCCACTGTTATTATCATGAAAATCGATAATCCATAAATATCAAGAATCATCATAATTTCAAAAATATATACTCATTAATCATAACTTCAAATTAAACATGATTTCATATACTCAAAATCGAGAAATAACAATGGAAATCAACATGATACACATTATTACTTCTCAACCACATATAGCATGATTTCATAAGGTATTTTTAATCAAAATCATTTTGTTTATCATAAACATGCAATTTTCATGATTATTTTCAAAATTACTAGCATGATTCCTAATTTTTTGTATTTTCATTATAAAATTATTAAACATGCAACTTTCAAGAAAATTAAATAAAAAAGAAAAATGCATTATGAAAAGCATTATGTAATTTCAAAGTAAATTAAAAGCATTTTGATTATCTCAGCGTCGAAAAGCGTAAAGGCGTAGTTTGCCACCTCGCCTTTGTTGATTTTCTCCTCGTCTTCGGAGGAGCTCGATTCATCCCAATTTTTGTTCTTCTTCTTGCGTTCAAAGCAAGTAGTTTCGTTCTTTTTACTTTTTAATTTTTGTTTCATTTGTTGTTTAAGTTCACCATCACTTGAGCTTATGCTCGAGAGGTTTTCAAATGTTCTATGTCCCAAATCCTTCCTGTTCTTTGGAAGGTGGTTCTCAAGTTCTTCACGTGCATTGCACGTAATTTCATATGTGATCAATGAACCAATTAGTTCTTCAAGTGGAAAAATATTTAAATCTTTTGTTTCTCGTCAAGCCGTTACTTTTGAATCCCACTTCCTAGAAAGAGAATGCAAAATCTTGTTCACAAGTTCAGAATTCGAAAAACATTTGCCAAGAGCTCTTAAACCATTGACGACATCCGTAAAACGGGTGTACATATCACCAATGGTTTCGCTTGGCTTCATTTGAAAAAGCTCAAAATCATGCAGTAAAATATTAACTTTCGAGTCTTTGACTCTACTAGTTCCCTCGTGCGTGATTTCAAGAGTGCGCCAAATATCGAAAGCCGTTTCGCATAAAGAAACCTGATTGAACTCATTTTTGTCCAAAGCGCAAAATAAGGCATTCATAGCCTTTGCGTTTAAAGAAAAATGCTTCTTCTCTAAATCTGACAATTCGTTCATCAGTTTAGAGTGAAGATGAAAGCCATTTTCAACGATATTCCATAAATCCAAATTCATAGAAATCAAGAAAACTCTCATTCGAGTTTTCCAATAAGTGTAGTCCAATCCGTTAAACAACGGTGGACGAAATATCGAAAAGCTCTCTTGAAAGCCATGAAGAGCCATTTCTCTCGGGTGTAAATTCGAAATGAGAAAAACCGGGCTCTTATACCAATTGTTAGGATCGAGAGCACTAAGAGGGGGGGGTGAATTAGTGCAGCGGAAAACTTTCTGCGATTAAAATCGAAAGCTGCGTTCGAACGATAAAAACAACTTATGTATGAAAGTTGATACTAAGCAAGGTTAAAGTCAAACTATGCAGGCAGTTTGCAGCTATGATGAAAACCAGAATATCGGCGCAAACTGAAATCCGGCGTTCGTACGAAGAAACTGATTTACGTCTAAATGCTGATTCGTAAATCACTTGATTAGATAAGACGCAGTTTAAGCAGGAGTATAAAGGCAGTGTGCAGTTATGGTCAAGCTCAAAACTTAAACGCAATCTGCAATATGATGATCATACGAAAAAGCAGATTTACGTCTAAACACAGATTTACGTCTAAACGCAGATTTACATCTAAACGCAGATTTACGTCAGAACCTTGAAACTCGTTCGTAAAATCGCAGAGGGCAATAGCTATTGAGAAGTTTGCAGTGAAGGTAAAATGCTCAAAGGAAATGCAAACCGATATTTAGAGTGGTTCGGTCAATCTTGACCTACTCCACTTTTGGCTTCCTCCACCGACGAGGTCACCGACGTCAACTAGAGGCTTTCCTTCAATAGGCGAAGGCCAACCACCCTCTTACAGATTCACTCCTTTTGACGGGCTTAGGAGACAACCCTTATAGAAGTTTTCTCTCCTCTCTTTACAACTCAAACTTTGAAGAACAGAAAGAGGAGAACTAGCAGTTTTGAGCTCTAAGAACCACAGAAAGACAGCAAGATTTCGAGTGTGTGTTCTGTGCTTTCAGTGATGAATGGGTGGGGTATTTATAGGCCCCAACCCAGTTCAAATTTGGAGCTCAAATCTGTCAATTCCCGAAATTCCGGGATCAAGCGGTTGCACCTCCTGACTGGGGCGGTTGCACCGCTTGGCAGAGCTCGAAGACTGAGCCTCTGGGCGGTGCCACCTCTGTCAGGGGCAGTTGCACCTCTCTGCCAGAGCTCGAAGACCGAGCTCAGGCGGTTGCACCGCCTGACCGGGGAGGTTGCACCGCCTGGCAGAGCTCGAAACTTGAGCTCTGGCGGTGCTACCTCTTGACAGAAGAGGTTGCACCGCCCAGTCTCGCTCGGAGACTGAGCTCGGGGCAGTGCCACCTCTTGGTTGGGGCGGTTGCACCGCCCACAGTAATCAGGGTCCGAATGGGTTAATCCATTCGGCCCAATTTGATTCTTTCAGGGGCCCAATTGCCCCAAGATTAAGCTAATGGGATCACCTCCCATTTCTAACTTAATCAATGTGCTAACTATGATTATTTCTTAAGACATATTCTGCAGCTTGCTCCGGTGCGTCAATCGCTTCTTCCGGCGAGTTTCCGGCGAACTTCCGTCGATCATCCGACGAACCCTCGTTGATCCTCCTGCGGACTTCCGGCAAACTCCTGGACTTGCGACAATCCACTTGGCAAGTTCCGACGAGCTCCTTTGGCAAGCTTCTGGACTTCTCGGATTTGTTCCCGCAAAACCTCCGACGACTGTCCGAACTTCCGTCGAGCTCTTGAACTCCCAACGTGATCATTATCATAACTCCGGCGTAACACCTGCTGCATGTCTTTCTTCCATCGTAGTTAATCCTGCACACTCAAAACAAAAACTTCGATCGAGACAATTAATCCTAAGCAATTAACCAAGTTGTCCGGCATGTCATTGGTCCCTCGACGCTTCGTCCGATTCTTCGGCGCATCGTCCTTTCCTGCAGCCTATTGCCCAATCGGCCTGTTGGCTCCGCAACTCCGATATCCTTGGCACAATACCCGCTCTTCTTGGCCCGATGCCCGAGTCCACAACCCGAAGCCTTCTGTCGATACGTCGACCAATCCACCGGCCCGACGTCCAATCTTCTGACATGTTCCTCCGGCACAACATGATTTTCCTGCTTTAATTGTCTCATCCTGATCGAGGCATCCTGCGTCACTCAAAACGCAAATTAAATCATAAACATATATCAAGTAGTTTCATCATCAAAATACGAGATTCAACAATCTCCCCCTTTTTGATGATGATAACTACTTGATGACGGAGTTAACCTTAACTCCCGGAGTTTAAACAAACTCCCCCTATCAATATGCCATATTGATAGAAACTCTTAGATTCAAAAATCTAAGCAACATGTCATCATAAACGGAGTTAACCTTAACTCCCAGAGTTTAAACAAACTCCCCCTATCAATATACCATATTGATAGAAACTCTTGGATTAAAAAATCCAAGCAATATGTCATCATAAACTTATGCATAACATGTCATGTCATCAACATACTTCTCCCCCTTTGTCATCAACAAATAGGAGAAGTACCACAATCAAGTGTTTGTGATGTAAGTTTAACTCATTGCATGAAAAACATAATATCTATTGTTATCATCATGCAAGTTTACTATCATCAAATGATAAGATATCAACATGTAAAATTGTGATTCTGCCTTCTTGATATCTTAACATGATATGACATTCATAGCACCTATTCATATGAATGCTGCTTTTGATATCATAATATGGCATTCATAACATCTTTTCATATTCTTCAAATATGGCACTCATAGTATCAATTTATATATTTCTCCCCCTTTGTCATCAACAACAAGGAGAACGATATAAGCAAATTTTAAATATAAGTGCGATGCCATAAGTTGGTTCATGTCATTTTCCAATAGTGAGTGATAGGATACCAATTATGCAAACATCTCGATGAAAACATGACATGGAGATAGCTTTTATTGCTTCTTCCTTTTTATTTGTTATCTTTTTACATGAAGGAGGAAAGCCATATGTGAAGTTCAAATCGATAAGATATTAAAGCACACTTCATTTTTGCAAGGATTAAGATATGTAAGTGAGTCAAATCCTTGTATGTAGAAATATCTTCCTTTTATAAGAGGGAATCATCAAATATGTTTCTCGAAAAATATTTTTCACATGATAAGTGCATTTGCTAGATGATTCCATATGTCAAAAATCAATGATATGAATTAAACTTGATATGACATATGCTTGTTAAGTTCGGAAAAGGATAATGTATCAAGAAAATCCAAAAATGAAATTTGACACTTTCATACATTCGGACAGGGTTTTACTAGAGATATTCAATTACAATCATGAAGGTAAAACATACTTATTATCATGGAAATTTTTGTATTCAAGCACATAATTTCCAACATGTAATAATGGCAAGTAATTGTGTAAAATCATTATGGCAATCAAGTGATTTGATCATTCAATCAAAAAAGTTCGAAAAATAATTTTAACACGTTTAATCATTCGGACATATTTTTTGCCATAGTTTTTCAAATATAATCATGAAGATAAGGCATGCTCATCATCATGGTAGTATGATAGCAAGTTTACCATATACAAGCTAGCAAAAATTTTCAACATTTTAAGGCCCGCAAGCTAGCAATTTTGAGATGTTCAAGAAAGCAACTCTTGCTTCTTGAAATATAAGTTTTGCTAGATGTGCAAGTTGACTTTTTGCTTCTTGAGATAAGCAAGATAGCATTCCTTGGTGATGTTCAATATAGCTAAGTTCTACATCATGCAAGCTAGTGAATCTTATAACATTTTAGAACATGCAGAATCACCAAAGCATCATAAATTTTAAGAATGTGCAAAATTACAAATTTTGCATGATTGCATTTGTGTGTCTTGAGACTTGCAAGATAGCACTTCTTGGTGATGTTCAAGATAGCAATTTCTTCTCTTTTGAGAAGTGCAATTTTTGCTTTCTTCTTGAATTGTGCAAGCTAGCTATCTACCCTTTTGTCATTGTCAAAAAGAAGGGAAAAACCCTTTACATTAATTTTTAAATCATGACAAAGGTTAGTATCAATCTCATTTGTGCATCATTATATTTTCAAATTAAAACATGCACATTTTCAAAACATATAAACTCATTATTATATGCATGATTCCAAATCATCATTCATATTATTTCAATCATTGTTTCACTCATCACTATAGCTTATCATGCATAATATGTAAAACCATCTAACATGATATAAACATTTTATTTATTTATTTATTTATTTATTTTAAGCATTCATGATACACATCATACAAAAGCATATGCATCATTCCAAATCATAAATATTTCAAATCATCATGGTATTAATTTGTCACATTGCATCCTACCATGCATGATTGAAGCTTCTCATTTGCATACATCAAAATAAATTCATGAATATCTCATGCATTCATATCATCACTTGAGGAATATTGAAGAGAAATAATTGGGTGATGAGATAAATATTTCATAAATACAAAGAATTGCATAAAAATCATATCATGAATACAAGGAATACAAGTCACAATCATTCAAGAGAAAAATCATCATTCATTTTCAATTCATTCAATTTGATAAATCAAGATCATGATTTTGATAAAACTCATTTCAAATTTAAATCATCAAAATCATTTTTATGGCTCACAAAATTTATAAAATAAATAGATTCATGATTTCATTGATAATATATTTTACCCCTTTTTAAGTGTTTCATTTTAAGTGATCGATTTCATGTTAGCTGGCCTTTTCATTTATGAAAACATACATCAATTTTTTTTTTAAAGCCACTGTTATTATCATGAAAATCGATAATCCATAAATATCAAGAATCATCATAATTTCAAAAATATATACTCATTAATCATAACTTCAAATTAAACATGATTTCATATACTCAAAATCGAGAAATAACAATGGAAATCAACATGATACACATTATTACTTCTCAACCACATATAGCATGATTTCATAAGGTATTTTTAATCAAAATCATTTTGTTTATCATAAACATGCAATTTTCATGATTATTTTCAAAATTACTAGCATGATTCCTAATTTTTTGTATTTTCATTATAAAATTATTAAACATGCAACTTTCAAGAAAATTAAATAAAAAAGAAAAATGCATTATGAAAAGCATTATGTAATTTCAAAGTAAATTAAAGGCATTTTGATTACCTCAGCGTCGAAAGGCGTAAAGGCGTAGTTTGCCACCTCGCCTTTGTTGATTTTCTCCTCGTCTTCGGAGGAGCTCGATTCATCCCAATTTTTATTCTTCTTCTTGCGTTCAAAGCAAGTAGTTCCGTTATTTTTACTTTTTAATTTTTGTTTCATTTGTTGTTTAAGTTCACCATCACTTGAGCTTATGCTCGAGAGGTCTTCAAATGTTCTATGTCCCAAATCCTTCCTGTTCTTTGGAAGGTGGTTCTCAAGTTCTTCACGTGCATTGCACGTCATTTCATATGTGATCAATGAACCAATTAGTTCTTCAAGTGGAAAAATATTTAAATCTTTTGTTTCTTGTAAAGCCGTTACTTTTGAATCCCACTTCTTAGAAAGAGAACACAAAATCTTGTTCACAAGTTCAGAATTCGAAAAGCATTTGCCAAGAGCTCTTAAACCATTGACGACATCCGTAAAACGGGTGTACATGTCACCAATAGTTTCGCTTGGCTTCATTTGAAAAAGCTCGAAATCATGCAGTAAAATATTAACTTTCGAGTCTTTGACTCTACTAGTTCCCTCGTGCGTGATTTTAAGAGTGCGCCAAATATCGAAAGTCGTTTCGCACAAAGAAACCTGATTGAACTCATTTTTGTCCAAAGCGCAAAATAAGGCATTCATAGCCTTTGCGTTTAAAGAAAAATGCTTCTTCTCTAAATCTGACAATTCGTTCATCGGTTTAGAGTGAAGATGAAAGCCGTTTTCAACGATATTCCATAAATCCAAATTCATAGAAATCAAGAAAACTCTCATTCGAGTTTTCCAATAAGTGTAGTCCAATCCGTTAAACAACGGTGGACGAAAAATCGAAAAGCCCTCTTGAAAGCCATGGAGAGCCATTTCTCTCGGGTGTAAATCCGAAATGAAAAAAAACCGGGCTCTGATACCAATTGTTAGGATCGAGAGCACTAAGAGGGGGGGGTGAATTAGTGCAGCGGAAAACTTTCTGCGATTAAAATCGAAAGCTGCGTTTGAACGATAAAAATAACTTCTGTATGAAAGTTGATACTAAGCAAGGTTAAAGTCAAACTATGCAGGCAGTTTGCAGCTATGATGAAAACCAGAATATTGGCGCAAACTGAAATCCGGCGTTCGTACGAAGAAACTGATTTACGTCTAAATGCTGATTCGTAAATCACTTGATTAGATAAGACGCTGTTTAAGCAGGAGTATAAAGGCAGTGTGCAGTTATGGTAAAGCTCAAAATGTAAACGCAATCTGCAATATGATGATCATACGAAAAAGCAGATTTACGTCTAAACGTAGATTTACGTCTAAACGCAGATTTACGTCTGAACCTTGAAACTCGTTCGTAAAATCGTAGAGGGCAGTAGCTATTGAGAAGTTTGCAGTGAAGGTAAAATGCTCAAAGGAAATGCAAACCGAGATTTAGAGTGGTTCGGTCAATCTTGACCTACTCCACTTTTGGCTTCCTCCACCGACGAGGTCATCGACGTCAACTAGAGGTCTTCCTTCAATAGGCGAAGGCCAACCACCCTCTTACAGATTCACTCCTTTTGACGAGCTTAGGAGACAACCCTTACAGAAGTTTTCTCTCCTCTCTTTACAACTCAAACTTTGAAGAACAGAAAGAGGAGAACTAGCAGTTTTGAGCTCTAAGAACCACAGAAAGACAGCAAGATTTCAAGTGTGTGTTCTGTGCTTTCAGTGCTGAATGGGTGGGGTATTTATAGGCCCCAACCCAGTTCAAATTTGGAGCTCAAATCAGTCAATTCCCGGAATTTCGGGATCAGGTAGTTGCACGTCCTGACTAGGGCGGTTGCACCGCCTGGCAGAGCTCGAAGACTGAGCCTTTGGGCGGTGCCACCTCTGTCAAGGGCGGTTGCACCTCTCTGCCAGAGCTCAAAGACCGAGCTCAGGCGGTTGCACCGCCTGGTAGAGCTCGAAACTTGAGCTCTGGCGGTGCTACCTCTTGACAAAAGAGGTTGCACCTCCCAGTCTCGCTCGGAGACTGAGCCCGGGGCGGTGCCACCTCTTGGCTGGGGCGGTTGCACCGCCCACAGCAATCAGGGTCCGAATGGGTTAATCCATTCGGCCCAATTTGATTCTTTCAGGGGCCCAATTGCCCCAAGATTAAGCTAATGGGATCACCTCCCATTTCTAACTTAATCAATGTGCTAACTACGATTATTTCCTAAGACATATTCTGCAGCTTGCTCCGGTGCGTCAATCGCTTCTTCCGGCGAGTTTCCGGCGAACTTCCGTCGATCATCCGACGAACCCTCGGTGATCCTCCTGCGGACTTCCGGCAAACTCCTGGACTTGCGATGATCCACTTGGCAAGTTCCGACGAGCTCCTTTGGCAAGCTTCTGGACTTCTCGGATTTGTTCCCGTAGAACCTCCGACGACTGTCCGAACTTCCGTCGAGCTCTTGAACTCCCAACGTGATCATTATCATGACTCCGGCGCAACTCCTGCTGCATGTCTTTCTTCCATCATAGTTAATCCTGCACACTCAAAACAAAAACTTCGATCGAGACAATTAATCCTAAGCAATTAACCAAGTTGTCCGGCATGTCATTGGTCCCTCGACGCTTCGTCCGATTCTTCGGCGCATCGTCCTTTCCTGCAGCCTATTGCCCAATCGGCCTGTTGGCTCCGCAACTCCGATATCCTTGGCACAATACCCGCTCTTCTTGGCCCGATGCCCGAGTCCATGGCCCGAAGCCTTCTGTCGATACGTCGACCGATCCACCGGCCCGACGTCCAATCTTCTGACATGTTCCTCCGGCACAACATGATTTTCCTGCTTTAATTGTCTCATCCTGATCGAGGCATCCTGTGTCACTCAAAACGCAAATTAAATCATAAACATATATCAAGTAGTTTCATCATCAAAATACGAGATTCAACACCGCCCCTATCAGGCGGTGGTACTGCCAGAGCTTAATCTTTGAGCTCTGTCAGGTGGTGGTACCATCCAATGTCAGGTGTCAAGAGGTAGTACTACCCAGTAATGGCGGTGGTACCATTAGAACCATGAAAATATAGGATAAGACACTTTTTGGCTTCAATTCTGAAGCCAATTGGGGCCTATAAATACCCCACATTTTTTTTGCATGAAAGGGCACAAAAAGTATTGACATAATTTTGAAGTCTTGAGTCTTAAATTGTTGTAAAAAGTGCTAGAGTCCTCCTCCCTTTTCAAATGTTGAGATCATTTAAGAGAGGTGTGAAACTTGTAAGGGTTATCTCCTAAGCCTTTGAAAAGGAGAAAGCACTGTAAAAGGTGGTTGGTCTTCACCTATTGAAGGAAGGCCTTTAGTGGATGCTGGTGACCTCGACGGAGGAGAAATTCGAAGTGGACGTAGGTCTCATTGACCGAACCACTCTAAATTCTGGTTTGCTTTTCCTTTTGTGTAATTTACTTTACTGCAAACCTCCTTGAGCTTTTCTTTACATTATTACGAAAGTTTTAAGTTCAACATCTTTCCGAAACGATTTGAATCGGGACGAATATTTTATGAAATCAAAAAATTTTCTGCTACACTAATTCACCCCCCCTCTTAGTGCCGCTCTTGATTCTAACACTACGGAGGAGCCACTTGCCTGTTGAGCTAACGCTTGCGGATGCTCCTATTGTTAGGATCAATATGACACTAAGAGGAGTAGGAGCGGGAGGGGGGGTGGGTGGGGGGGGGGGGGGGGGGGTTTGGGGTGGGGTGGGGTGTGATGAATTATCGTAGAGATAAAAACGCCGGTTTTAAAGAATTGCGTTGATTTGAAAATTTTCATTCGATAAACTCATTTTGAAAAGCCCACATCCAAAAGTAATGAATTAGAGTAAATGTGAAATATAGAGTGTAGCTAAGTAATGAAAGAAGGCAGTAAGGAAAGAACACACTAGATTTATAGTGATTCGGTCGTTGTGGCCTATGCCCACTTCCGATTCCTCCTCCGTCGAGGTTACCGGCGTCCACTAATGGTCTTACAAAGCTTTATCCTTTTTACGGGTTTAGGAGATAACTCTTACAAGCCTCACACCTCTTCTCTAATGATTACAAAGCTAAAGAAAGAAGAGGAGTGCTCTTAGCATTTTTACAACACTTTTACACCCCAACACTTTAAGATTTTTTTCATACTTTTCTGCTCTTTTTGTTACCCTTTCATGTAAAAAGGAGCGAGATATTTATAGGCCCTAAAGGTTTCAGAATTGGAGCAAAAAAGTGTCTCTTCCCAGATTTCCGGTATATTGGCGGTACTACCACCATTATTGGGCGGTACCACCACTTGACACTCTAATACTAGCCAATGGTCTAGCGGTACTACCACTTGAAAGAGCCTCAGAAACTAGGCTCTGGCAGTACTATCGCCCAGACCACCGAGGAGGCTAAGCCTCAAGCGGTTCCACCTTCCACCCTTGGCGATGCCACCGCCAAGCAAGGCTCTAAGTGGCTGAGTGGGCCTTCCATCCTACCCAACTCAATCCTGTTTTGGGCCCAGTTGGCCCATAACTGAGTTAGTGAGATTACCTCCTAATCCTAACTTAACCTAGATTTTAACTACGATAATTGAGGCATTAACTAAGCAATCTTTGTCTGGTATGTCAATCGTTCTTCCGACGAAGTCTTGACAAACTTTCGGTGAACTTTCGACACGCTTTTAGTGAACTCCTGATGAACTCTTGGTGAACTCCTAACGAACTCTTGACAAGCTCCCAACGAACTCTCGGCGAACTCTTGACGAACTCTTGGCAAGCTCCTGACGAACTCTCGGTGAACTCCCGACGAACTCTCGACGAGCTCCCGATGAACTCTAGCAAACTCTCAATGAGCTTCCGACACATCATCCGAATCTTTATCATAACGTCCGATCTTTGACTCTAGCCCAACATCTACCCTATGCCTTATTCATTATCGTAGTTAAACTTGCAACACTTATCTCAACATATGGATTAGATCAATAATTTATCAATTGATTTCATCATCAAAATTTAAGATTCAACACCTCTGAGTTAAGTTCTTTGTGATGATCCCTCTTGATGTTTGGAGATGGTTCCTAGCGGGTGGCTTGGATAAGGCATCAATTGCCATGTTATCTTTTTTGGGAATTTGCTCGATGCTAGGATGTCAACTATCACTTGTTTTGCCTCCCTAAGATACAAAGTCATGGTAGAGTCATAGGCTTTATTTGTGTTATTGATATGATTGATGACTAGTTGTGAATCATTATAGACCTTTAGATTTTGGATTCCTATACCCTTGCTAAGCTTGAGTCATATTAACAAAGCTTCATATTCCACTTTATTATTAGTGACTTTGAAGCTGAAATGGAGTGCATGCTCGTAAATTTCTCCTTATGGAGTTTGTAAAGCGAGACCTGCCACTCTGTGTGTTAACATTGTAGATCCATCCACATGTAGAGTTTAGCATTTAGTCTCTTCTAATGTATCTTAAACAATAGTCATTTCTGCCATGAAGTCGACAAGGGCCCAAGCCTTAATAGCGGTTCTTAACTTATAAGAAATGTCAAAATCACTAAGCTTGACTGACTATTTAAGAATTCTGCTAGTGGCATTGGGTTTGGAAAATATTTGGCACATTGGCTAGTCTGTCATGACAACAATATAATGAGCCTAGAGGTAGAGATATAGGTCAACTTTTCAAAATTAGGATATTGGGTTTTCGCATATTAAGGTATATAGCTTACGTAATATATGGATCTTTGGATCTAGTCCTTCTCTCAAATCAGTATTGAGCTCATGGCTATTGGCATTAAAGGTATATAGAGGTATAGGTCTTCTCCTAGGTGGGGGATGAAAAGTTAGGGCAGAGCCGCCAAATAGCTCTTGAGTCTATCAAATACCTCTTGAAATGCTTAGCCCACTAGAAATCCTTTGATGTTTTATAATTTTAAAGGATGGTAAGCTTTGATCATCGATGAGATAAGAATCAGCTAAGTTCGACGATTCGACTTATCAGTTGTTGAACCTCTTTGATTGAACCCGAAGGCCTCATACTGATCATAGCCTGGATCTCTTCCAAGTTCACATCTATTCCTCGTTGATAGATCATAAAACCTAAGAATATTCCCGAACTTACATCGAATGTGCCGTTAGCTAGATTTAAATGCATCTTGAATTTCTTGATGGTGGTAAATATTTCTCCTATTTCGGACATGTGTGTATTTGTGGCGTAGCTTTTTATTAGCATGTCATTGATGTATACCTATGCATTCTACTTGACTTGGTGCTAAAATATCTTATTGACCATTCTTTGATATGTTGCCTTAACATTCTTGAGTGTGAATGACATGATTTTACAATATTATAGACCTTTATCAGTAATAAATGTGGTGTGTTCATCATTTTCTTGTACCATTTTACTCTGATTATACCTAAAGAAAGCATTCATGAAGATTAATAGCTCATGACTAAAAGTCGAATCGACTAGTTGGTGGAGTCGGGAAAGTGGGAAGCTGTCTTTTGGATAGGCTTTGTTAAGGTAAGTGTAATCAGCACCCATTCGTCATTTTTCATTGCTTTTCTTGACAAGAACTAAATTTGTGAGTCACCTTGGGTAGTGGACCTCATGGATGGAGTTGGCACGCAAGAGCTTATTAACTTCATCCTTGACTGTAGCTTGTTGGTTCAGAGAAAATCTTCGGGGATTCTAATGGAATGTCTTATGTTTTGGGTTGATATTAAATCGACGTTGCACTACACTATGATCGATCCTAGGTATATTGCTAGGCGACCGTGTAAATACTTCTAAATTCAAACGTAAGAAGTTGATTAGCTCTTTATTCCTTTCCCGAGTTAATGCCAATCTCACTTTAACTATGTAGTTTGGTCGTTCAAGATTCAGAGAGATTTCATCCAAGGGTTCTCCATCCTCTGGATGCAAGCTTA
Organism: Musa acuminata AAA Group; assembly: GCF_036884655.1. Classification (NCBI taxonomy): domain Eukaryota; kingdom Viridiplantae; phylum Streptophyta; class Magnoliopsida; order Zingiberales; family Musaceae; genus Musa; species Musa acuminata. Next base: position 36,087,243 of record NC_088334.1, read on the forward strand.
TTAATGATGGCTCTCATGGATCCATCTGTTGAACTAATAATACTACTTTCTTTGGTAAGGTGATCGATGTCAAATGACACCGTATCGATTCATTGGGGTCACTTATGATATCCTCAACTCCTGAACTAGTCAAGAACTTTAGCATAATATAATATATCAATACTATTGGCTGTATGCAGTTGAGGGTAGGTCACCCAATTATGACATTATAAGCTAAGGGGTGATCAACTACCAAGAAGTTAGTCTTTACTATCTTTGAACAACTAATAGATTCAAAGGTCATGTAAAGATGAACTGTTCCAATTAGAGTGATTGAGTCTCCCATGAACATGGCAAGGATGGAGGAGATGGGCTATAAGCCCTTGACTAATAGGCCAATTTTTTAAAAGGCATCATCGTATAATATATCTACGAAGCTTCCCATGTCGATCAAGATCCTCTTCAATAAGACATTTATGATCTTAAGGGAAACCACAAGTGCATCATCATGTTTAGGTTCCTAGTGCTTGGTCTCTTCTTCTCTGGATGCAATGTGTGAATCTCTATTGGGATAGAACCTTTTTTATTATAGTTTTCTTGTATAAAATTTCTCTGTGAATGAGTTGTTTCCTCTTGCTATTTGTCCACTAACAATTATGTCAACTTGCCACTCAATCAGGCTTTCGAGACTTTGGCGAGATTTCATAAATCTAAGGGAGAAACTTATCGAGGTGTCCTTGTTCTTTAAAAGTATAATAGTTCTTGGTGTCATGCCCATAATCCTGATGAAAATGATAGTGCTTAGTCAAATCTCTTCTTGTTAGTGGAGCTCTTAAAGGGTGGAGCATCCGTAAGAGTCCCTTCTCCCGAATCTACATGAAGACCTCGATAAGGGAAGTGTTAAGTAATGTGAAATCTCATGAGAGGGGCCCAATCACCTCTTGACCCATCATTCCTTAGTTTCTCCATTGGACTCAGACATGAGGTTTTTTAATTATTTTACCACCTTCTTAGGCTCACCCTTTCTTTTCTCAGCAATTATCAGCTCTGCGATGATGTGATGGTTAACCTCTTGCAAGAGCTCTGAAAGTCACCAATGACTAAGTGATGACTTTGTAGAAAAATCTTGAGAACTATAGATCATCGATATATATATTGATAAGGACGGAGGTGGTCACACCCATGACCAGACAAACCTCATCGTTAAACCTAATTTTGTAACTTACTAAAGATTACTTTTCCTCCTAGCATATAGCTAGGAGAGAAGTGGTGGACTTCTTTAGGAGTTTATAACTAATAAAACTAAGCTCGAATTCTTGGGTTAATTATTCGATAAAGGAGACTGACTCCAAGGGGAGCTTGGCAAACCATTCACATGTTGCCCCCTTAAGGGTTGTAGGAGAAGTTAGACACATAAGAGAGTCTCCTAATCCCATAAAGGGATATTTATGAGGTAAACATAGTGATATGTTGTGAGGGATCAGGTTTTCCTTAATAGACATCCAACACAGGAAGTCTAAAGCCCTAAAGGATTGGTTATTTACTTATATCTTTCATAAAAGGGGATTGTAGTATGAATCCATCTCTAGTTGCTTCCCTTTATTTCTCTACGAATATTCTCTAATTGTTGATCTTGCTTATTAAGATGGTCTCGGAACCCAATTCGATGGTCAATCGACTAAGCGATTGACTCGTTTAAAAATTCTAGTTTCGGTGAAGAGATCGAGTTATGGGCCAACGACGAGGGATATGCTTTAGGCAATACTAAGGCCCAAGCCATTAAAGACTTGGCCATAAGGTTGGGAATGAGAATTGGTGGTGGACCATGAGTTAGAATCAACAAAGCAAATGTAGGTGGGGTCTAATGAGCAATTCGAGGAAGATAGGGAGCAACATTTTGGACTATTCCAATCAAAAACTACATTTACTAGATTAGGGTATGGAAAGTTTTGTTGAAAAATCTGGGGCAACATCATATACTTGTTGAATCTCGGATTTTGATGATGAAACTAATTGATTGTGTTTAGATGTTTAACTGTATTTTGAGTGATGCAGGTCTACTCGATCAGGATTAGACAGTTAACGCAGGAGGAATTGACGTTGTGCCGGAGGAGATCACGTTAGGATATTGGATGGCAGAAGGCTTCGAACGTCGGGCATCGGGCCAAGAGCGGAATTGCGCCAAGAATATCGAGGTTGCAGAGGTCAACTGCCGATTGGGCAACAAGCCGCAAGAGAGGACGATGCGCTGAAGAATCGAACGAAGCGCCAACCAATGACGTGCCGGGCAACAGAATGTCAATTCGCGTTGTAATAATTGTCTAGATCGGAGTAGAGTTTTGGCTTATGTGTGCAGGATTAACTACGATAACGATGAAGACATAAAGCGAAACAAAGTGTCGGAGTCAAGCGCAAAGGATTTGTTGCGAGTTCGAGAGTTCGACGGAAGTCCGAAGGTTCGTCGGGAATGTTGCCGGAACTAGCCGAGAATAAGTAGGGAGCTTGCCGAAGGGTTTTTCGGAAGCTTGCCGGAAGGTTCGTTGGAAGTTCACGGAGCTCGCCGAGAAAGATCGAAGCTGTCACGCCCCCCGAATTATCACATTCAGGAAGTGTGACCCTGTCTAAAATCAATAATATTATAATTCATCATCAATTCAATCCAGGATCCAATCTAACAATTTGAGGATACTAAGAATCATTCAAAAATCAATATTCACAATTCATAAACATGTACGTTACATAAATCATAATCCACTTCACTCAGAGATTCACAAAATCCAAAGGCAACTCAACTAAACATCAACCACAACACAAATCCATAATCGTAGAAGTATATACAATCACAAAAAGATAATTATTTACCATGAGTTCTTATCCTTATACAACTTAAACTTATCATTCCATACACATGAGCGGTCCTTTAAACTTTTACAACACATAAGTATCAACAGATCCTTAACATTACATTAGAAGTAAAGTATACTATACAACAAAAATCTATCATCCAACAAAGATTAGCTCAAAAATCTTCTAGCCTTTCACTGCTTTAACCCAATTCTAGCTTTTCAGTGCGTGACAAGCTATCCTAAAAAATTTATATAGCAACGGGGTGAGCATAAAGAGCTCAGCAAGCATCTAATATATCCATGGCGATAGGAGAAGTTCAAGCAGGCTTAGTATCAAGATACAAAAGTAGAAATACAAGTGTTCATTTGAAGTCATCTCATTTGATATAAAATCACAAAGGTTTACCTCATTCAAAATCAGGCATTAGACATAACAATAGGAGAAAGGAAATTAGAGCATTTCATTAGCAAAAGAAGCATTTAGGCATGTATCAAATGGCACATGAAGCATTTAGGTGCATATCAAAGCCATAAGAGTGTTTGGGGGCATAATAATAACAAACAAAATATTTCAAAGTATAACAAGTGAACCGAATAATAAACACAAGCTTGTATGTCATTTTTGATGTAGCTTGCATTCCATTTTTATCCAAAGCATAATATGAACTCATAAACAAAGCTTTGGATATCATATCAATAAACATAGAGGACGCTGTGGGACCACATACATAATGTGATTCATCCATTTCTGGATGACCACAAAGCATAAGTCTCTCATGTCTGGGAGCTCCATCCACCCACGTCTAAGTGAAGTCAATGGGGCCGGCAAAGCAATCGCGGGCTCTAAGCATAACTCCCTTTACCATTTCTGGCAAAGGTTCACAATATCCCACAAGACAACATAGTACAAAAGGATAGTATGAACAATAACATTGGCACATATCAGAAGCACATGCAAACAACGGAGATATGCATGTGCCTTTATCAAACAAGGAAATGCAAACAAAGCATTACATAATGAATTTCAGACATATAACAATTTCAGAATGAACAATACAAGAATTTCAAAGGACTAATATAAAGCTCAATTGAAGAAGAATTTAGCAGAAATCAAATTTCTAATAGGATAAAAATTGAATAGGCAAAACCCAACAAAGTTTTCAATTCTGATAGAATTTGAATGGTACATTTCCTGAATTGTTTGAGTGACCAAGCATGCTCCAATTCAATAAAAATGGGTGTCATTGGAAAGCTGTATAAATCTATTTTTAGATGAACTAAAAATAGGAAGTTACAACAAATAGAGTAAAGGAAGGTTAGAATTGATCATCTCTGTTTTGTAGAATTGATAGGATCAATTTAAATAGATTTTTTAGAAGGCAAACATATTTCAAAATTTCCAAATTATATGTTAAAAGAAAGATATGCGAATCTAGTTTCCAAAGAACTAAGTTTTGCATAATTTAGAATTTTCAATAGAGAGTTATGAGCAATTTAGTAATAGAAGGTCAGAATTAATCATCTCTGTTTTGCAGAATTGATAGAATCAATTTAAATAGATTTTTCAAAAGGCAAACGTACTTTTAAATTTATATATTATATGTCAAAAGAAAGATATGTGAATCTAGTTTCCAAAGAACTAAGTTTTGTATAATTTAGAATTTTTACTAGAGAGTTATGAGCAATTTAGTAACAGAAGGTCAGAATTCATAGTATCTATTTTACCAAATACATCAGGTCTTTTCATTCAATTGTTTGGATAGGTAAATTTACTCCAAATCTTTCAATTTTTATGTCAAATAAAAGCTCTATAAGTCTCCTTTCATATGAAAGAGGTTTTTCCTCAATCTGAAATTGGTGCAAAAAGTTATGGTCATACCAGTACTGAAAGGTCAAAATCTGAAAAATTTCAGATTCAAAATTTGATGTATAAACGGCATAGATATCTTACATGCAGCCACAATCTCCCAATTTTCTCAAAATCAAGGTGAAAACAAGGATCAAAATTTATCTCTAGGATGGGTTAGAACACTTGCCTTAGATGAGTTTGATTCCCAAATATAGGGAGTTAGATGCAAAACCTCAAACAAAGTTTCCAATTCTTCTTCTTCTCCTTCTTCTTCTTCTTCTTCTCTTCTTCTTCTTCTTCTCCTCAAACTAATGTTGGCTGCAAAGTTTCTTTTTAATGGTGCCTTAAATTACTTAGGTTTGGCTCATGCTAAAATAGTGAGGTGGCAAGCATGCATGGGGGTTTAGGTGTCAATCTTTAGAATAAATACAAGTGGCTCATCCTTGTTAATGACACATGTCCTCCATTTTATTTTATTTTATTTTTATTTACTCAATTCTGAATATTCTATAAATCATATCAAAATTTTAATATTTACTCTTAGGTCCTTAGCCATAAAATTTAATATAATATTATTTTAAAAAAATTATTAAATAATCCTCATATTTACAAACAAGCATTTACTAATTTTTTTTTTAATGGGGGATGTTACAGGAGCTTGCCGAAGAAGCTTGTTGGAACTCGCCAATATCAAATCGTGAAGTCTAGGAGCTTGCTAGGAGTCCGTAGAATGGTTTCCGAGAGCTCGTCGGAAGACCGCCGGAAGTTCGCCGGAAGCTTGCCAGAAAAAGTCTTGACTTATGGACTTTGTAATAGCTTAGGAAATGTCTTTAAATTTATAGTTAGCATATTAATTAGGGTTAGGATTAGGTGTTAATCCTATAACCCAAGTAGGGGCCAATTGGGCCCGAGTTCGGACTGGTTTGGGCCAAGTTTAAAGCCCAACCAGTGAACTGAAGGGTTTGGCGGTGGCACCGCTTGGCTGGGCGGTGGCACCGCCAGTACACTATCAGTGTTAGACACTGACAGGCGATGGCACGGCCAGCATCGGGAACCAAAGAGAATTCAAAATTTGGAGCCCAAATTTGAATCCTCTTGAGGCCTATAAATACCCCTCAATTCTTAGTAGAGAATACAACCTTTGAGAAGCAATAGATTGAGAAAAAGGTCTTAGAAAAGTCTTAGCAAGTCTTGTTTTCAATTTGTTAGAGTGTTCACCTCCTTCTTTCTTGTTGAAAATTTGTAAGAGTGTGAACCGTTTGTAAAAGGTTGTAAGAGGGGTATTTGTCCTTCCCCTTCAAGAGATTTGCTAGTGGAAGGTGGGAGCTCATCGAAGAGGGCGAGCAAGTGGATGTAGGTCATTTGACCGAACCACTTTAAAATTGGCGTGATCTCTGGTTTGTATTTTCTTATTGCTATTTACATTACTGCAAACCTTCTTACATGCTTTATTTCCTCATTACCTTTGCTGCACACCTTTATGAACACGCATTCAAGTTAAGCTTTTCAAGTTCGATTTTTATCGTATGAAAGATTTGTCAAAACCAACGTTTTAATCCGCTGTACTAATTCACCCCCCCCTCTTAGTGCCGCTCTGATCCTAACAATTGGTATCAGAGCCACGATTTTCTACTTTGGTTTAACACCCAAATAGAAATGGCTCTTTATGGCTTTCAAGAGGGTCACTCTCTCATTCGTCCTCCCTTTTTCAATGGGACAGACTACACTTATTGGAAAACTCGAATGAGAGTTTTCTTACTTTCTTAGAATTTGAATTTATGGCACATAGTCGAAAATGGATTTGAAATGTCTTCTCTTTTAATGAACCATTGGAATGATTTGGAGAAGAAGATGTTTTCTTTAAACGCAAAGGCTATGAATGCCTTATTTTACGCTTTCGACAAAAATGAGTTCAATCGGATTTCTACATGCAAAACGGCTTTTGATATTTGGCGAACACTTGAAATCACGCACGAGGGAACTAGTAGAGTCAAAGACTCGAAAGTTAACATTTTATTACATGATTTTGAGCTTTTTCGAATGCAACCAAGCGAGACTATAGGCGACATGTACACCCGTTTCACAGATGTCATTAATAATCTAAGAGTTCTTGGTAAATCTTTTTCGAATTTTGATCTCGTAAGCAAGATCTTAAGATCCCTTCCAAAAAGGTGGGATCCTAAAATAACCGCAATATAAGAGATAAAAACTTTAAATGATTTTCCATTATAAGAATTAATCGGGTCATTAATGACCTATGAAATGACACTTTTGGAACATTTTGAATCCGATGAACACTTGAACCACCTTCCAAAGAACAGGAAGGATTTGGAACTCTGGACAAATGAATACCACTTGAGCAATGACTCAAGTGATGAGGACAATGATAAACTTGAACTTCGAATACTAAATCTTAACAAGTTCATTAAACAAAAATCTAAAATAAACAATGAACTTGAACGGAGGAAGAGGCCAAAGAAGAGGAAGACAACCAAGGATGAATCAAGAACTTTCAAAGGTGAAACGGCGAATTGGGCTTTGACGGGCTTCGACTAAAAGGTAAGTAACTCAACTCTCTTGAATTATTTTGAAATTACTTGAAGTCTTTCATGAGTGCTTAATTTAGAATAGGAAATAAAAAATTATTTTTCAAAAATTATATTATGTTTTTCTTTTTAGCATCTTTGAAAAATTAAAAATTTGATCATGAAAAGTATATTGCTAAGGTTTCATGCATGTTATGTTTTGAAATGTTGAATGATGTATGCAACATTAGGGATGATAATTATACGATATGTAATAGTGCTTAGGATTAATCCATGCATGTGTATCTTGATGATTTTACACTATTACATGCCTTAATAACATGTTAGAAATTATGTGTTTTAGATACAAAAATATCCATGATCATGAGCATTTTTAATTTCATGATTGAATTTGAAAATCTATAGTAAAACCATGTCCGAATACATGAAAGTGTTAAATTTTATTTTTGGATTTTCTTGATCCTAACAATTCATTTTTGAGAATCTATTGATCTTGATGGTTTTATGATGAAATTCATTTTTCGATCCTAAATGTTGATGCATTTTTTATTTAACATAAATGAAAAAACATGCTAACATGAAATCAATCACTTAAAATGAAATACTTAAAAAAGGAAAAATATATTATTAATGAAATCATGAATCTACTTATGTTACGAATTTTGTGAACCATAAAAATGATTTTTGGTGATTTGAATTTGAATGAGTTTTATCCAAAATCATGATCTAGATTTCATGATATTTACAAATTAAGATTTATTATGAATCAAGATTTTTTCATTAATCGATCTCCTAAGATTTTCTTTTGATTAATTATGAGTAGGTTTTTTCAAAAAGAAATCATGTCTTTTGGTATTCACATGTTCTAATCTTTCATGATATGATTTTTATGCAATTCCTTGTATTCATGAAATGTTTATCGCATCACCAATTACTTTCTTCTTGATATTCCTTATGTGGTTATATAAAATTATGCATGAAATACTATTGATATTATTTTGATGCATACAAATGAAAAGTTATGATCATGAATGGTAGGATGAAATTTGACAAGTTAATATCATCATGATTTGAAACATTTATGATTTGAAATTATGCATGCAATTGCTTTTCATTGTGATGATATATGCATATAATGTATATCATGAATACTTTATTATCATACATAAAAATAGTGATAAATATTTGGAAAACAAATTTTTGTATCATGTTAGATGATTTTACATTTTGTGCATGACGAGTTATAGTGATGATTAAAATAATATGAATGATGATTTGGAATCATGCATATAATGATGAGTTTATATGTTTTAAAAATATATATGATGATTTGGTATTATGTATACAATACTTTAATGTATGATAATGATGCACGCAATGATGAAATATTCATGATAAAATTATTATTTTGATATTCATGACTTGAATCTTCCCTTCTTTTTGCCAATGACAAAGGGGGAGAAAGAGTTGCTAATGTGCTATCTTGAACATTACAAAGAAATGCTATCATGCACATTGCAAAGAAAAGCAAATATGCTAACTTGTAAATCTTTAAATTTGCTAGCTTGTATGTAGTAAAACTTGCATATCATAAAAATTGCTAGCTTGTAGAGAAGCAAACAGTTGCTATCTCAAGAAAAGCAAAAATGCTAAACTTGCACATCTTTAATTGCTACATTGCATGATGATAAAACTTGATATTATATATTTTTTTTCATACAATGTATTGAACTTTTTATCTCTAAACACTTAGATACTTGGAATATTTTAAAATGTGATCTTGATAAGAATGTTTCAAGTTGCTCTTTGTGCTATATCTTTTCAAATGAATCATGAGCCTTGATATCATATATTTCATAATATAGAAATAACAAGATTTCTTTGCCTTGTATGCCTTATGTGATGATTGTACATCAATTTGCTTTATTATGAATTATATGAATCTTGATCGTGAACTTGTTAAGAAGAATTTTAATGAACCATGAATCATATCTTTGGTCCTTATTGATATATTTCATGAATTCTTTGCATATTTAGCTTGTTGAATGGTTGAAATTTTTAGCCATTGAATCCTCCCTTTCTTTTTGACTTTGATAAAGGGGGAGAAGGTTTTGCTAGCTTGTGCATTGAAAATGAAAGTAAACTTCCTAGCATGCTAAGGAAGTAAAACTTGCAAGCTTGTACTTCTCAAAAAGAGAAGAAAGATCTTGCCTATAGAAAGAAGCAAAAAGTGCAAAACTTTGAAAACTTGCATCAAAATTGCTCTTGCCATGCTTTGTATCAAAAATAGGTTGATATCCTTAAAATCATCACATTAAATTTTTTAGTGTATCGCAGTGTATCACATGTATCACAAATTGAAAATTTTGAGACTATTATCATTTCATGTTTAACAATTGATATCTTTCATAAAATGATATCATGATTTATCGCATAATGATATCATGATTTATCGCATAATGATAAATTATCATCTCATGATGTATCGCATAATGATATCATGATTTGCGATTGTATCATGTGATCCTTGGTGAATTTTCACATTGATATCCTTCATGAAATGATTTCTTTGCATTATTGTCTTGTATGCATCGTGTGATGATTGAAATATTGATTGATGCAAAGTTGATGTAAAAGTCTAAATCATTGGTTCCTCTCCTTCTTTTTGACATTGACAAAGGGGGAGAAAGTTATTGCTAGCTTGCACACTTGAATGAAGAATTTGCTAGCTCGATCATTGTAATGAAGAAATTTGCTACAAACATCATAAATATTGTTACTTGCAAAGAAAAGCAAAGTGCAATCTTGCACAAAAATTCAAGTGTTGAATTGCCATGATTGAACTTAAGAATCTTGCTATGCTTTTGTGCTTATATTGTTGAATCTCGGATTTTGATGATGAAGTCAATTGTCATTTGTTGTCTAATCTATGTGTTGAGATAAGTGTGCAGGATTAACTACGATGAAAGATAGACAAGCAGCAGGAGTTGCGCCGGAGTCAAGTTCATGATCACGTTGGGAGTTCGAGAGTTCGACGGAAGTACGGACGGTCGTCGGAGGTTCTGCGGGAACAGATCCGAGAAGTCCAGAAGCTTGCCAAGCGAAGCTCGTCGGAACTCACCAAGTGGATCGTCGCAAAGTCCAGGAGTTTGCCGGAAGTCCGCAGAAGCATCACCGAGGGTTCATCGGATGATCGACGGAAGTTCGTCGGAAACTCGCCGGAAAAAGCAATTGACGTACCGAAGCAAAGCTGCAGAAATTGTCTTAGATTTAATCGTAGTTAGCACGGTGATTAAGTTAGAAATGGGAGGTGATCCCATTAGCTTAATCCTGGGGCAATTGGGCCCCTGAAGAACTCAAGTTGGGTCGAATGGTTCAACCCATTCGAACCCAAGAAGTTGTGGGAGATGCAACCGCCCAGGCAGGGAGGTGCCACCGCCCAGGCTAAATCTCCCAGCGAGACTGGGAGGTGCAACCGCTCCAGCCAAGCGGTGCAACCGCCCAGGGCTCAGTCTCCAAGCGAGACTGGGCGGTGCAACCTCCTCTGTCAAGCGGTAGCACCGCCTGAGCTCAAGTTTCGAGCTCTGCCTGGTGATGCAATCACCGAGCTCAGTCTTCGAGCTCTGGAAGAGAAGTACGACCTCTCTGGCCAGGAGATGCACAGCCTAAGCTCAGTCTTCGAGCTCTGGCAGAGAGGTGCAACCACCTCTGGCAGAGAGGTGCAACCACCTCTGGCAGAAAGGGGCGATCACCTCTGGCAGAGAAGAGAAACTTCTCTGGTCAGGAGATGCACCGCCTGAGCTCGGTCTTCGAGCTCTGGCAGGAAGGTGCAACCACCCCTGACAGAGAAGGTGCAACCGTCTGAGCTCAGTCTTCGAGCTCTGCCAGGCGGTGCCACCTCTCCAGTCGAGAGGTGTAACCGCCTGAGCTCAGACTTCGAGCTCTGCCAGGCGGTGCCACCTCTCCAGTCAGGAGGTGCAACCGCCTGATCCCGGAATTTCGGGATTTGATCGTTTTGAGCTCGAAATTTGAATTGGGTTGGGGCCTATAAATACCCCACCCATTCAGCACTGAAAAGAAACAGACCAACACCGAAATCTTGATCTTTTCTGTGATTCTAAGAGCTCAAAAGTGTTGTAAAGCCTTTAAGTCTCCTCCTTCTGTTCTTCAAGTTTTCAGTTGTAAAGTGAGGAGAGAAAGGTCTGTAAAGGTTGTCTCCTGAGCCTGTTAAAAGGAGAGAAACTGTAAAAGGGCAGTTTGGCCTTCGTCCATTGAAGGAAGGCCCCTAGTTGACGTCGGCAACCTCGTCGGTGGAGGAAGCCAAAAGTGGAGTAGGTCAAGGCTGACCGAACCACTCTAAATCTCTGGTTTGCGTTTATTTTTGAGCACTTTATCATTACTGCAAACCTCCTCCATTACTACTGCTCTCTGCGCTTTCACGAACAAGTTCTAAGTGCTGTTCTTCCGAATCTGCATTCAGACGTAAATTCGTATTTTCGTACATTACAGTTTACGTTTACGTTTGATTCTGCAGAACTGTCTTCGGTGCTTTTACGAAAGAGTTTCTTTGCAGTTTACACTTACATTTTGATCCTATTGATAACTGCAAACTGTCCTCTACAATTTTACGAACGAGTTTCAACATTTAGACGTAAAACTGCATTTAGACGTAAATCGGCTTTCCTCTCACAATCATCAGTTCTCAGTTCACGTTTACATCTTGATTTCAACTGCATACTGCTTTCTGCGAGTATACAAACGAGTTTCAAAGTTTAGACGTAAATCTGCGTCTAGACGTAAAACAGCGTTTAGACGTAAATATGAGTTTAGACGTAAAACTGCGTTTAGACGTAAATCTGAGTTTAGACGTAAACTGCGCTTAGACGTAAAACTGCGCTTAGACGCAAACTGTGTTTAGATGCAAACTGCGCTTAGACGCAAACTGTGTTTAGACGCAAACTGCGCTTAGACGCAATCTGCGCTTAGACGCAAACTGCACTTAGATACAAACTGAGAATTAGCTTTTGCATCATAATAGTTTTTTTTTTATTGAACGAACGCAGCTTTTGGTTTTTAATCGCTGTAAGATTTCCGCTGCACTAATTCACCCCCCCCCTCTTAGTGCTCTCGATCCTAACATATATATTGTGATAAAAATCTAGCTTCATGTTACAAAAACTTGAATATCTTTTAAAATAGCTAGAGCTACTTCTCCTTTTTGTTGATGACATAGGGGGAGAAGTATATATTGATGACTTCATGCATTGAATTGAATATTTTATATATATTTGCATGATGGTTTAAATATTTTTCATAACATGTGATGAATGTTACTTGGATTTGGGATAATCCAAGTGTTCTATCAATGGCATATTGATAGGGAGAGTTTGGTTAAACTCCGGAGAGTTAAGGTTAACTTTGTTAGTCATCAATTAGTTGTCATCATCAAAAAGGGGGAGATTGTTGAATCTTGAATTTTGATGATGAAACTAATTGATTGTGTTTAGATGTTTAACTGTATTTTGAGTGATGCAGGTCTACTCGATCAGGATTAGACAGTTAACGCAGGAGGAATTGACGTTGTGCTGGAGGAGATCACGTTAGGATATTGGATGGCAGAAGGCTTCGGACGTCGGGCATCGGGCCAAGAGCCGAATTGCACCAAGAATATCGGAGTTGCAGAGGTCAACTGCCGATTGGGCAACAAGCCGCAAGAGAGGACGATGCGCTGAAGAATTGGACGAAGCACCAACCAATGACGTGCCGGGCAACAGAATATCAATTCGCGTTGCAATAATTGTCTAGATCGGAGTAGAGTTTTGGCTTGTGTGTGCAGGATTAACTACGATAACGATGAAGACATAAAGCGAAACAAAGTGTCTGAGTCAAGCGCGAAGGATTTGTTGCGAGTTCGAGAGTTCGACGGAAGTCCGAAGGTTCGTCGGGAATGCTGCCGGAACTAGCCGAGAATGAGTAGGGAGCTTGCCGAAGGGTTTTTCGGAAGCTCGCCGGAAGGTTCGTTGGAAGTTCACGAAGCTCGCCGAGAAAGATCGGAGCTTGCCGAAGAAGCTCGTTGGAACTCGCCAAGATCAAATCGTGAAGTCTAAGAGCTTGCCGGGAGTCCGCAGAATGGTTTCCGAGAGTTCGTCGGAAGACCGCCGAAGTTTGCCGGAAGCTCGCCAGAAAAAGTCTTGACTTGCGGACTTTGTAATAGCTTAGAAAATGTCTTTAAATTCATAGTTAGCACGTTAATTAGGGTTAGGATTAGGTGTTAATCCTATAACCCAAGTAGGGGCCAATTGGGCCCGAGTTCGGACTGGTTTGGGCCAAGTTTAAAGCCCAACCAGTGAACCGAAGGGTCTGGCGGTGGCACCGCCCAGCACCCGAGAGCTAGGCGGTGGCACCGCTTGGCTGGGCGGTGGCACTGCCAGTACACTGTCAGTGTCAGACACCGACAGGCGGTGGCACCGCCACTGATAGGCGGTGGCACCGCTAGCATCGGGAACCAAAGAGAATTCAAATTTTGGAGCCCAAATTTGAATCCTCTTGAGGCCTATAAATACCCCTCAATTCTCAGCAGAGAATACAACCTTTGAGAAGTAATAGATTGAGAAAAATGTCTTATAAATTTCTTAGCAAGTCTTGTTTTCAATTTGTTATAGTGTTCACCTCCTTCTTTCTTGCTGAAAATTTGTAAGAGTGTGAACCGCTTGTAAAAGGTTGTAAGAGGGGTATTTGTCCTTCCCCTTCAAGAGATTTGCTAGTGGAAGGTGGGAGCCTCAGGGTGATAGAAGATAAGATTTTCCTAACTATATGAGGAAATTTCTCTATTCTGTTGAGGAAAATCCTCTATTCTGTTAGGGAAATCCGGGAAATCCTTCCTCCTAATTTATATAAATAGGAGAGGGAACATGTTAATGTATTGAAGCATCTTCAACTATTCAATAAAGCTTCATTCAATATTTATTTTTATCTTCTATTATTTCTATCATGGTATCAGAGCTGCTTGCCTAGAGCAAGCTCTCTTCTTGCTACCAATCTTCTCCATTGCCACTCTGCGCCAACGTCCGTTCCCTTCCGCTACAGCATCTCTAGTGCTGCGCTCATCAGCACTGCCCCACCTTTCTTCCTCGTTGTAGCTATTTTCCTTCCTCTTCTGCTACAACAACTTCCTCTTCTGCTACAGCTTCCTCCTCTGTTGCAGTTTCCTCCTTTGCTGTAATAGCATCACTGCAACATTGCTGTAGATTTCTTCTCTACCGTCGCAGCCGTCGTAATCGCAACCACGACCAACATCGTTGAGAAAAGCGAAGCTTCGCTCTTGCCTTCGGCCAGCGACCAACGTCGCTGAGAAAAGTGAAGCTTCACCCTTCGGCTAGCGACCAATGCCATTGCATTCCTAAGAGGCTCTGTGGTCAATCCTCATCTTCCTCACCGCGGTAGTTTTCGCTGATCTGCCAACATTCGGCAGACTTAAGGAGAATAAAGGGAACGCCTGTGCCATCACAGCAACAGCAGCAGCGATCTACACTTATCTTACTCATGAAGCCTCTCACTTGTAAACAATTCTTTGCATCGATCCAAGATTGGTATCCTTGTCAGGAGCACCATCTTGCGGGGGCATGATAGAAGATAAGATTTTCCTAACTATATGAGGAAAATTTTCTATTCTATTGAGGAAAATCTTTTATTCTGTTAGGGAAATCCGGGAAATCCTTCCTCCTAATTTATATAAATAGGAGAGGGAACATGTTAATGTATTGAAGCATCTTCAACTATTCAATAAAGCTTCATTCAATATTTATTTTTATCTTCTATTATTTCTATCAGAGGGCCTCGCAAGTGGATGTAGGTCATTTGACCGAACCACTTTAAAATTGGCGTGATCTCTGGTTTGCATTTTCTTATTGCTATTTACATTACTGCAAACCTTCTTATGTGCTTTATTTCCTCATTACCTTTGTTGCACACCTTTACGAACACGAGTTCAAGTTAAGCTTTTCAAGTTCGATTTTTATCGTATGAAAGATTTGTCAAAACCAACGTTTAATCCGCTGCACTAATTCACCCCCCTCTATTAGTGCCGCTTCGATCCTAACAATACGCAGTGGAAGAACAAAAACAAAAATTACAAAATTTTCACAGGAAAAATGTTTCTTATTGTTATGCAAAGATTAGTGCGCAAAAAACTCGCCAAACCAAAAATTACGCGTAAGATAATTACCTAGAAAAATCATTTATCCTTGAATTCCTGCATATCTATGGGAGAAAATGAATGAGGTCAAGTGTCATTCTCTTTAGTAGTGATCCACACGATAGGGGCTACGAAAACGCTCCTCAAATTGCTACTCAAATCTCATCGCTACGCGCACCACATAATCAAGAAGGAGCCGACCAGAGAGGGTGAGGAGAATAGGAGATGATAGTTAAAAAGTCTAGCCTATGACCTTTTGACCCCCTCCTATTTATAGAGGTCCCTTATCAACTTAACCATAATGGATCTTATTATATTGGGTATTAGATCTCTATCCAATTACCCAAGCCTCTTAGATTAGTGTATTTCTTGTTGAATCTCGGATTTTGATGATGAAACTAATTGATTGTGTTTAAATGTTTGACTACATTTTGAGTGATACAGGTCTACTCGATCAGGATTAGACAATTAACGCAGGAGGAATTGACGTTGCGTCGGAGGAGATCACGTCAGGATATTGGATGGCAGAAGGCTTCGGGCGTCGGGCATCGGGCCAAGGAGAGCGAAATTGCGCCAAGGATATCGGGGTTGCGGAGGTCAACCGCCGATTGGGCAACAAGCCGCAAGAGAGGACGATGCACCGAAGAATCGGATGAAGCGCCAACCAATGACATGTCGGGCAACAGAATGTCAATTTGCGTTATAATAATTGTCTAGATCGGAGTAGAGTGTTTGCTTGTGTGTGCAGAATTAACTACGATAACCAGAAAACACAAAGTGAGAATACCGGAGTCAAGTTCGATGGACGTTTAAGAGACCGAAGAATCATCGGAGATGCTGCCAGAACCAACCGAGAAGAAATCGGGAACCTGTCGGAATTTTCGGAAGTTCGCCGAAGAGATCGTCGGAGGTTCACGGAGATCACCGAGAAGGCTCGGCTACTCATTAAAGTCATCACAAGTTCGGGAGCTTGCTAGAAGCCCGTCGGTAGAAAGTTCGTCGGAAAGCTCGCCAGAACAAGACTCGACGTTCGCGGTTGAAAATTTGCTTAGGACGTGTTTTGGTTATGTAGTCCACTTGTAATTAGGAATAGGATTAAGAGATAATCCTATATCCTGGTTAGGGGCCAACTGGGCCCAAAGTCAGAGTTGGTTTAGGCTAAAAATTAAGCTAAACTAGCGAACTAGAGAGCCAAGATTGAAGCCCAACTAGTGGCTGAAAACACTGTAGTCGAGCTGAAAACACTGTAGTCGGGCTGAAAACATTGTAGGCGGTGGCACCGCCTAGCTGGGCGGTGGCACCGCCCAGCACCCGAGTGCTGGGCGGTGACACCTCCTTGGCTGGGCGGTTGCACCGCCCAGCACCCGAGCGCTGGGCGGTGGCACCGCCTGGCTGGGCGGTGGAACTGCCAGCACCGGGAACCCTAAGAGAATTCAAATTTTGGAGCCCAAAATTTGAATCCTCTTGAGGCCTATAAATACCCCTCAAATCTCAGCTGAGGTTACAACTTTTTGAGCAGCAAGTGTTTGAGAGAAAAGCCTTAGAAAAGTGTTAGCTTGTCTTGTTTTCAATTTGCTAGTGTTCACCTCCTTCTTTCTTGTTGAAAATCTGTAAGAGAGTGAACCGCTTGTAAAAGTTGTAAGAGGGGTATTCACCCTTCACTTTCAAGAGACTTGCTAGTGGAAGGTGGGAGCCTCATCGAAGAGGGGCCTCGCAAGTGGAGTAGGTCATTTGACCGAACCACTCTAAAAATCGGCGTAATCTCTGGTTTGCTTTTTATTATTGTCATTTACATTACTGCAAATCTTCTTACTGCTTTAGTTCCTTATTACTCTTGCTACGCAACTTTAAGAACATGCCTTCAAGTTAAATTTCTCAAGTTTCGTTCTTAACGTACGAAAGATTTTGTTAAAATCGAAGTTTTAATCCGCTGCACTAATTCACCCCCCCCTCTTAGTGCCGCTCCGATCCTAACAAGTGGTATCAGAGCAAGGTTATCTCTCATATTTGGTTTAATACCCAAGAGAGATGGCTTACAACGGCATGCAAGAGGGCCATTCTATTGCACGACCACCTTTGTTTAATGGGTCGGATTACACATATTGGAAGACTCGCATGAGAATCTTCCTCATTTCTATGGACTTTGAGCTTTGGTCTATTGTCGAGAATGGATTTCAAAAATCTTCTCTTCCGATGAGCGAATGGGATGAATCGGAGAAGAAGGTTTTTGCTTTAAATGCAAAGGCTATGAATGCCTTGTTTTGTGCACTAGACAAAAACGAATTTAATCGTGTTTCAATGTGTGATTCGGCTTTTGATATTTGGAGAACTCTTGAGGTCACTCATGAAGGCACTAGCCGAGTGAAAGAGTCCAAAATCAACATCCTTGTGCACTCTTACGAACTTTTCCGAATGAAACCAAGTGAGTCCATCGGAGACATGTACACCCGGTTTACGAATGTCATCAATGGACTCAAAGCTCTTGGTAAAGATTTTTCTAATTTTGAACTAGTCACTAAAATCTTAAGATCCCTTTCAAAAAGTTGGGATCCAAAAGTTACGGCCATTCAAGAGGCCAAGGACCTTAAAACATTCCCTCTCGAAGAACTTATTGGGTCTCTAATGACCTACGAAATGAACAATGTGACAAAAAAGAAACTCGAGAACAATCTTCCAAATGATAGGAAGGATTTGGGACATAGAACACATGAAGACCACTCGAGCATAAGCTCAAGTGATGGTGAACTTAAACTACTAATGAAACAAAAATTAAAAAGCAAAAAGAATGGAACTACTTGCTTTGAACGCAAGAAGAACAAAAGTTGGGATGAATTGAGCTCTTCCGAAGACGAGGAGAAAATCAAGAAAGGCGAGGTGGCAAACTATGCCTCACCCTCTTTCAACAATGAGGTAATCAAAATCCCACTAATTTATTTCGATATTACATAATACTTTCTTGAGTTATTTTTAATTTAAGTTTAGGATTAATTTTCTTGAAAATTGCATGTGTTATGTTAATGCAGTAAAATGTTAAATATAAATCTAATGCTTATACACCTAGTAAGATTAATCTTATATATGTGCTTGAGAAGCAAGAATTTGTATTTTGACGATTTCCATATTGATTTTCAATGACGATGCATGACTTTTGAATGGAAGGCTTGATGATTTTTTATGAACCTTATCTTTGGTTTTCAAACATGATGTATAGTTTTGACATAAGAATAAAAATTTGAAGCATGCTAATATAAAGTCAATCATATAAAGTAAAACT
The DNA here is from genome assembly GCF_036884655.1 of Musa acuminata AAA Group. NCBI lineage: Eukaryota > Viridiplantae > Streptophyta > Magnoliopsida > Zingiberales > Musaceae > Musa > Musa acuminata. The sequence goes on from NC_088334.1 coordinate 36,105,931, forward strand.
AAAGAAATTTTAAATATCTATAAGAATCATTCAAAATTATGTTCAATAAAACCTTACTTGATGTTGTAATGAAACTATTGAAAGTTTTGATGCTATGATTTGATGATTTTATGCATGAGATTGCAAAGTTATACATGATGATTTTTTGGTCTTGATGGTTTTTATGACAAAATTCATTTTTCGATCCTAAATGTTGATGCACATTTTTATCTAGCATAAATGACATGAATTTAAATAACTAAAAAGAGAAAAGCATTGTTCTTGAAAATTATTTTTCTCTATCTTGTTGATTTATATGAATCCCTTGAAAATGATTTTGGTTTGATGATTTGAATTACAAATGAGTTATATTAAAATCATGATATTGATTTGACTTGAAGTAATGAGTTGAAATCATTTTTTTTTTGAATTATGTGTTGCACTTTTTTATCTTGATGATCTTTGATTTTTTTTTTTTTTTTAAAACGATGATGCATGGATTTGAAAGAAAAGGAGATGCATGCATGGAATCAATCAATAAGTTGAAACAAAAGGAGGAAAGATTTCTTATTGAAAATTTTTTTTTCTCTATCTTATTGATTTATACCTAAGAGACCAATAAAATTATTTATGTCATTTTGAATCTCTTGAAAGAAATGTTGAGATTTTGATGATTTAGACGATTTGAATTTGAATGAGTTTTATCTAAAATCATGATCTTGATTCCGTGATATTTACAAATTAAGATTTATTATGAATCAAGATTTTTCATTAATCGATCTCCTAAGATTTTCTTTTGATTATTAATGAGTAGGTTTTTCAAAAAGAAATAATGTCTTCTGGTATTCACATGTTCTAATCCTTCATGATAAAATTTTTATGTAATTCCTTATATTCATGAAATGTTTATCTCATCACCAATTATTTTCTTCTTGATATTCCTTATTTGGTGATATAAAATCATGCATGAAATACTCTTGAGATTATTTTGATGCATACAAATGAAAAGTTATGATCATATGCATGGTAGGATGCAATTTGACAAATTAATACCATTATGATTTGAAATATTTATAATTTGGAATGATGCATGCAATACTTATGCCTTTTATTATGATAATATATGTGATGTATTGCATATGATGTGAATCATGAATGCTTTAAATGATAAATGTCTTGATATCATGATTGATGATTTTGTTCTATGCATAAGATTTTTAAAATTATGCATAATGAATCTTGTAATTTACAGATTATCGATTTTCTTTTTACCATAATGAAAGTGCCTTATTGATCCTTGTCATAATAAATCTAGCACTTTCGGTTTTAAACATGATACATGTTTTTATTTGACATAAAAAAAAAAAAGGGAGGCATGCTTGAATGAAATAAATCACATGAATTGAAGCAACTAAAAGAGAAGAACATTTTTCTTCTTGAAAATTATTTTTTCTATATTATTGATTTTGATGAATCTATTTGTATTATTTTTATGAATCTCATGGATTATGAAAATGATTTGAATTTAATGGATTTTATTGAAATCATGATCTTGATTTCTCACAATTTTCTATTGAATGAATCAAGTTTGTTTTCTATTTAAAAGGATATTTATCAAAATTTTCATGGTCTTTTAGTATTCATGATATTGATAATTATATTTTGAAACTCTATGTAAATCAAGATTCTTCATCATGATTCTCTCGTTTTATAAAAGAGGAGATGTTCTATGTGAATCATAAGATTTTATATGCATGAATTGAGATTTTGTTCTCCTATGATTCTTTTCGCTATTAACTAACAAGAAACTTGTTCTTGTAAATCATGATACGCTACTTGATATCTTGATAATTTATAACTTGAGTTTTCCTTTTGAATCAAGATTGTTTCATATCATGTTTTCTATTTACAATTGAAGAAATTTGTCAAAAATGATATATGTCTTTTGACAATCAATTTTATCTTTGTTATTTACCCTTGTCATGATTTGAAGATTATAGTAAAGGGAAATGAATTACATGATTGTATTGTTCTTCCCTTCTTTTTGACAATGACAAAGGGGGAGATAGCTAGCTTGCACAAGTCAAGAAGATGCAAAACTTGATTGCTAGCTTGTCTATCTTAAGTAGCAAAGATTGCTAACTTGCTTATTTCAAGAAGCAAAAGTTGTCTTCTTGAATATTACTATCTTGCCTATCTCAAGAAGCAAAACATGCTAACGTGAACATCTAGCAAAATTGTATATTTCAAGAAGCAAGGGTTGCTTTCTTGTACATCTCAAAACTACTAGCTTGCATGCTCTAAAAATATTATAAAATTTGCTAGCTTGTATGTTGTAGAAATTACTATCGTACTACCTTGCATATCTATGATGATAGCAAAATTGTATAATGATAAAACTAGGAGATTATATTAATTATGCAATGTTGGTATCCAATGTTGAACTTGGATATTTCAAAAACTTGCAACTTGCACATTGCAATAGGAAGCAAGAGTCATGTGCCTGCATAAGAAAGCTATCTTGCATTTGCTTTCGAAATTTTTACTAGCTTGTATGTTGCAAAACTTGCTCACTTTTTCAAAATTGCTAGCTCAAACATTCCAAAGGAAGCAAAAATTTGCTAGCTTGAAACTTGCTAGCATGTAGTATAAAGAGAAGCAATTAGTTGTTATATCAAGAAATGCAAACATGCTAAACTTACACATCTTTAATTGCTAGATTGTATGATGATAAAATTTGATACTATGTTTTTCATGGAATGTATGAAACTTTTTTCTCTAAACACATAAGAGTAGGAACTTCTCCTTTTTGTTGATGACAAAGGGAGAGAAGTATATTGATGACTTCATGCATTGAATTAAATATTTTATATTTGCATGATAGTTTAAATGTTTTTCATAACATGTGATGAATATTACTTGGATTTGGGATAATCCAAGTGTTCTATCAATGGCATATTGATAGGGGGAGTTTAGTTAAACTCCGGGGAGTTTAGTTAAACTCCGGGGAGTTAAGGTTAACTCCGTTAGTCATCAATTAGTTGTCATCATCAAAAAGGGGAAGATTGTTGAATCTCGGATTTTGATGATGAAACTAATTGATTGTGTTTAAATGTTTGACTACATTTTGAGTGATACAGGTCTACTCGATCAGGATTAGACAATTAACGCAGGAGGAATTGACGTTGCGTCGGAGGAGATCACGTCAGGATATTGGATGGCAGAAGGCTTCGGGCGTCGGGCATCGGGCCAAGGAGAGCGAAATTGCACCAAGGATATCGGGGTTGCGGAGGTCAACCGTCGATTGGGCAACAAGCCGCAAGAGAGGACGATGCACCGAAGAATCGGATGAAGCGCCAACCAATGACGTGCCGGGCAACAGAATGTCAATTTGCGTTATAATAATTGTCTAGATCATAGTAGAGTGTTTGCTTGTGTGTGCAGGATTAACTACGATAACCAGAAAACACAAAGTGAGAATACCGGAGTCAAGTTCGATGGACGTTTAAGAGATCGAAGAATCATCGGAGATGCTGCCAGAATCAACCGAGAAGAAATCGGGAACCTGTCGGAATTTTCAGAAGTTCGCCGAAGAGATCGTCGGAGGTTCACGGAGATCACTGAGAAGGCTCGGCTACTCATTAAAGTCATCACAAGTTCGGGAGCTTGCTAGAAGCCCATCGGCAGAAAGTTCGTCGGAAAGCTCGCCAGAACAAGACTCGACGTTCGCGGTTGAAAATTTGCTTAGGACGTGTTTTGGTTATGTAGTCCACTTGTAATTAGGATTAGGATTAAGAGATAATCCTATATCCTGGTTAGGGGCCAACTGGGCCCAAAGTCAGAGTTGGTTTAGGCTAAAAATTAAGCTAAACTAGCGAACTAGAGAGCCAAGATTGAAGCCCAACTAGTGGCTGAAAACACTGTAGTCGGGCTGAAAACACTATAGGCGGTGGCACCGCCCAGCACCCGAGCGCTGGGCGGTGGAACCGCCAGCACCGGGAACCCTAAGAGAATTCAAATTTTGGAGCCCAAAATTTGAATCCTCTTGAGGCCTATAAATACCCCTCAAATCTCAGCTGAGGTTACAACTTTTTGAGCAGCAAGTGTTTGAGAGAAAAGCCTTAGAAAAGTGTTAGCTTGTCTTGTTTTCAATTTGCTAGTGTTCACCTCCTTCTTTCTTGTTGAAAATCTGTAAGAGAGTGAACCGCTTGTAAAAGTTGTAAGAGGGGTATTCACCCTTCACTTTCAAAAGACTTGCTAGTGGAAGGTGGGAGCCTCATCGAAGAGGGGCCTCGCAAGTGGAGTAGGTCATTTGACCGAACCACTCTAAAAATCGGCGTAATCTCTGGTTTGCTTTTTATTATTGTCATTTACATTACTACAAATCTTCTTACTGCTTTAGTTCCTTATTACTCTTGCTGCGCAACTTTAAGAACACGCCTTCAAGTTAAATTTCTCAAGTTTCGTTCTTAACGTACGAAAGATTTTGTTAAAATCGAAGTTTTAATCCGCTGCACTAATTCACCCCCCCCCTCTTAGTGCCGCTCCGATCCTAACATTTCTACCTAATAATCGCTTATTAGCTCTTATTGGATCTCATCTATGGAATCCAATGATTCATGGTCTTAAAGGATATCCAATAAGAGAGAGGCTCCGCGGATATCTCATATCTGAACCTCTACTCGTCGCAATACATACCATATGTGTGTGACCCTCTAGGCCCAATATTTAGTTGGCTGTGAGTAATACCTATAAGAACTCCTTCTGGCTTAATGAATTATTATCTCCATAATAATTCACTCGACTCATCGACTATGGACATACTATGCCACTACACTATGTCCCCAAACGATATAGGGAAATCCAATCCTTTGGACCCATCTGTCTTCAGTTACTATGTATATATAGTCTTTCATCCATCTAATATCCCAGAGACCATATATCAGACATGATACTATCAGGCCCAAATAGTTTCTCCTGTAGTCTCACTCTAATCAGATTCTCCTAAAGAACTATTTCTCTCTCAATCCGAATGACCTTGGCCAATGATTTGTTTAAATAAGAATACATGAGATATTCCTCTTATGATACCAAAAGCGGATGATCCTCTATCGACACTTAATAGCCCTCGTAAGGTTGGTTGTCACTCCCGATGACCGATTATGCTAGATCTGGAATTTCCAAACTTATAAGTCTAGTACCAAAGAGTATAGTACTCACACAAGACATCCTTGGTATCTCAAGTCTAAGGACTAGATACACCATTGGGATAATAGAATCATTGTATGATAATGAGGTATCATCAACCATCCAGCATTCCATGAGCGGATCAATCAGTAAACTCATTCTCCAATGAGCATATGCACTATAGCCATAGTGTCCCCACACGACTAACTAGTCTGTCTAGTTATCTCGATATCCCTCTCAAGTAACCCATGACCAGGATTATTTAGGGTTTGTGTTTAGAGGTGAATCGGTCTCATTATTATGATCTCATCACGATCCGATTCCCATTGCACAGATCTATGAACATTACAATATATTTATACATCAAGCAATATAAAGTGAGAAAATGCTATAATAATAATAATAAAAATGAGTACATGTAAATATGTCATCACTCATGTAATTGGTTTGCAGGACACCTATGATTAGTAAGTTTCTACATAAATAGTCATGGTTGTAGGAACTATGGGAAGTGGTTAGATAAAAGTTGAGTCTTGGAAGAGTCATCGGAAAAGATGGAGATTTGACATGGGAAGAGGATTCGAACTAGTTGACACCCCAAGTGGTCTTTACTTCATGATCATCAAAATTGGGGAATTCGACAAAGGTGCATTCGAGGCTTTAGAGTCGGTTTGTTGATATTCGACAAATTTAGATCTTTGGGGTTTATTTGAGATAGACCAATGAGGTTTCCTAGAGATATACTTGTCGGCCCTCTTTGTAGTGTTAAACTATATTAGAGTAGATTTTAAGTTGTCCGAGCTACATATTAATTTGGATCTAGCCTAGTCCTTTTGCGAGCCTTATCTTAGGATGGAACTCGTCGGGTTAACTCTTCGTAATTTGCAAAACATCATCGGTGGTGTTCCCAATAAATTCTCTTCAAAACTTAGTATCTATTAGGCATACTTATGTGACCCCATTTATAATGAGCACCTGAGGCGGCTATATGCAATCTGCTCAGTAACAAAAGTAAGAGATCAGCCATAACCACCCTCGCTAGTGTTGAGCTATTACATTCATTTTTTACATTGATTGGAATTATCATCGGTTGATGTCAAGTCGTTACGCCCATTCACCATACTATTTACGTCATATAAGTTGAGTTAGCCATGTCATTTTTATCATAACAAACATATATATATATATATATATATAATATTATAAATTTTTTTAACAAAATAATAAGCAATTCTCTCTAAATTGACTATATGATATTAAATGCTATAAAAGCAAAATAGGTAGATGAGTTTTTGTTGAAACTCGGATTTTGATGATGAAGTCAATTGTCATTTGTTATCTAATCTATATGTTGAGATAAGTGTGTAGGATTAACTACAATGAAAGTGAGACATGCAGTAGGAGTTGCGCCGGAGTCAAGACAATGATCACGTTGGGAGTTTGAGAGTTCGACGGAAGTTCGGACAGTCGTCGGAAGTTCTGCGGGAACAAATCCGAGAAGTCCATAAGCTTGCCAAAGAAGCTCGTCGAAACTCGCCAAGTGAATCGTCGCAAGTCCAGGAGTTTGCCGGAAGTCCGCAGGAGCATCACCGAGGGTTCATCGGATGATCGACGGAAGTTCGTCGGAAGCTCGCCGGAAAAAGCGATTGACGCACCGGAGCAAGTTGTAGTAAATGTGTTAGAAAAATCGTAGTTAGCACATTGATTAAGTTGGAAATGAGAAGTGATCCCATTAACTTAATCTTGGGGCAATTGGGCCCCTGAAAAACCCAAATTGGGCCGAATGGATCAACCCATTCGGACCCTGATTTCTGCCAAGAGGTTGAACCGCCCAAGGCAGGAGGTTGCACCGCCTGGGCTCAGTCTCCGAGTGAGACTGGGAGGTGCAACCGCTCCAGCCAGGCGGTGGCACCGCTTGGGGCTCAGTCTCCAAGCGAGACTGGGCGATGCAACCTCCCCTAACAGGAGGTGGCACCACCTGAGCTCAGTCTTCGAGCTCTGCCAGGAGGTGCAACCGCCCCTGACAGGAGGTAGCACTGCCCAGAGGCTCAGTCTTCGAGCTCTACCAGGCGATGCAACCGCTCCAGTTAGGAGGTGCAACCGCCTGATCCCGGAATTCCGAGAATTGATAGTTTTGAGCTCCAAATTTGAACTGGGTTGGGGCCTATAAATACCCCACCCATTCAGCACTGAAAGCACAGAACTTACACCGAAATCTTGATCTTTTTCTATGATTCTTAGAGCTCAAAATTGTTGTAAAGGCCAAAAGTTCTTCTCCCTCTGTTCTTCCAAGTTCTGAGTAGTAAAAGAGAGGAGAGAAAATTCTGTAAGGGTTGTCTCCTAAGCCCGTCAAAAGGAGTGAAACTGTAAAAGGGTGGTTGGCCTTCGCTTATTGAAGGAAGGCCTCTAGTTGACATTGGTGACCTCGTCGGTGGAGGAAGCCAAAAGTGGAGTAGGTCAAGATTGACCGAACCACTCTAAATCTCGGTTTGCATTTACTTTGAGCACATTATCTTTACTGCAAACCTCCTATAAAGCTTACTGCTTTCTGCGCATATACGATCGGGTTTCAAGCTTTGCACTTTCCGAATCAGCGTTTAGACATAAATCTGTTTTTTCGTACGATCATCATATTTCAGTTTGCGTTTACGTTTTGATTTCTATCTTAACTGCAAACTGCCTTTATATCCTTGCCTAAGCTGCATCTCGCCTAATCAAGTGATTTACGAATCAGCATTTAGACATAAATCAGTTTCTTCGTATGAACATCGTATTTCAGTTTGCGCTTATATTCTGGTTTTCATCATAACTGCAAACTGCCTTCATAAATTGACTTTAACGTCATCTCGCTTGATCTTAAGTTAAAGTAATTTTAGAATCGGCTTTCACACCTAAATCGTTTTTATCGTTCGAAAAGTTTTTTTATCGTCGAAAGATTTCCGCTGCACTAATTCACCCCCCCCCCCCCCCCCCCCCCCCCGTCTTAGTGCTCTTTATCCTAACAATTGGTATCAAAGCGGGGTTAACTCTCTAACGGATTAAAACCCAAGAGAGATGGCATACGCCGAAAACTAAGAGGGCCATTCTATTACACGTCCACCCATGTTCAGTGGGACGGACTACACCTATTGGAATATCCGAATGAGGATCTTTCTGATTTCTATGGATTTTGAACTTTGGAATCTTGTCGAAAACGGATTTTCGAAGCCTTCTCTTCCAGTGATCGATTGGAATGAATTGGAGAAGAAGGCTTTCGCTCTTAATGCAAAGGCTATGAATGCCTTATTTTGTGCACTTGATAAAAACGAGTTTAACCGTGTTTCGACTTGTGAAACCGCATTTGATATTTGGCACACACTCGAAGTGACTCACGAAGGCACAAGTAGAGTGAAAGAGTCAAAAATCAATCTTTTGTTACACTCTTTCGAACTTTTCCGGATGAAACCGAGTGAAACCATTGGCGACATGTTTACCCATTTCACGGATGTCATCAACGGTCTAAAAGGACTCGGAAAAAGTTTTTTGGATTTTGGGCTCGTAAATAAGATTCTAAGATCCCTTCCTAAGAGTTGGGATCCTAAAGTCACTACTATTCAAGAGGCGAAAGATCTAAGCAACTTCCCTCTTGAAGAACTAATCGGGTCATTAATGACCTACGAGATGACTTGCAAAGCTCATGAAGAGCAAGAAGACATCATTCCAAAGAACAGGAAGGATATGACACTTAAAACTTCAGAAGGCCACTTGAGAGAAAACTCAAGTGATGAGGACTGTGACGATGACTTGGCACTTCTAACAAGAAAATTTTAAAAATTCATTAAAAGAAACAAGTTTAAGAATGAAACAAAAAATAAATTTGAACCCAAGAAGGACCAAGTTATTTGCTATGAGTGCAAGAAGTTGGGACACTACAAGAGTGATTGTCCCTAAGTCAAGAAGAGAACATCAAAGAAGAAGGAGCTCAAAGCAACATGGGATGACTTGAGCGCATTCGAAGAAGAGGAGTCCAACATCGAGCAAGTTGCTCATTATGCCTTAATGGCCATCGGAGAGGAGGTAACAAATTTAATAGATGTAGATTTATCATTTGATGAATTATTAAATGTCTTCCATGACTTATTTGATGAATGCAAGATTATTAGTAGAAAATACAAATTGCTAAAAAAGGAGCATGATAGTCTTACTTGTAATTTTGATAAGTTAAAAAATGAATATCATGATAGTTTAAGTTCATGCACAAACTGCCATGATCTAGAAACTCTCCAAAAGGAAAACTTGCTACTTAAGGACACCTTGAAGAAATTCGAGGTTGGTAGCAAGTCACTGAACATGATCCTTGCAAACAAGGGTCACGTTCCCAAAAGAAGTGGAATCGGATTTGTGAGACGTCCTCACCAAAATCCAACCACCTTCATAAAAGGCCCCATCTTACATGTTCGACACCAAAGCTAATGCAACTTTTGTTGCAAATTTGGACACAAAATGTATTATTATCCATTCAAGAAAATTAGTCCGAATAAATTAATTTGGGTTCCTAAAGGAACCATGATAAATTCTATGCAATATGATAAACAATGTAGATCTATTTTTGAGGCACCCAAAAGCAAATGGGTACCTAAAAATCATCCTTTCCTGTAAAGACATAAAAAATTATAAGCTGGAGCAAGAAATAATATTCTGCTCCTTGGATTCTCGATATTCATGACCCAAGATCCAAAAATAACTCGCAATGCTCTTTGGCCTAAATAACAGATAAAGATTAGAAATCACAAATGCGATTTAGATATAATCCTATTTGATTTTTCAGAATTAGAAACGCATGATTCTCAATTCACATATCCTTTGGATTTTCGAACCCATCAGTTTCATCCGTTCATAACTTTCGAATCAAACTCTATATCATGAACTAACTAAGTTTGTCATGAACTTGCAAGGCTTACCAACTTGAACAAACTGTCACAAACATGTGTACGACATTGAAAGTATGCACGTTAAAAGATCTATCTTGATCGTGCAAAAGTTATCGTCTTAAAAAGAAAACTCTTACGTAATTACGTAAGTAAAGTTGATTGCTCTGAATGAAAATTCTTCTCAAGACAAAAACTCTCAAATCAGATCACACTGCGATCAGAACAAGTGCTCACCGCCTGCAGGCGGTGGCACCGCCCCAGCTGGAGGTAGCACCTCCAGCTGTCACGTGTTGCAAGCGGTTGCACCGCCCCAACCAGAGGTGCAACCGCCTGCAACTCTGCCCTTTTTAACCCAAGCTAGGGCCGGTGGTGAAATCGACCCCAACTCACTCCCTTCCCCTCTTTACTCTTCCAAAACTCCTCCATCCTCATTTCTCCCCTCATAGCATCCCAAATACCCCTCATTTCGGAGCAAAACATCAACAATCCTTCCCTCTCTTGAAGATCTCACTAAGGTATTCTCTAAGAAGCCCTTAAATTCTGTCTTTGATTCATTTACTCTTACTCATCACTATTCTTCTAAACAGCAGTAGTTATGGGATCTAGAAGATACTCAAGGGACAAAGGAAAGAGGAGATTAGTAGAAGATTTTGATCTCACCCTTTTCGATTCAAAATACCATGCTGAAAAGTTTTCCTCTTTCGAACTTAGGAGTGTCAATAAGGGAAAATATGTAGATTTAAATGAACTAAGAGACTTAGAGACAATCCAATGATTTGCAAACTTAGATCTACTCCTTATTTTGCAAATTAATGAACCCATCTATCCAAGACTTGTTAGATTATTTTACAACAACATACAAATAGATGAAGAAGAAAGAATGTCTACCTATCTTTTAGGACAACACATCTCCATTACGGATAAATTCATTTGCGACATGATAGGCATTCCCATAAAAAGTAGAGGACTTTACTTTAGAGGATCATGGGATGATGAAACTGTTGGAACAACATATGTTGAAGCCTTAGGAACAATCTTTGCCAATCCCAACTTAGCATTTGTTCCTAAAAGTTGTGAACATCTACTACCTCTAAACACTAAGGTACTTCATCATATCTTAACTAGCATCATTCTCCCTAAACAATACCATCATGATGAAGTAAGCCAATTAGAATTAGGAACTATGTATTTGATCATGAAAGGACATGACATCTGTCTTGGTTATCTTATCCAACAAAACATGTTAGAACTATCTAAGAAAGACATGATGCTCCCATATGGTGGTATAATCACGAGAATAATGAAAGCCTACGATATTCTAATACCACCGGAAGAAGAAGTAATAAAAGTAGATAGGTTTAGCATAATAAATAAAAATCTACTTCATCGATTAAGATGTTTTTATAGAAACGGTAACTGGGTTAGAATGCCTAGAAGAACCGATCCCCCTCAACCTGAACCTGAACCAGAAATACTAGTCTTTAGGGGTACCCAATCTCCTTCGATCTGTCCCTTTGAGGAAACACATCCATTTGAGCAAACTCATATATCATCTGTCGAAGATATTGGGATTCGGATGGACCGATTCGAACAAAGACAAGAACGACTTGAACATCGACAAGATCAAATCCTATCTGAGCTGCAGCAAATTCATCGACAATTTGGCTCTTTATTTAGGCACTTTAATTTTTCACCTCATGAATGAGCTTGTATGAACACAATCATCTATTGTTATTGACTCCTTATGTTACTCACCATGATGGGCTTTGCCTTGATCCTTGATATGGTTACCTGATATATTTTGTGAGAATATGTAGAGTTACAAACATCTCTCATTGTTTATCTCGGATTTTACATTGAAACTAAATGTTTTGAAAACCTTGTGCCTTGATTTCCATGATAAATATAATTTGAAAAAGTGATATACCAATGCAGTTGATAAGTCATGACATTGCCATGCTATTGATACTAAACATCAACTAGCTGATATTTTTACAAAACCTCTAAGTGAAGAGCAATTTGATTTCATAAGAAGAGAATTAGGAATGTTGATGTGTCTAAATACATAAACTAGTTAAAATTATTTTTCAGACTTTATTGAATGATCAAATCACTTGATTGCCATTACATGCCTAAATAACATGTTGGAAATTATGTGTTGAATACAAAAATGTTTTGTCTCCATGATTGTATTTGAAAATCTATAGCATAGTCTTGTCCGAATGCATGAAAGAGTTCATTTCATTTTCGGATTCGCTTAACAATCGGAATGCTAAAAATCGGATTTTCTCATACATTCTTATGAAAAATATTTCTTTTGAAATGAATTTGATGAAATAATTCCTGCTTATGAATTCCATCTTGAAATATGGATGATAGTATTTTTACTTGCAAAAAGCTGTTTCACACACATATCTTGACTCAAAGTAAACTCACAAATAGCTGGTATCACAAATGACTTTCCTCCTTCATGCAAAAATGATTATAACAAAAAAGAGGAAGAAGTATTCAACGCAATCTACGTATCATGCCTTCCTTTATATGCTTGATAATTTGCTGGTATTACAACTACCATGCTTTTTGTTGATGATAAAGGGGGAGAAATATATGAATTGATGCTATAAACACTGATGCTATGATTATGCCATGCTTACATCACCAAGAGATATATGAACAGATGCCATGCATTAATTTGCATTATGCCTTGAGTTGATATCTTACCATGTGAAGAAATGCAATACTTGCTAAAATATTTGAAATGTAATGATATCAAAATCTTACTTCACAGCTTTACATGTTGATATCTTACTATATGATGAATTGCTACTATTACCATCATTCAAACTTGTTATATTTGAAAATGAATGTCAAGCCTTGACATCATCTTCAGAGAGATACATCATGATGGGAATCATGATGGGAGTATTGATAAGTTCAAATGATTTTAACTTATCAATATGTCTCTTGAATTCTTAGGTTTTGAATTCAAGAATGACTTATCTCAAGTATGGCATATAGATAGGGGGAGTTAAGGTTAACTTCATTATCAATTGATTGTCATCATCAAAAAGGGGGAGATTGTTGAATCTCAGATTTTGATGATGAAGTCAATTGTCATTCTTTATCTAATCTATATGTTGAGATAAGTATGCAGGATTAACTACGATGAAAGTGAGACATGCAGCAGGAGTTGCGCCGGAGTCAAGACAATGATCACGTTGGAAGTTCGAGAGTTTGACGGAAGTTCGAACTGTCGTCGGAAGTTCTGCGGGAACAAATCCGAGAAGTCCATAAGCTTACCAAAGAAGCTCGTCGGAACTCGCCAAGTGAATCGTCGCAAGTCCAGGAGTTTGCCGGAAGTCCGCAGGAGCATCACCAAGGGTTCATCGGATGATCGACGGAAGTTCGCCGGAAGCTCGCCGGAAGAAGCGATTGACGCACCGGAGCAAGTTGTAGTAAATGTCTTAGAAAAATCGTAGTTAGCACATTGATTAAGTTGGAAATGGGAGGTGATCCCATTAACTTAATCTTGGGGCAATTGGGCCCCTGAAAAACCCAAATTGGGCCGAATGGATCAACCCATTCGGACCCTGATTTCTGCCAAGCGGTTGAACCGCCCAAGGCAGGAGGTTGCACCGCCTGGGCTTAGTCTCCGAGCGAGACTGGGAGGTGCAACCACTCCAGCCAGGCGGTGGCACCGCCTGGGGCTCAGTCTCCGAGCGAGACTAGGCGGTGCAACCTCCCCTGACAAGAGGTGGCACCGCCTGAGCTCAGTCTTCGAGCTATGCCAAGCGGTGCAACTACCTCAGTCAGGAGGTGCAACCGCCTGAGCTCGGTCTTCGAGTTCTGTCAGGAGGTGCAACCGCCCCTGACAGGAGGTAGCACCGCCTAGAGGCTCAGTCTTCGAGCTCTGCCAGGTGGTGCAACCGCTCCAGTCAGGAGGTGCAACCGCCTGATCCCGGAATTCCTGGAATTGACAGTTTTGAGCTCCAAATTTGAACTGGGTTGGGGCCTATAAATACCCCACCCATTCAGCACTGAAAGCACAGAACTTACACCGAAATCTTGATATTTTTCTGTGATTCTTAGAGCTCAAAATTGTTGTAAAGGCCAAAAGTTCTTCTCCCTCTGTTCTTCCAAGTTCTGAGTTGTAAAGAGAGGAGAGAAAATTCTATAAGGGTTGTCTCCTAAGCCCGTCAAAAGGAGTGAAACTGTAAAAGGGCGGTTGGCCTTCGCCTATTGAAGGAAGGCCTCTAGTTGACGTCGGTGACCTCGTCGGTGGAGGAAGCCAAAAGTGGAGTAGGTCAAGATTGACCGAACCACTCTAAATCTCGGTTTGCATTTACTTTGAGCACATTATCTTTACTGCAAACCTCCTCTAAAGCTTACTGCTTTCTGCGCATATACGATCGGGTTTCAAGCTTTGCACTTTCTGAATCAATGTTTAGACGTAAATCTGTTTTTTCGTACGATCATCATATTTCAGTTTGCGTTTACGTTTTGATTTCTATCTTAACTGCAAACTGCCTTTATATCCTTGCATAAGCTGCATCTCGCCTAATCAAGTGATTTACGAATCAGAATTTAGATATAAATCAGTTTCTTCGTACGAACGTCGAATTTCAGTTTGCGCTTATATTCTGGTTTTCATCATAACTGCAAACTGCCTTCATAAATTGACTTTAACGTCATCTCGCTTGATCTTAAGTTAAAGTAATCTTAGAATCGGCTTTCACACCTAAATCGTTTTTATCGTTCGAACGTTTTTTTATCGTCGAAAGATTTTCACTGCACTAATTCACCCCTCCCCCTCTTAGTGCTCTTGATCCTAACAGTTTCATCATGACCAATGAAAAAAAAAAAGATCCACATAATACAGACATGAGAAAACTGAATTTTAAAAAATAAAAATCGAAGATATATATATATATATATTATATAAAAGAAAGTCATGACAATCGGATGTAAATAGAGCATCTAATCAGGAAAAAAACCTCTATCATGATATATTAAAATCAATGTTCTGTCTCACCACTTATTCTACTAGATGATATGACTCCACCGGCATTTTGGAAGGGTTTAGGGAATACACAAGACTAGTAAAAGCTCTACTTGTTCCAATATCCCAGTTCAAATGATCACGCAAAGACCATGGAAAATTATGTTCATATTCCAACCGAAAAAGCGCCTGCTGTTCCAGCTGAAATGTTGGAAACAGGCAAACCTACTCCCATCTTTGTCCAACGACTGCTGCTTCTACGTTCTACGGCAGAACGCGAAGTGATAAGGTGCGTTGCAAAAGCCATCTCGATGTCGAGCAAGCTAAATCTAGATTCATAGCCAGCCCACTTGTTTATTTCGATGGAATAGACATGATTTGAAAGCACAAAAGATCCAAGTTTATTTTGTGCATGTTTTGATTTCAATGACAATCAATACTCGGAGGATCCAAGTTTACTTTGATTTAAAATATATATATTATATTTTTGTTATATTTTTTATTGATATGTATCCAATAATATTTAGAGTAAAAGAAAGTAAAATATAAAGTATACGTAAAAGTAATAGTAATAATGTGTCGTGTAACCTATATTACTCGTGGACTTATACTTAAGTATTAAATTTAAATGTTAAATATAGTATAAGTAATTTTGAAATAAAAGAATTAAATTTAAAAAATTTATTTTAATTATTTCCTTTCTATTTCAATAGGATGTAGTCTTCTATTTTGGAACGAACAATTTTTATTTATTTTAACTCATTGAAATTAGTACAATAATAAGTTGTTCATAGCATAATATCTCAAATGAAAAAAAAAGAGATGTGATTCTCTTGTTATGTTAAATCATCTATCAAGAGAGCCCCCAAAGATCCATGGTTTGAAAGATGGTAAATTATTGTTATGTTTAATGAGAGTTTTAAGTTCCTCTATTTTTCTCTCTCCATGGAATTATCAAATGTTCACCATTTCTTCCAAAAAGTTTTCCTAACATGCTTCCTCTTATCCGCTCAAGGGAATGATTACTTTCGTAGAGAGAGAGAGAGAGAGAGAGAGCGAGAGAGAGATGACCAACAAAAAAGAGACCTCAATCTTACGTATTAAACAGTGGAGGATGGCAATGGTATATGGGTTGTGCATTGTGGCTGGGAAGTCGGAAACGTCGACTGCTCGTTAACCCACTAAGTCTTCTACTCCTACGACAATTATTGTCCCCTTCGGAAGCAGCTATGTTCGACGGCACGTTTATTCCACGAGAAACGATAAGAATTGGTGAGGACTGAGGAGCATATTGACTCACCCAACTCTTCTACCTTCAATACGTTTTCGTGGATTCATGCTCGTCTTTTTACTGTTAAAAGCAATGTGGAGTTGAAGGAGACAGACAGAGACACAACAGTTGAGAGGTTTTGAGAAAAAAATTGAAATCAAAAGAATAGTTAGAGATCAAGAATTAAGAATATTTCTTAAAGTCAATATATATATATATATTTTTTTGTCTATATCATAAAAAAAATAAAATTCTCATCATATTAGATCACTTACAAAGCCTGCAGTTATCTCTACTTAAACACAAACCTTTTCTCTACATATTTTATACAAACCTCAGAGAATTTATATTCTTCTTTGACTCTTTTGTCTAGAAATTCTATGGATACTCAAAAGAAAAAAAAAATATACGACTAATTATATATAATCAAACCTTAATTTTGAGAGTTTCTTTTTGAGAATTCCTTTTCGTAGTAAAGTTTTTTTATCCTCCCTAAATATTTGGCTTCAGTAATTTTAAAATACTTATCAATCTTAATATAAATTTCATCATGCTTGCAATCTCACAAGAATAAAGAAGTAGTCGTGTTCTTTTTCTTGGAAGGTTTGTTTGGCTTCTCTATCGTATTGATGTTTTGTGTTGAAACTGATAGGTTTCGAATGGCTAATGCTATAGTGGTAATCAGAGGAAGAGATCCCAAATAGGATTTTATTTTTACCCTCTGACTGTAGAACACTTACCTCATAGGACTTTTGGTTAATAAGAAATAACTTACAACACTTGAGAAGGTAAAATAAATAAATAAATCTTATACAGTTAAGCTCTGAAAAATATATAAATAAATGTAAGATTTTAAATATTCTTGATTTAGTGTGAAGAGATGCACTGCATCATTCTTGTGGATATGTTTTTTGTTTTTTGTTTTAGGCAACAAATTGTTGGGTTGGAGACTAAAAAGTGGGGATAGACCAGGTTTTAAGGGCTACAGAATGTTGGACCTGATCAAAATGTGAGCTTGCCTGATCCCTAAATATGGATATTCCGTATGTACAAGAAGAAAAGCTTTGACCATATGCTATCACAAAATTAGGGTTCATAAGTATTTCTGGATTTTCAGAATAAGGTCAGGTGTTCAAGTTTAGAAAGACTTCTGAATGAAGGAATGAAATTATATAAATAAAAAAAATTTATGAATCTCTAAACTTTTATGATGAGAGAAAATAAGAAAATTACTTTTTAGTACTCTAGTATTTTCTCTCCAAGAGATTTATAAAGGATAAAAATAATTCTTCCTGATCTATGTGAGGTCTTGAGCTTCAGTTTATTTGAACTTAAGGAAGCTCGTAGCTTATTTTTAGATGTTGAAATTTTTATTTTTTTATAAACATAAACAAAGAATGTCAAACCACATAAATTTTTATACGTCGATTATTGTTTTGGTTTTAGATGAAACATTAAAAACAACTTGATCACAAGAAACATAGGTCAAAATGATGAAAAACAATTATGTTGATAATCACAAGAAATGATGGAAAAAGATTTTATTTTTTTTTCTTCATGGTAAAAAGAAGAAAAAAACAAGACAAAAAAAGCAAAAGTCAATAATACTAGACAAAGAAATGATGAAAAAGGGAGGTCTCGGTGACTTATTGGTCGCAAGAAAACCAATATGTTGATGCTTAGCCTATATATAATCCAAGAGGTGCATCCTCAGAGAATCAACTCATTCCGTCACTCCTTTCTATCAAAAAGTGCAATGGTCTTATCCTCTTTTTCCTCTCTTGCTAAACAAACTTGCAATTGCTCCAGAAATGAGTGAACCTCACATTTCAATCATGACTTTCGTCCCAAATATATATATATATATATATATATCTTTATAAATACAGTATATTATCACTAAGGTTGAGACTAATTTGGTGCATAACAACCATATTGTCAGAGCTATTCTGCATAACACTGATGAGGCTTCCTTCTTATATATGTCTTTACATAGTTTACCTTCATTCCGTCATCCCATAATAGTGAATGCCAGAGTGATGGATGTAGTAAATCCATGTGAGAGGCATTGTTGTATTGAGTAAAAAGACTTGCAACTTTTTGAGTTGTGTTAGAAATTGAATAGGCATATGTGAGTCTAACTCAAACTAGTGAATGATTAATATACATCAAATGTGAGAAACATTCTCTTAGTTGATCTTCTTTTTCTCTCGCACACATCAGTATTTTTAATAATAAATTATATTCACTCTGTATGAATCTTTTACTTATGATGGACACATTGCACTCAGTTCTTCCTCCACAGAACAAATCAAGATAAGAAAGAGTAGGCGCCGTTCATTGAAGACCAAAAGACTAGCATTCCATTTCCAAGATGTGCTTTCCTTCGGTATGTCTACCTCCGAACACCATTTGTACACCCCAACAACAAAGACCAAAAGAGACCGATAAGATTAAACCCACTCCCAAAGGTGTCATTGTTCTCAGCTCCTCTCTGATTCCTCTACTCGCTTAAAGAAATGAAGGAACGGAGAATGTATGGCCGTCATCATTTGCGTGCTGCGTGTGGGATTTCATGGATGTGGTGCAGCTGCCAGATATCATGGTCCATTTCTTCCCATAGCAGTTCACCCCACCGCTCTCCTCCTCTGGTATTGGAGCAGAGGAAGTCTTCGTCCACAAACGGGAACCACCCCGAGAGCTTCTCCTCCTCCACGCCCCACAGGCACCACCACCACTCACCAAGCTCCGCCGCCCCGTCATCCCACGCCATTGTTTCCTCCACCACGGACGCAAGCGGAGCAGGTGAAGACTGCTGCAGTTCGGCCGTTGCAACAGCCAGGCTTTTGTCCTCTCCTCCGCCCTTCCGTGAATTCTCCGCCGTCGCGCTTACCCGCGCCCTTGCTCCTGACGTCGAGGGCTTGGGCTTCGTTGCCTTTTGCCGCCGCTGGCCCTCGGCAGGAGTTGTGGTGGCGGCCTCTGCTCTGCTTCGTTTCATCTCTTTCGAGTTTGTGTTCCCTTCGCTGTCCAATGGAAAAGCGGGTATATATAATATTATATATATATATATATATATAATTATTTTAAATAAGATATTTTAAAATATCTTATGATATTTTAAATAAGATAGAATTATTTAAAAAAACCTTTGAGCTAAATAAAAGAAAAAAATATAATTAATATAAAATGTATATTTATATAATTATTTACTTATAATTTTTATCTTTTTTTAAAAAAAAAAAATTTTATTATGAAAAAATGAATCATTTTTCCTTGAGTTAATTCAAACCCAAATCTGAATTTTTCAATCAACCCTTTTAGATCTATTAGAGAGAACAAATCCTAAGTATCTAATGGCTTACTATTCTTCTTCGAAAAGATAATTTAAATCATAATCCGTCAATTTGTTTAAATCTAATTAGGATTCTTGTCAATAATTTAAACTTAATTAGGATTTCTAAGTATTCCTGTGTTAGAATCCGACATATTCTAAACTTAAGGTAAATTTCTTTAGGGAATCGGTCACCTTCGAATTCTGTAAGGTTCTTCCCTCCAAATTGCTGTTTAAAGACTGCAGAGAATATTCATCTATTGTTTATCAAAAAAAGGATGAATATATGACTATTTATAAGATTTCTAAACCTTAACTCTTAATAGGACTCCTACTCAAGAAATAACCTCCAAATTCTAATCGATCTTTTTACCTTTTTGACAGGGATCGACTTAGATAGATTTTACGTTAATGCTCCTCCCAATTAGAACTCTCCTATCTGACTAAACTAACACTCAGTCCCTCACACACAAACATATAGTGGTCGGTATTCATGAAACAATATGGTTGCGGGCTCTGAACGCAGAGGAGTCGTCTTTATCCATAGATGGATCCCTCGTTTTATTGTTATGGAGACACGAAAGAGTCGGAAAACATGGTGCCGACATGGGAGAGAGCAGATCGATTCGTTGGGTTGGCGCTCCCTCCCATCGCCGTCGTCCTCATCCTCTCCTCGTGGCTCTTATCCTCATCAACCAAAAAAGTAGTACAGTCATACAGCAGCGACAGGCAGAAGAAAGAAGCATCCAAACGTTAGCAGAATCAATGGGTCAACAATATTTACTTTGCTTTGAATGAATATTATGTATATGTCACGAGTTTCGATGGGGATATAAATCTTACCTTTGAGCATTAGCATTCATTAATCATAGGGTAATAAATCTTCAGGTCTTATTATAGCAAGTCACGAGCAGCTCGCAATGGCAGTCAGTGTAAGAGAGGTATGACAACCCTTCTCTCTGCTCACTCCAAGCCACACACAGCGGCTCTTTTGCACGGAAGAAGGTATCATGAAAACAGAGAGAAGTAGCTTTCCTTTCACTGTCTGTGTGGCTCTTATTTCTCTTTGAGAGCGGAAAGAAGGCATCGATCCTTTAATCGGTTGCAGGCCACAGTTTGACGATAAAATAAATGAAGAAAAATGGTAATGGCGAAAACACAAGAAGAGGACGACACGCGGATTTCAGTAGCAGAGCAAAGCTCTGCTAGTTTGGTCTCTCGGGGGGATGACGAGGCTTCGCCGTCTATCCCATACATTTATATAGGGAAGGAAATAGATGTGTAAAGTGATTGATGGGATCCTTCTTAAGAACATATGGATTTGACCTATAAGCGGAATCATCACCCAATATTATATTGCCATGAGAAGAAGTAGAACCTCTCATTTCTTGTATGGAATCTCTTAATCGTTCTAGGATAATTATAAAGAGTTTCTTTAACAAAAAAAGAATTCACTCTAACAATTCGGTCAGAATCAATAAAGATTTCATCTTTTCTAATCGAAAAATGATTGAATAGAGGAACTCATCAGAAGAAGCTTTTGTAAACTCGATCCTCTTATATCTGAATGCCATGCATATTTTTTTAGGAAAAATAAATTATTTTGGTGTGTGCTTTATTTTATTAGTAGCAAATATGGATTTAGGTAGAGATACCGATGGGCTTACATGTTAAAGATAGCCACAGTGCATCGTAAGATTTTTTTTTGCTCGAAACCGTTATAACTTTGATGGAGAGTCGATAGACTTCATTGTGAACTCAAACAACTAATACTATAATTGTGTTAGGAAAACGTGTTAAAGTGAAATAATTTTTTTTCTTCTTTGTGTGTTAAAATATGTTTCTCATCAAAATACCAACTTGATATTAAAAGTACATATGAACCAGAATAGTATAAATAGTATACCAGTAGAGTAATAAATCAATCACACAGTAAGACCAAATGCGAAAAAAATCACGGGACCGTAGTCCACCTTAAACTTCCACTATCAACAATAATGATAATAGGTTTACAATAAATCTTCTCTAAAATAGTAAGAGGATCGTAATAGCATCAAGATCATATATTTTGGCTCAAGAATATCACATCTTCATCATAGATCTCATTAAAAGAAGAATTCTAAGTATCATAAATTAGGTATAACAAGAAAGTACCTCAGAGAAGGTAAACTGTAGATCAACACCATTAGGATTGTAGAGCTTGCTGCAAGGATTCTCTGCATAAAATTTGGATCAAAACTGACAAAGTTTAACCCCTAATCGTCAAGCAGAAATCTTAAAATCTTAATTTTTTTCTCTCTCCTCTTTCTCTCTTTTCTTTTCTCTCTCTATTTGTCGCCACCGCTTGCTGGCATGCTCACTGCACTCTTTCATTCGCTGCCCTTTTCTTTTACCTTTTAATTAATGATTTAAGCTCAAAAGGCTCAATTGTCCAAGCCCACATATGAGTTGGATCTAATAATTCTGCCCCTCCAACTCATATGGTAGGTTATACTAAGCCCGCTCTTCACCTGCATGTTGGGAAATCTTTAGGGCGATATCACATATACAGCAGAAGAACAAAAATAAAATTTCATATTCCCAAAGAGATATTCGTCGTCATGCAAAAATTGGTGTGAAAAAATTCGTTCCTTCCAGATCTCTAGGAGAGGGTGAAGGAGGTCAAACGTCCTCCTCTCTAGCAGTGATCCACACAGTAGGGTTGCGACAATGCTCTTTAAATCTCTAAACATGCTCTGAAGTGGAGAGGGGGAGGAGAATAAGAGAGGCAAGCAAAGGCTCTAGCCTATGAACCACTGAATCCCTCCTATTTATAAAGGTCCCATGTCAAACCCTAATGGATTCTCCCTTATTGGATATTGGATCTGCATCCAATTACCCATGCCTCTTAGATTAGTGGATCTCTATCCAATAATCTGTCATGGGCTTTTATTAGATCTCATTCATAGAATCTAATAATTCAAGGGCTTATTGGATATCCAATAAGATAGGAGCTCCGGCGGATATCTCATATCCGAACCTCTACTCATCGCAACGCCTACTATATGTGTGTGACCCTTTATGCCCAATATCGAGCTTGCCGTGAGTCATACATGTCAGAACTCATTTTGGCTTAGTGAATTATTATCTTTATAATAATTCACTCGACTCATCGATTGCGGAAGTACTAGGCCACTACATCGCAGTCCCCAAACGATACAGGGGAATCCAATCCATTGGACCTGTCTATCCTCAGTTACCGTGTACCTATAGTCCCTAATCCATCTAATATCCCAAAGACCGTATACCAGGTATGGTGCTATCAGACCCATATGGTTTCTACTCGAGTCTCGTTCTAACCAGATTCTCCTAGAGAACTCTTTTTCTCTTAATCCAAATGACCTTGGCCAAGGATTTGTTTGAGCAAGAATACATGGGATATTTCTCTCATGATGTCGAGAGTAGATGATCCTCTATTGACACTTAATAGCCTTCGTAAAGTCAACTGCCACTCCTAATGACTGGTTGTACTAGATCTAGGACTTCCAAACCTATAAGTCCAGTATCAAAGAATGAAGCACTTATACAGGACATCCTTGGTGTCTCAAGTCTAAGGACCAAATACACCATTGGGACTACGAAATCATTGTCTAATAATAAGGCATCATCAACCATCCAACATTTCGTAAGCGGATCAATCAGTGAACTCATTCTCCAATAAGCACCTATACTGTATCCCTAGTGTCCCTACATGAGCAGCTATGAGACCAGCTGCATCCATCATATGGACAAGTATACAACACACCAGTCTGTCCGGTTATCTCGATGTCCCTCTCGAGTAACCTATGACCTGAATTATTTAGGATCTGTGTTTAAAGACGAATCAATCTCATTATCGTGATCTCATTATGATCCGATTTCCATTAAATAGATCCAAGGACATCATAATATATACATGCATATATGCAATAGTCAATATAAAATGATAAATGTCAAAATATAATAAGAAAAAAGATTCTGTGTCAAGTTACACGTGCCGTCACTCACGTGATTGGCTTACTGGGCACCTATGACCAGTAATCTCCCACTTGACCTAAAGCCAATCACTAATGTGCCTGATCTCCATTAGACCCCTGTGATGCTTAGAGACAATTTGAGACAACGACTTTGTCAATAGTGTTGAATCTCGTATTTTGATGATGAAATCAATTGATAATTGTGTTTATGTTTTAATCTGTGTTTTGAGTGACGCAGGATGCTTTGATCAAGATGAGACAATTAAAACAGGAAAAATCATGTTGGGCCGGAGGAACATATTAGAAGATTGGACGTCGGGCCGGTGGATTGGTCGACGTATCGACAGAAGGCTTTGGGCTGTGGACTTGGGCATCGGGCCAAGAAGAGTGGGTATTGCGCAAAGGATATCGGAGTTGCGGAGTCAGCTGGTCGATTGGGAAATAGGCTGCAGGAGAGGACGATGCGTCGAAGAATCAGATGAAGCGTCGAGGGACCAATGACATGCCGGACAACTTGATTAATGCTTAGTATTAATTGTCTAGATCAAAGTTTATTTTACATGTACAGGATTAACTACGATGGAAGTAAGACATGCAGTAGGAGTTGCGTCGGAGTCAAGACCATGATCACGTTGGGGGTTCGAGAGTTCGACGGAAGTCCGGACGATCGTCGGAGGTTCTACGGGAAAAAATCCGAGAAGTCCAGGAGTTTGCCAAAGAAGCTCGTCGGAACTCGCCAAGTGGATTGTCGCAAGTCCAGGAGATTTGCCGGAAGTCCGCCGGAGCATCGCCGAGGGTTCGTCGGATGTTCGTTGGAAGCTCGTCGGAAGAAGCAATTGACGCACCGGAGCAAGTTACAGTAAATGTCTTAAGAAATATTGTAGTTTGCATATAGATTAAGCTAGGAATGGGAGGTGATCCCATTAACTTAATCTGGGGGCAATTGGGCCCTTGACAGACCCAAATTGGGTCGAATGGATCCATTCGGACCCAGATTTCCTGGCCGACGGTGGCACCGCTTAGGTTGGCGGTGGCACCGCCCAAGAGCTCAATCTCCTAGGAAAGCTGGGCAGTGGAACCACCCCAGTCAGGCGGTGGCACCACCTGGGCTCAATCTCCGAGTAAGACTGGGCGGTGGAACTGCCCCAGTCAGGCGGTGGCACCGACAAAGCTCGGTCTCCGAGCTATGTCAAGCGGTCGTACCGCCCAGTCTGGCGGTAGTACCGTCAAGACCCCGGAAATCCGAGAGATGACATATTTGAGCTCCAAATTCAAATCAGTTTGGGGCCTATATATACCCCACCCTTTCTTGCATGAAAGGGCATAGAAAATCCAATCTTACTCTGTGATTTTTAGAGCTCAAAAGTGTTGTAAAGGCTAGAAGTTCTCCTCCCTCTTTTCTTCTAAGTTTTGATCTTTTAAGAGATGAGAGAAAATTCTGTAAGGGTTGTCTCCTAAGCCCAAGGAGTGAAACTGGAAAAGGGTGGTTGGCCTTCGCCTATTGAAGGAAGGCCTCTAGTGGACGTCGGTGACCTCATCGGAGGAGGAAGCCAAAAGTGGATGTAGGTCAAGATTGACCGAACCACTCTAAATCTCGGTTTGCATTTACTTTCTGTTCTCTATCTTAACTACAAACTACCTCCATAGCTTTACTTTAACTGCACTTCGCCTAATCTAAGTTAAAGCAATTTCCGAATCGGCTTTCTTATCGAAATCACTTTTATCGTACGAACATCGTTTTAAATCATTGAAAGTTTTCTGCTGCACTAATTCACCCCCCCCCCCCCCCCTCTTAGTGCTCTTGATCCTAACAATTGGTATCAGAGCTACGGTTTTCTATTTTGGTTTAACACCTATATAGAAATGGCTCTTTTCGGCATCCAAGAGGGTCACTCTCTCATTCATCCTCCCTTCTTCAATGGGACGGACTACACTTATTAAAAAACTCGAATGAGAGTTTTCTTGCTTTCGTTGGATTTAAATTTATGGAATATTATCGAGAACGATTTTCGAATGTCTTCTCTTCCAATGAACCATTGGAATGATTTGGAGAAGAAGACATTTTCTTTAAATGCTAGAGCTATGAATGCTCTATTTTGTGCCTTAGACAAAAACGAGTTTAATCGGGTTTCTATGTGCAAAACGGCTTTCGATATTTGGCGCACTCTTGAAATCACACACGAAGGCACAAGTAGTGTAAAAGATTATAAAATAAATTTTTTGATGCATGATTTCGAGCTTTTTCGAATAAAGCCGAGCGAAACCATTGTTGACATGTACACCCATTTTACGGATGTCGTCAATGGTTTAAAAGCTCTTGGCAAATGTTTCTCAAATTTTGAACTTGTTAGTAAAGTTTTACAATCACTTTCTATAGCTTAGGAATCAAAGGTAACGGCAATACAAGAAACAAAAGATTTAAATATTTTTCCACTTGAAGAACTTATCAGTTCATTGATGACATATGAAACGATGCGCAATGCACATGATGAACATGATAAACAAAACCACCTTCCAAAGAACAGGAAGGATTTGGGACATAGAACATTTGAAGACCACTCAAGCATAAGCTCAAGTGATGGTGAACAAGAACTACTCACTAAGAAATTTAAAAAATTAAAGAAACAAAAATTTAAGAACAAAAAGAACGGAACTACTTGCTTTGAATGTAAAAAGAAGAACACAAAGTGGGATGAATCGAGCTCCTCCGAAGATGAGGAGAAAATCAAGAAAGGCGAGGTGGCAAACTACGTCTTAACGACATTCAACGATGAGATAATCAAAACCCCCTTAATTTACTTTGAAATTACATGATGCTTTTCATGATGCATTTTCCTTTTTTATTTAGTTTAGAATTAATTTTCTTGAAAATTATATGTTTAATAATTTAATATAGAAAAAGTAAAAAATTAGGAATCATGCTTATCATTCTAGTAATTTTAAAAATAATCATGAAAATTACATGTTTATGATAAACAAAATGATTTTGATTGAAAATGCCTTATGAAATCATGCTATATGTGGTTAAGAAGTAATAATGTGTATCTATGTCAGACCCATACGGTTTCTACTTGAGTCTCGCTCTAATCGGATTCTCCTAGAGAACTCTTTCTCTCTCAATCTGAATGACCCTAGCCAGGGATTTATCTAAGCAAGAATAGATGAGATATTCCTCTAATGATGTCGAGAGTGGATGATCCTCTATCGACACTCAATAGCCCTCGTAAGATCGACTGCCACTCCCAATGACCGGTTGTACTAGATTTGGGACTTCCAAACCTATAAGTCTGGTATCAAAGAATGGAAAACTCATATAGGACATCCTTGGTGTCTCAAGTCTAAGAACCAGATACACCACTAGGACTATGAAATCGCTGTTTGACAATAAGACATCATCAACCATCCAGCATTCCGTAAGCGGATCAATCAGTGAACTCATTCTCCAATAAGCATCTGTATTATATCCCTATTGTCCCCACATGAGCAGCTATGAGACCATCTGTATCCATCATATGGACGGGTATACAACACACTAGTCTGTTCGGTTATCTCGATATATCTCTCGAGTAACATAAGACTGAGATTATTTAGGATCTGTGTTTAAAGGCGAATCGGTCTCATTATCGTGATCTCATCACGATTCAATTTCCATTGTATAGATCCAAGGACATCACAATATATACATGCATATATGCAATCATCAATATAAAATGATAAATATCAAAATATAATAAGCAAAAAGATTCCGTGTCAAGTTACACGTACCATCACTCACGTGATTGGTTTGTTGGGCACCTATGACTAGCACTACATACTTCAAGCTTTTCCTTAGGAAAAGACTTTGTCAACATATATGATACATTCTCATTGGTATGCACCTTTTCCAAGTGCAATTCTTTCATCTCAAGCACATCACGAATCCAGTGATATCTCACATCAATATGCTTGGATATAGAATGGTATGTTAAATTCTTAGAGAGGTGAATGACACTCTGACTGTCACAGTAAACAATATACCCTTCCTGTTTCAAGCCCAATTCCTGTAGAAACATTTTCTTTCATAAAGTTTCCTTGCAGGCTTCAGTAATTGCTATATATTCTGATTCTGTGGTTGATAGAGCAACACAATTCTATAACTTAGACTGCCAAGAGATTGCTTCCATTGCAAATGTCATCAAGAATCCCAAAGTGGACTTCTTGGAATCAGTATCACTTGCCATGTCTGCATCTATGTACTCTTCTTGTTAGGAACGAGTTGGCACTAAGGGGGGGGGCGTGTGAATTAGTGCAGCGGTAAAATCACGTCGGTTCTGAAAATTTCTTTCGTTTCATATGATAAAACTGATTTCAGAAACTTGCTCAACTTGAAAGCATATTTGTAAACGTATTAAAAGTAGTAAGCAAGTAAGGAGGTTTGTTGTAAGATAACTTGCACAAAAGAAAAGGCAAACCGGATTTTTATAGTGGTTCGGTCATCGTGACCTACATCCACTCCGTCGATTCCTCTTCCGTCAAGGCCACCGGCATCCACTATCGATCTTCCTTTAATAGGCAAAGATCAACCTCCTTCTTACACCCCTCTTCTTCTTTTCACGGGTTTAGGAGACAACCATTACAAGCACTCACTCCTCTCTCAAACTATTCTAACACTTAGACTAGATGAGCATTCTCACAAGAGATTACAACAATATTTTTCCCTTTTTAAATTCTCTATGCTTGTATTAGTTAACTAGGGATGAGGGGTATTTATAGGCTTCAAGTTGATTTAAACTCGGAGCCTAAAAAAGTCTCATCCTAGGTTTCCTGGGTACTAGTGGTACCACCGCTGTTCCTAGGCGGTACCACCGCCTGACAAGGGCGGTACCACCGTTGGCAGCATTTATTACCGGTGGTACCATCGCCCAAAATTCTTGGGGAGCTATTCCCCAAGCGGTGCCATCACCGGCCTGGCTTTCAGCATCCTGGTTGGGCCTTGAATCCGACCCAAACCAGCCCAACTTCAGGCCCAGTTGGCCCCTAATAGAGTTGATGGGATTACCTCCCAATCTTAACTCTAATTATGTGCTAACTATGATTCCTAAGACATATTCTAAGCAAGATAAGTCCTATTTCTTTCGGCGATCTTCCGGCAAACTTCCGACGATCTCTCGGCAATGTTCTGGTGGACTCCCAGCAAGCTCCTGGACTTCACGACAATCTTCTTGGCGAGTTTCGACGAGCTTCTTTGGTAAGCTCTTAGACTTCTCAGTTGGTTCCGATAAAACTTCCGACGAATGTTTAGACTTCCGATGAACTCTCGAACTCCCAACGAAATCACATTCTTGACTTCAGAACTTCATTTTGCTTTATGCCTTGCTATCGTAGTTAATCCTGCACACATAAAAATATGCTTCGATCTAGATAATTATTACTAAGCATGAATCATGTCGTCCAGCATGTCATTGGTCCATCGATGCTCCGTCAGATTCTTCGGTGCATCGTACTCTCTTATGGTCTGTTGCCTAATTGGCCAATTGACCTCCGCAACTCCGATATCCATGGCACAATATCCGCTCTTCTTGGCCCGATGCCTGAATCCATGGCCCGAAGCCTTCTGTTAATATGTTGACCGATCCTCCGGCCAGACATCCAATCTTCTGAAATGTTTTCCTCCGACACAACATGATTCTTTCTGCTTTAATTGTCTCTCCCTAATTGAAGCATCCTACATCACTCAAAACATAGATCAAATCATAAATACTATCAATTGGTTTCATTATTAAAATCTGAGATTCAATACTTCTAACATATGTTCATAACTGCTAAAACATAAACACAACCTGGAAGTACCTCTTAGACATCTTAATAATCATTTCACTATTGTACAATGTTCATTTCCAGGATTAGAGAGAAATCAACTGACAACTCTAACTGCATGAGCTATATCTGGCCTAATATAAACCAAAATATACATCAAACTACCTATTGTAGATGAGTAAGGAACTCTAGACATTTCTTCTTTTTTTTTCTCACTTGTAGGACATAGTTTCAAACTAAGCATGAAATGACTTATAAGTGGAGAACAAACTGCTTTAGCTATACTTATGTTGAATCTTTCTTCATAAACATATAATGATCAGATATGGTTCTAGGATGGGTAACCCCCTGGGAAGTCCTCGTGTTGCACTCCTTTTTGCGCCCCGAACGGCCAAAACCTCTCCCGTCGACCTCCGAGGCGATGGTTTTGGGCCTCGGAATTTGCCATGACTGCTACGCAGTCAGTCTCGTGGGGCTTGGAGAGTGCTTTCCGGAATGGGGCCGCAATAGCGATTCCGAGTTCGTTCGAGAAAGTCCGGATGGTTTCGGCGCGCGCTTGGTGTGTCCGGTACGCGGTCGGCATCGTGGGCGTCGGACAGATCCGACGATGGCGATTCCGAGATCGTTCGAGAGGTTTCGGGGCGCACAACGGGCTCCGGTCATCGATACGCCGTCCGCGACGTGCACAAAGGGGAGGGAGGACGCAAACAAAATGAGTGCGATCATACCAGCACTAAAGCACCGGTTCCCATTAGAACTCCGAAGTTAAGGGTGCTTGGGCGAGAGTAGTACAAGGATGGGTGACCCCCTAGGAAGTCCTCGTGTTGCACTCCTTTTTGCGCCCCGAGCGGTCAAAACACTTAACTCTTTTTTAAGCTTTTCAATTTTTCTAGCATTATGGCCAACAATAAATATATCATTAACATATAGCAGGAGAATAATGAAATCATTATATAAAAATTTCTTCGTAAACATACAATGATCAGATATGGTTCTAGGATGGGTGACCCCCTGGGAAGTCCCCGAGCGGCCAAAACCTCTCCCGTCGACCCCCGAGGCGATGGTTTTGGGCCTCAGAATTTGCCGTGTCCGCTACGCAGTCAGTCTCGTGGGGCTCGGAGAGAGCTTTCCGGAATGGGGCCGCAATAGCGATTCCGAGTTCGTTCGAGAAAGTCCGGATGGTTTCGGCGCGCGCTTACCATGTCCGGTACGCGGTCGGCCTCGTGGGCATCGGAGAGATCCGACGATGGCGATTCCGAGATCGTTCGAGAGGTTTCGGGGCGCGCAATGGGCTCCGGTCGTCGATACGCCGTCCGCGACATGCACAAAGGGGAGGGAGGATGCAAACTTAAAAAGGGTGATCATACCAGCACTAAAGCATCGGATCCCATTAGAACTCCGAAGTTAAGCGTGCTTGGGCAAGAGTAGTACTAGGATGGGTGACCCCCTGGGAAGTCATCGTGGTGCACTCCTTTTTGCGCCCCGAGCGTCCGAAAGACTTACTAAACTCTCTTTTACGCTTTTCAATTTTTCCAGCATTATGGCCAACAATACATATATCATTAACGTATAGCAGGAGAATAATGAAATCATCATCTAAAAATTTCTTCGTAAACATGCAATGATCAGATGTGGTTCTAGGATGGGTGACCCCTGGGAAGTCCTCGTGTTGCACTCCTTTTTGTGCCCCGAGCGGCCAAAACCTCTCCCGTCGACCCCCGAGGCGATGGTTTTGGGCCTCAGAATTTGCCGTGACCGCTACGCTGTCAGTCTCGCGGGGCTCGGAGAGAGCTTTCCGGAATGGGGCCGCAATAGCGATTCCGAGTTCGTTCGAGAAAATCCGGATGGTTTCGGCGCGCGCTTGCCGTGTCCGGTACGCGGTCGGCCTCGTGGGCATCGGAGAGATCCGACGATGGCGATTCCGAGATCGTTCGGGAAGATTCGGGGCGCGCAATGGGCTCCGGTCGTCGATACGCCGTCCGCGACGTGCACAAAGGGGAGGGAGGACGCAAATAAAATGAGTGTGATCATACTAGCACTAAAGCACCGGATCCCATCAGAACTTCGAAGTTAAGGGTGCTTGGGCGAGAGTAGTACTAGGATGGGTGACCCCCTCGGAAGTCCTCGTGATGCACTCCTTTTGGCGCCCCGAGCGTCCGAAAGACTTACTTAACTCTCTTTTACGCTTTTTAATTTTTCCAGCATTATGGCCAACGATACATATATCATTAACGTATAGCAGGAGAATAATGAAATCATCATCTAAAAATTTCTTCGTAAACATGCAATGATCAGATATGGTTCTAGGATCGGTGACCCCCTGGGAAGTCCTCGTGTTGCACTACTTTTTGCGCCCCGAGCGGCCAAAACCTCTCCCGTCGACCCCTGAGGCGATGGTTTTGGGCCTCGGAATTTGCCGTGACCGCTAAGCAGGCAGTCTCGTGGGGCTCGGAGAGAGCTTTCCGGAATGGGGCCGCAATAGCGATTCCGAGTTCGTTCGAGAAAGTCCGGATGGTTTCGGCGCGCGCTTGCCGTGTCCGGTACGCGGTCGGCCTCGTGGGCATCGGAGAGATCCGACGATGGTGATTCCGAGATCGTTCGAGAGGTTTCGGGGCGCGCAATGGGTTCCGGTCGTCGATACGCCGTCCGCGACGTGCACAAAGGGGAGGGAGGACGCAAACAAAACGAGTGCGATCATACCAGCACTAAAGCATCGGATCCCATTAGAACTCCGAAGTTAAGCGTGCTTGGGCGAGAGTAGTACTAGGATTGGTGACCCCCTGGGAAGTCCTCGTGTTGCACTCCTTTTTGCGCCCCGAGCGTCCGAAAGACTTACTTAACTCCCTTTTACGCTTTTCAATTTTTCTAGCATTATGGCTAACGATACATATATCATTAACGTATAGCAGGAGAATAATGAAATCATCATCTAAAAATTTCTTCGTAAACATGCAATGATCAGATATGGTTCTAGGATGGGTGACCCCCTGGGAAGTCCTCGTGTTGCACTCCTTTTTGCGCCCCGAGCGGCCAAAACCTCTCCCGTCGACCCACGAGGCGATGGTTTTGGGCCTCGGAATTTGCCGTGACCGCTACGCAGTCAGTCTCGCGGGGCTCGTAGAGGGCTTTCCGGAATGGGGCCGCAATAGCGATTTCGAGTTCATTCGAGGAAGTCCGGATGGTTTCGGCGCGCGCTTGTCGTGTCCGGTACGCGGTCGGCCTCGTGGGCATCGGAGAGATCCGACGATGGCGATTCCGAGATCGTTCGAGAGGTTTCGGGGCGCGCAATTGGCTCCGGTCGTCAATATGCTATCTGCGACGTGCACAAAGGGGAGGGAGGACCCAAACAAAACGAGTGCGATCATACCAGCACTAAAGCACCGGATCCCATCAGAACTCCGAAGTTAAGCGTGCTTGGGCGAGAGTAGTACAAGGATTGGTGACCCCCAAGGAAGTCCTCGTGTTGCACTCCTTTTTGCGCCCCGAGCGTCCGAAAGACTTACTTAACTCTCTTTTACGCTTTTCAATTTTTCCAGCATTATGGCCAACGATACATATATCATTAACGTATAGCAGGAGAATAATGAAATCATCATCTAAAAATTTCTTCGTAAACATGCAATGATCAGATATGGTTCTAGGATGGGTGACCCCCTGGGAAGTCCTCGTGTTGCACTCCTTTTTGCGCCCCGAGCGGCCAAAACCTCTCCCGTCGACCCCCGAGGCGATGGTTTTGGGCCTCGGAATTTGCCGTGACCGCTACGCAGGTAGTCTCGTGGGGCTCGGAGAGAGCTTTCCAGAATGGGGCCGCAATAGCGATTCCGAGTTCGTTTGAGAAAGTCCGGATGGTTTCGGCGCGCGCTTGCCGTGTCCGGTACGCGGTCGGCCTCGTGGGCATCGGAGAGATCCGACGATGGCGATTCGGAGATCGTTAGAGAGGTTTCGGGGCGCGCAATGGGCTCCGGTCGTCGATACGACGTCCACGACGTGCACAAAGGGGAGGGAGGACGGAAACAAAACGAGTGCGATCATACCAGCACTAAAGCACCGGATCCCATTAGAACTTCGAAGTTAAGCGTGCTTGGGCGAGAGTAGTACAAGAATGGGTGACCCCCTGGGAAGTCCTCGTGTTGCACTCCTTTTTGTGCCCCGAGCGTCCGAAAGACTTACTTAACTCTCTTTTACGCTTTTCAATTTTTCCAGCATTATGGCCAACGATACATATATCATTAACGTATAGCAGGAGAATAATGAAATCATCATCTAAAAATTTCTTCGTAAACATGCAATGATCAGATATGGTTCTAGGATGGGTGACCCCCTAGGAAGTCCTCGAGTTGCACTCCTTTTTGCGCCCCGAGCGGCCAAAACCTCTCCCGTCGACCCCCGAGGCGATGGTTTTGGGCCTCGGAATTTGCCGTGACCGCTAAGCAGGCAGTCTCATGGGGCTCGGAGAGAGCTTTCCGGAATGGGGCCGCAATAGCGATTCCGAGTTCGTTCGAGAAAGTCCGGATGGTTTCGGCGCGCGCTTGCCGTGTCCGGTACGCGGTCGGCCTCGTGGGCATCGGAGAGATCCGACGATGGTGATTCCGAGATCGTTCGAGAGGTTTCGGGGCGCGCAATGGGCTCCGGTCGTCGATACGCCGTCCGCGACGTGCACAAAGGGGAGGGAGGACGCAAACAAAATGAGTGCGATCATACCAGCACTAAAGCATCGGATCCCATCAGAACTCCGAAGTTAAGCGTGCTTGGGCGAGAGTAGTACTAGGATTGGTGACCCCCTGGGAAGTCCTCGTGTTGAACTCCTTTTTGCGCCCCGAGCATCCGAAAGACTTCTAAAAATTTCTTCGTAAACATGCAACGATCAGATATGGTTCTAGGATGGGTGACCCCTTGGGAAGTCCTCGTGTTGCACTCCTTTTTGCGCCCCGAGCGGCCAAAACCTCTCCCGTCGACCCACGAGGCGATGGTTTTGGGCCTCGGAATTTGCCGTGACCGCTACGCAGTCAGTCTCGCGGGGCTCGGAGAGGGCTTTCCGGAATGGGGCCGCAATAGCGATTCCGAGTTCGTTCGAGAAAGTCCGGATGGTTTCGGCGCGCGCTTGTCGTGTCCGATACGCGGTCGGCCTCGTGGGCATCGGAGAGATCCGACGATGGCGATTCCGAAATCGTTCGAGAGGTTTCGGGGCGCGCAATGGGCTCCGGTCGTCGATATGCCGTCTGCGACGTGCACAAAGGGGAGGGAGGACCCAAACAAAATTAGTGCGATTATACCAGCACTAAAGCACCGGATCCCATCAGAACTCCGAAGTTAAGCGTGCTTGGGCGAGAGTAGTACTAGGATTGGTGACCCCCTAGGAAGTTCTCGTGTTGCACTCCTTTTTGCGCCCCGAGCGTCCGAAAGACTTACTTAACTCTCTTTTACGCTTTTCAATTTTTCCAGCATTATGGCCAAAGATACATATATCATTAACGTATAGCAGGAGAATAATGAAATCATCATCTAAAAATTTCTTCGTAAACATGCAATGATCAGATATGGTTCTAGGATGGGTGACCCCCTGGGAAGTCCTCGTGTTGCACTCCTTTTTGCGCCCCGAGCGGCCAAAACCTCTCCCGTCGACCCCCGAGGCGATGGTTTTGGGCCTCGGAATTTGCCGTGACCGCTACGCAGGTAGTCTCGTGGGGCTCGGAGAGAGCTTTCCGGAATGGGGCCGCAATAGCGATTCCGAGTTCGTTCGAGAAAGTCCGGATGGTTTCGGCGCGCGCTTGCCGTGTCCGGTACGCGGTCGGCCTCGTGGGCATCGGAGAGATCCGACGATGGCGATTCCGAGATCATTCGAGAGGTTTCGAGGCGCGCAATGGGCTCCGGTCGTTGATACGCCGTCCGCGACGTGCACAAAGGGGAGGGAGGACGCAAACAAAACGAGTGCGATCATACCAGCACTAAAGCATCGGATCCCATCAGAACTTCGAAGTTAAGCGTGCTTGGGCGAGAGTAGTACAAGAATGGGTGACCCCCTGGGAAGTCCTCGTGTTGCACTCCTTTTTGCGCCCCGAGCGTCCGAAAGACTTACTTAACTCTCTTTTACGCTTTTCAATTTTTCCAGCATTATGGCCACCGATACATATATCATTAACGTATAGCAGGAGAATAATGAAATCATCATCTAAAAATTTCTTCGTAAACATGCAATGATCATATATGGTTCTAGGATGGGTGACCCCCTGGGAAGTCCTCGTGTTGCACTCCTTTTTGCGCCCCGAGCGTCCGAAAGACTTACTTAACTCTCTTTTACGCTTTTCAATTTTTCCAGCATTATGACCAACGATACATATATCATTAACGTATAGCAGGAGAATAATGAAATCATCATCTAAAAATTTCTTCGTAAACATGCAATGATCAGATATGGTTCTAGAATGGGTAACCCCCTGGGAAGTCCTCGTGTTGCACTCCTTTTTGCGCCCCGAGCGGCCAAAACCTCTCCCGTTGACCCCCGAGGCGATGGTTTTGGGCCTCGGATTTTGCCGTGACCGCTTTGCGGTCAGTCTCGTGGGGCTCGGAGAGAGCTTTCCGGAATGGGGCCGCAATAGCGATTCCGAGTTCGTTCGAGAAAGTTCGGATTGTTTCGGCGCGCACTTGCCGTGTCCAGTACGCGGTCGGCCTCGTGGGCATCGGAGAGATCCGACGATGGCGATTCCGAGATCGTTCGAGAGGTTTCGGGGCGCGCAATGGGCTCCGATCGTCGATACGCCGTCCGCGACGTGCACAAAGGGGAGGGAGGACGCAAACAATACGAGTGCGATCATACCAGCACTAAAGAACCGGATCCCATCATAACTCCGAAGTTAAGCGCTCTTGGGTGAGAGTAGTACTAGGATGGGTGACACCCTGGGTAGTCCTCGTATTGCACTCCTTTTTGCGCCCCGAGCGGCCAAAAGACTTCCTTAACTCTCTTTTACGCTTTTCAATTTTTCCAGCATTATGGCCAACGATACATATATCATTAACGTATAGCAGGAGAATAATGAAATCTTCATCTAAAAATTTCTTCGTAAACATGCAATGATCAGATATGGTTCTAGGATGGGTGACCCCCTGGGAAGTCCTCGTGTTGCACTCCTTTTTGCGCCCCGAGCGGCCAAAACCTCTCCCGTCGACCCCCGAGGCGATGGTTTTGGGCCTCGGAATTTGCCATGACCGCTACGCAGTCAGTCTCGTGGGGCTCGGAGAGAGCTTTCCGGAATGAGGCCGCAATAGCGATTCCGAGTTCGTTCGAGAAAGTCCGGATGGTTTCGGCGCGCGCTTGCCGTGTCCGGTACACGGTCGACCTCGTGGGCATCGGAGAGATCCGACGATGGTGATTACGAGATCGTTCGAGAGGTTTCGGGGTGCGCTATGGGCTCCGGTCGTCGATACGCCGTCCGCGACGTGCACAAAGGCGAGGGAGGACGCACACAAAACGATTTCGATCATACCAGCACTAAAGCATCGGATCCCATCAGAACTTCGAAGTTAAGCGTGCTTGGGCGAGAGTAGTACTAGGATGGGTGACCCTTGGGAAGTTCTCGTGTTGCACTCCTTTTTGCGCCCCAAGCGGCTAAAAGACTTCCTTAACTCACTTTTACGCTTTTCAATTTTTCCAGCATTATGGCCAACGATACATATATCATTAACGTATAGCAGGAGAATAATGAAATCATAATCTAAAAATTTCTTCGTAAACATGCAATGATAAGATATGGTTCTAGGATGGGTGACTGTCACGCCCCTCAAAAAAATATCCATGATATTAAAATTTTTCATCATCACAAACCAATCCAGGATCCAAACACACATTTGAGGACACTGAAAAACATTCTATCAAATTCACATCTATAAAACCTGTGCAGTTTATAATCATATATCCCATCTCTCGATAATTCACATTTATGGCAACCAAAGCCAAACTTGACAAACATGAACAACATTTATAAATCCACAAGCTAAGTAATTTATACAATCATAACTCCAGCTATTTACCACAAGTTCATATCATCATAAACTAGACTTAACATTCCGAAATTCCAAATAAGAGAGATCTTCTAATACTTTTACATAGTATATCCATTTCGATTCATCGACAACATTTCATTTCATACAAAATATGCTTATACAACAATAACATAATAACCAACAAGACTTGCCCATAATTCTGAATAGCTCTCCACTGCCTCAGCCCAATTCAAACATCTCAAAGAGTGACAAGCTGACCTGAAAGATTTATATAACAACAGAGTGAGCTAAAAACAGCTCAGCAAGTGACAAAGCATATTCAGAATAAAAGGAACGGTTTCAAACAAGTAAGATATCATAATGCAAGGCAGAATACAAGAATTCTCAAGGATACCATCTTATTAGATACAAAATCATATGTGTCATGTCATTCAAAACATATTTGGTTCATAACAAATGGAGCATAGAGTAATTGGAGCATATCAATAGCGTACGAGATGTTCCGGAGCATATCAATGGCAAATAGGACATTTCAGAACATATCAGTTTATAGCAAATCGAGCACAGAGTAATTGGAGCATACCAATAGCGTATGAAATGTTCCGGAGCATATCAATGACAAATGGAACATTAGGAGCATAACAAAGGCATATGAAATGTTTCGGAGCATAACAAAGGCATATGAAATGTTTCGGAGCTTATCAATAACAAATGAAACATTTCGGAGCATAACAAAGGCATATGAAATGTTTCGGAGCATATCAATAACAAATGAAACATTTCGGAGCTTATCAATGGCGTATGAAATGTTCCGGAGCATATCAACGGCATATGGAACATTTCGGAGCATATCAATAACAAATACCAAACAGAAGCTCAAACGTCGTCTTTGACGTTGCATTCATATCATTCTTATCCAAAGCATGTACAGAAACACATAACCAAAGCTCTGGATATCATATCAAACATACAGAAGGTGTAGTGGGATCTCAAACAGAACGTGATTCATCCATTTCTGAATGACCACCAGACAGAAGTCTCCCACGTCTGGGAGCTCCATCCACCCACGTCTAGGTGAAGTCAGAGAGGCCGTCAGACCATCGCGGGCTCTAAACACATACCCTTTACCATTTCTGGCAAAGGTCTAGACAATCCCACAAACACCAAAGTATAAGAGGGCAGTTTTAACAACAATTAGCATATATCGGAAGCACACGCGGAACAACAAAACGTACATGTGCCTTATCGAGACAATACGATGCAAGCAATAATCTTTCACAATTGTATTCAGATTTGAAGGGAATTGAAAGGTGTGGCACATATGGAATCCAAGCAATCACATACAACTCAATTTCAATAAGAAGGTTAGATGAATTCGATATCCAAAGGAATAAAGCTAGAATAGGCACACATCGAAAGCAAATGCGGAACAATGGGTTATACATGTGCCTATATAAGTCAATACGATATAGCATAAGCGTTACACAACAGTTTTCAAGAATGCAAATAATTTTAAGGACAAGAGCATATAAGAATTCAAAGTAGTAATATAATGCTCAATTGAATAAGAAAGCTAAAGAATGTCAATTTCCAAAGAAATGAAACCAGAATATGCGAAATCAACCAAAGCTCGATTTCTGGCAGAATTCAAGAGGCACATTGAACAAATGATTCAAACTATCAATCGTGCTCCAATTTACTCAGAAATATATCATTGGAAAGATATTTCAATTTTTTTTCAAATAAAACAAGTCTCGTATGAATCGAAGTTTCCAACAAAGAGTTACAATAGATTTAGTAACCCAAGATCAAAGAACAAATCTCAATTTTACAGAATTCACATGGTTGGTTTCAACAGAAAACTGGGCAGGCATTTGGACTCTAAATCTTTCAATCCAGGTATCAAAGAAAGATCTACAAGTCTAGTTTCCAATGAAATAAGCTTTGAACAAATCGGAGTTTCCAACATCGACTTACAGGCAGATCAGTATCAAAAGGTCAGAAATTACGATCCCTGTTTTGCAGAATCTGTAGGCTCATTTGAAACAGAAGTTTGGGCAGGCAAACTTACTCCGAATTCTTAAAATAAGATATCAAAAGAAAGGTTTATGAGTCTATATTCTGATCAATAAGTTTTGTCCAAATCAGAGGTCAATACATGAAGTCATAGCCATAACAAGGTAGAAAGGTCAGAATATCAGAAGTTACACAGATTCGAATCGTTACGTCTAAACAAGAGATATATCAAAAGATAGGCTAGAGCAATTCAAAGTTCCTCGTATTCAAAACAAATGTAGAGATAAAATTGCAGTAAGGAAAGATCAGGACACTTGCAATAGGAAAGATAGAAAGCTTGCAATAGGAAGGATAGGAACACTTGCCTTTCAAAGATTTTGATCCGAAGATCCAAAGAAGGTGTCAGCCCAAATCCTTCTACTTTTCCTCTGCGTCCTCTCCCTGTTTCGTTTTTTACATGTTTTCTCTTTTTCCTTCACAACTGTAGCTCATGCAGAACATAGAGGTATAGTCACCTACTCTCTCTTACTCTCATTCCTTCGTTTTCTTTTTCAAACACAGCTATCACAGCCAACGCCGCTGCCACTACCACAGTCGTAGCCACGACCATAGCTGCGGTCACAACCGCAGCCCATTCCTCTGCACTGCCTTCTTCCTCCCCATCTTTCGCAGACACAGCTGCTGCATACACAGTCTCTGCCGCTGCAGCCGCAATCCCGTCCGCAGCCCCTTTTTCCCCCTTTCCTTTCCTTTCTTTCCCAGCTGCAACTGCCACAACCGCAGCCTCTTCTTCCTCCGCTACTCTATTTCCTCTCCTTCTTCTCTTCCAACTGCAGCTGCCACTGCCGCAGCTGCCACCCCTTCTCTTCCTCTCTTCTTCCTCTCCTTCCCTTTCTCTTCTTCTTCCTTTCCTTCTCTTCTTTCCCAGCTGCACTGCTGCAGTCGCAGCCTCAGCCACGGCCGCAGCCTCTTCTTCCTCCCCTGCTCATCTTCCTCTCCTTCCCTTCTTCCTTCCTCTTTCTCTTTCCCTGCCACAGCTGCAGCTGCCACAGCCGCAGCCGCAGCTGCTTCTTTTCCTTCTCCTCTTCCTTCTCCTTCCTTTCTTCTTCTTCTCTTCTTCCTCACCTTCTTTTCTTCCTCTCCTTCTCTTCCAGCTGCAGCTGCCACCGCCGCAGCCGCAGCTCCTCCTTCCCCTTCTCTTCTTCTCCTCTTCTTCTTCCCTCCTCCTCCCCGGCGTCACACACACCCTCTCCTCTGTTTCCTCTGCAGGAAACAGAGGTATCACAACCTCTTCTCCTGCTTCCTCTTCTTCTTCTCTTCCTCTTCTCCTTCTTCTCCTCTTCGAACGCCCCACACCTCTCCTCTGTTTCCACCTGCAGGAAACAGAGGTGCTGCAGCCCTAGCTGCTGCCACCTCTCGCTCCTCTCCCTCTTCCCTCTCTTTTCCCTCTTCTTCTCCTTCTCTTCTTCTCCTCTTCCCTTTTCCTCCCCAACGCCACACACCTCCTCGCTGCAGCCTTGCCGCAGCTATTCTCCTCTCTTCTTCTTCTTCTTCTTCTTCTTCTTCTTCTTCTTCTCTTCCCTTTTCCTCCCCTACGCCCCACACATCCTCTCCTCTGTTTCCACCTGCGGGAAACAGAGGTGCAGCAGCCTTAGCTGCTGCTGCTGCCTCTCTCTCTCCTCTCCATCTTCCCTCTCTTCTTCTTCTTCTTTTCTTCTCTTCTCCCACTTCCTCCTCTCTTCTTTTCCCTCTTCTTCTTCTTTTCGTCTCTTCTCCCTCAGCTTCTCTTCTTCTTCTCCTCACGCCCCACCGCTCCGCTCTCTGTTTGAGAACAGAGAGCGTGGGAGGCGGTGGGATAAAACCGAAATTTTCGGTTTTCTTTATTTTTTTCTTTTTGCAACTTAACAATTTAGTCCTTGAAATTTCTATATTTACACATAGGTCCTCCAATTTACATATAAATTCTTATTAATACATTTTTAAAAGTGAGGGATATTACAGTGACCCCCTGGGAAGTCCTCGTGTTGCACTCCTTTTTGCGCCCCGAGCGGCCAAAACCTCTCCCGTCGACCCCCGAAGCGATGGTTTTGGGCCTCAGAATTTGCCGTGACCGCTACGCTGTCAGTCTCGTGGGGCTCGGAAAGAGCTTTCCGGAATGGGGCCGCAATAGCGATTCCGAGTTCGTTCGAGAAAGTCTCAATGGTTTCGGCGCACACTTGCCGTGTCCGATACGCGGTCGGCCTCGTGGGCATCGGAGAGATCCGACGATGGCGATTCCGAGATCGTTCGAGAGGTTTCGGGGCGTGCAATGGGCTCCGGTCGTCGATACGCCGTCCACGACGTGCACAAAGGCGAGGGAGGACACACATAAAACGAGTGCGATCATACCAGCACTAAAGCATCGGATCCCATCAGAACTCCGAAGTTAAGCATTCTTGGGTGAGTGTAGTACTAGGATGGGTGACCCCTTGGGAAGTCCTCGTGTTCCACTCCTTTTTGCGCCTCGAGCGGCCAAAAGACTTCCTTAACTCTCTTTTACGCTTTTCAATTTTTCCACCATTATGGCCAACGATACATATATCAGT
This sequence comes from Musa acuminata AAA Group, assembly GCF_036884655.1. Lineage (NCBI taxonomy): Eukaryota > Viridiplantae > Streptophyta > Magnoliopsida > Zingiberales > Musaceae > Musa > Musa acuminata. The sequence continues at coordinate 36,147,997 of NC_088334.1, forward strand.
AATGTATAGTAGAAGAATAATAAAATCATCATCTAAAAATTTCTTCGTAAACATGCAATGATCAGATATGGTTCTAGGATGGGTGACCCCCTGTGAAGTCCTCGTGTTGCACTCCTTTTTGCGCCCCGAGCGGCCAAAACCTCTCCTGTCAACCCCCGAGGCGATGGTTTTGGGCCTCGGAATTTGCCGTGACCGCTACGCAGTCAGTCTCGTGGGGCTCGGAGAGAGAGCTTTCCGGAATGGGGCCGCAATAGCGATTCTGAGTTCGTTCAAGAAAGTCCCGATGGCTTCAGCGCGTGCTTGCTGTGTCCGGTACGCGGTCGGCCTCGTGGGCATCGGAGACATCCGACGATGGCGATTCCGAGATCGTTCGAGAGGTTTCGGGGCGCACAATGGGCTTCGGTCGTCGATACGCCATCCGCGACGTGCACAAAGGCGAGGGAGGACGCACACAAAACGAGTGCGATCATACCAGCACTAAAGCATCAGATCCCATCAAAACTCCATAGTAAAGCATTTTTGGGCGAGAGTAGTACTAGGATGGGTGACCCCCTGGGAAGTCCTCGTGTTGCACTCATTTTTGCACCCCGAGCGGCCAAAAGACTTACTTAACTCTCTTTTACGCTTTTCAATTTTTCCAGCATTATGGCCAACGATACATATATCATTAATGTATAGCAGGAGAATAATGAAATCATCATCTAAAAATTTCTTCGTAAACATGCAATGATCAGATATGGTTCTAGGATGGGTGACCCCATGGGAAGTCCTCGTGTTGCACTCCTTTTTGCGCCCCGAGCGGCCAAAACCTCTCCCGTTGACCCCCGAGGCGATGGTTTTGGGCCTCGGAATTTGCCATGACCGCTACGCAGTTAGTCTCGTGGGGCTCGGAGAGAGAGGTTTCCGTAATGGGGCCGTAATAGCGATTCCGAGTTTGTTCGAGAAAGTCCCGATGGTTTCGGCGCGCGCTTGCCGTGTCCTGTACGCGGTCGGCCTCGTGGGCATCGGAGAGATCCGACGATGGCGATTCCGAGATCGTTTGAGAGGTTTTGGGGCACGCAATGGGCTCCGTTCGTCGATACGCCATCCGTGACGTGCACAAAGGCGAGGGAGGACGCACACAAAATGAGTGCGATCATACTAGCACTAAAGCACCGGATCCCATTAGAACTTCAAAGTTTACCGTGCTTGGGCGAGAATAGTACTAGGATGGGTGACCCCTTGGGAAGTCATTGTGTTGCACTCCTTTTTGCGCCTCGAGCGGCCAAAAGACATACTTAACTCTCTTTTACGCTTTTTAATTTTTCCAGCATTATGGCCAATGATACATATATCATTAACGTATAGCACGAGAATAATGAAATCATCATCTAAAAATTTCTTCGTAAACATGCAATGATCAGATATGGTTCTAGGATGGGTGACCTCCTGGGAAGTCCTCGTGTTGCACTCCTTTTTGCGCCCCGAGCGGCCAAAACCTCTCCCGTTGACCCCCGAGGCGATGGTTTTGGGCCTCGGAATTTGCCGTGACCGCTACGCAGTTAGTCTCGTGGGGCTCGGAGAGAGAGGTTTCCGTAATGGGGCCGTAATAGCGATTCCGAGTTCGTTCGAGAAAGTCCCGATGGTTTCGGCGCGCGCTTGCCGTGTCCTGTACGCGGTCGGCCTCGTGGGCATCGGAGAGATCCGACGATGGCGATTCCGAGATCGTTTGAGAGGTTTTGGGGCACGCAATGGGCTCCGTTCATCGATACGGCATCCGCGATGTGCACAAAGGCGAGGGAGGACGCACACAAAATGAGTGCGATCATACTAGCACTAAAGTATCGGATCCCATTAGAACTTCAAAGTTAACCATGCTTGGGCGAGAGTAGTACTAGGATGGGTGACCCCTTGGGAAGTCATTGTGTTGCACTCCTTTTTGTGCCTCGAGCAGCCAAAAGACATACTTAACTCTCTTTTACGCTTTTCAATTTTTCCAGCATTATGGCCAACGATACATATATCATTAACGTATAGCATGAGAATAATGAAATCATCATCTAAAAATTTCTTCGTAAACATGCAATGATCAGATATAGTTCTAGGTGTTAGGATCAGAGCGGCACTAAGAGGGGGGGTGAATTAGTGCAGCGGATTAAAACTTCGGTTTTGATAAATCTTTCGTACGATGAAAAACAATATCAATGGAAACCGATTTTAGAAGCTTGATAACTTAGAAACATATGGAAGCATAGTAACTAAGTAGAGAAGTTTGCAGTATGTAAATGGCAAGAGTAGGTTGCAAACCAGATAACGCAGCAGTTTTTAAAGTGGTTCGGTCAAAATGACCTACATCCACTTGCGAAGCCTTCTTCGAAGAGGCTTCCAACTTCCACTAGCAAATTTCTTGTAGGGGAAGGACTAATACCCCTCTTACAACCTTTACAAGTGGTTCACACTCTTACAATTCTTTTCAACAATATGGGAGGAGGTGAACACTTAAGCAATATGAAAAACAAGGCTTACAAAGACTATTCTAAGGCTCTTAACTCAAACTATTGCTTTTCAGAAGGTTGTTGTCTCAGCTGAGATTTGAGGGGTATTTATAGGCCTCAAGAGGATTCAAATTTGGGCTCCAAAATTTGAATTCTCTTTGGTTCCCGATGCTGGCGGTGCCACCGCCTAGCCAAGCGGTGCCACCGCCCAGCTCTCGGGTGCTGGGCGGTGCCACCGCCTACACTATTTCAGCTCACTGGTTGGGCTCCAAAATTGGCCCAAACCAGTCCGAACTAGAGCCCAATTGGCCCCTACTTGGTTTATAGGATTAACACCTAATCCTAACCCTAAGTAACATGCTAACTACAAATTTAAAGACATTTTCTAAGCTATTACAAAGTCCGTAAGTCAAGACTTCTTCCGGCGAACTTCCGACGGTTTTCCGATAAACTCTCGGAAACCATTCTGCGGACTCCCGGCAAGCTCCTAGACTTCACGATTTGATCTTGACGAGTTCCAACGAGCTTTTTTGGCAAGCTCCGATCTTTCTCGGTGAGCTCCGCGAACTTCCAATGAACCTTTCGGCGAGCTTCCAAAAAACCCTTCGGCAAGCTCCCTACTCATTCTCGGCTAGTTCCGGCAGCATTCCCGACGAACCTTCGGACTTCCGTCGAACTCTCGAACTCGTAATGAATCCTTCGTGCTTGACTCCGATACTTTGTTTTGCTTTATGTCTTCGTCGTTATCGTAGTTAATCCTGCAAACACAAGCTAAAACTCTACTCCGATCTAGACAATTATTACAACGCGAATTGACATTCTGTTGCCCGGCACGTCATTGGTTGGCGCTTCATCCGATTCTTCGGTGCATCGTCCTCTCTTGCGGCTTGTTGCCCAATCGGCGGTTGACCTCCGCAACCCCGATATCCTTGGCGCAATTTCGCTCTCCTTGGCCCAATGCCCGACGTTCAAAGCCTTCTGCCGTCCAATATCTTGATGTGATCTCCTCCGGCGCAACGTCAATTCCTCCTACGTTAATTGTCTAATCCTGATCGAGTAGACCTGCATCACTCAAAATCCAATTTAAATTATAAACACATATCAAGTGGTTTCATCATCAAAATACGAGATTCAACAATCTCTCCCTTTTTGATGATGACAACCACTTGATGATGGAGTTAACCTTAACTCCTGGAGTTTAAACAAACTCCCCCTATCAATATGGCTGATAGAAACTCTTGGATTCAAGAATCCAAGCAACATGCATAACATGTCATGTCATCATACTTCTCCCCCTTTGTCATCAACAAAAAGGAGAAGTTCCTACTCTTATGTGTTTAGAGATAAAAAGTTCCATACATTGCATGAAAAACATAGTATCAAATTTTATCATTATGCAATCTAGCAATTAAAGATGTGTAAGTTTAGCATGTTTGCTTTTCTTGAGATAACAACTAATTGCTTCTCTTTAGACTACAAGCTAGCAATTTTCATGATATGCAAGTTGCAAGCTAGCAAATTTTTGCTTCCTTTGCAATGTTTGAGCTAGCAATTTTGCTTCCGTAACAAGTTAGCATATTTTGTATTTTAAGATAGGCAAGATAGCACATTTGCTTTTTTTGAGATAGCAACTCTTTTGAGATAGTGATCTTAGCAAATTTTACATCATGCAAGGTAGCAAATTTTTGTGATGTTCAAGATAGTAAGTTCTTTCTTCTCTTTTGAGAAGTGCTATTTTCGCTTCCTTTATAAAGTGCAAGCTAGCAAAGTGTTTGAAAAAGTGAGAAATTTTACAACATACAAGCTAGCAAAAATTTCGAAAGCAAATACAAGATAGCTTTCTTGTTGAAGTGTGTAAGCTATCGATTCTTGCTTCCTATTGTAATGTGCTGGTTGCAAGTCTTGCTTCTTGAGATAGGCAAGATAGTGATGTTTAAAAAGATAACTTTTGCTTCTTGAAATAAGCAAGTTAGTAATCTTTGCTACTTAAGATAGGCAAGCTAGCAATCAAGTTTTTGCATATTCTTGACTTGTGCAAGCTAGCTATCTCCCCCTTTGTCACTGTCAAAAAGAAGGGAAGACCCTTTACATCAATTATGACAAAGGTAAGTATCAATATTATTTGTGCATCATTATATTTTCAAATTAAAACATGCACTATTTCAAAAACCTTATATTTCATTCATACACGATATTGAATAAATCAATCAACATTATGAGCATATCATACATGATACATCATTTTGGAAATAAATCATAGCATTTATCAATATTTTGATCATGATACCAAGCATTCATCATTTTGAGCATTCATGATACACATTATATGCATATATCATCACAATAAAAAGCAATTGCGTGCAAAATTTCAAATCATAAATATTTCAAATAATGATGGTATCAATTTTGTCAAATTATATCCTACCATGTTCATAACTTTTCATTTGTATGCATCAAAATAATATCAAGAGTATTTTATACATAATACAAAATCATCATTTATAATTACATCAATATTCTAATCATTATTTCAATCTACACATCATGATAATAATAAATTTGCACTATAGACAATCTCATGTTTTATCATTCCAGCTAGCGTATATTTTTGCAATTAGTAAGCTATCAAATTCCTTTTTCTTTTATAATAGTGATTCAATCATATCAAGGCATTTGTATCATAGATACAAAGAAATCATATCATCAAAGATAAGACCATTTAAATACCAACAGACATGATTTATTTCAACAGTTCTCCTTTATTTTTATAAATATCAAAAAGAAATGTAGGAGATCAAATGTTATAGTACCTTGATTCTTGCATAAGAAGTCATAAGTTATAAATTTCAAAAAATCAAGATAAGTCTTATTCAAATTCAAATCGTTAAATCAAAATCATTTTCAAGAGATTCATAAAAAAAAACATAGATAGATTTTTTAATCTCTCAATTCTTTATGAATCATAAAAATTATAATTCCAAAAATATCATGATTCATTTCAGAAATTTTCTTCTTTAGAAAACAATAAGAAGAAACATGGGAGTTCAAAGAACAAGATCTTGATTCACAATAAAATTTCATGTATCGATTATCGAGAAATCAAGATGATGATTCATAAAGAATATCACAAGTTACATTCAAGAAAAAAGTCATCATTCATTTTCAAATCATTCAATTTATTAAATCAACATTTCTTGGGTATGCATGATATCAAAACATGGTTTCAAATCTTCAACATATAACATGCATGAATTCAAAAATCGAAAGGAGAAGGGAAGAATTCAAAGGTACACAGATTTCAACCATCTTATAAACAAATGAAGGATCAAGTCATGAATCAAAAATTTCATGAATCATTTCGATAAATCTCCTTTTAAATAATTGAGATGATCAACAAGGGAAATATCATGTTATTCTAAGAAATCAAGATCATGATTTTGATAAAACTCATCTCAAATTCAAATCACCAAAATCATTTTTATGGTTCACAAGATTCGTAACATAAGTAGATTCATGATTTCATTGATAATATATTTTTTCTTTTTTATATATATTTCATTTTAAGTGATTGATTTCATGTTAGCATGCTTTTTCATTTATGTTAAATTGTTAGGATCAAGAAAATCCGAAAATGAAATTTAACACTTTCATGCATTCGAACATGGTTTTGCTATAGATTTTCAAATTCAATCATGAAGTTAAAACATGCTCATGATCATGAAAATTTTTGTATCCAAAACACATAATTTCCAACATGTTATTAAGGCATGTAATAGTGTAAAATCATCAAGATACACATGCATGCATGGATTAATCCTAAGCACTATCACATATCATATAATTATCATCCCTAATGTTGCATACATCATTCAACATTTCAAAACATAACATGCATGAAACCTTAGCAATATACTTTTCATGATCAAATTTTTAATTTAATTTTTCAAAGATGCTAAAAAGAAAAACATGATATAATTTTTAAAAAATAATTTTTTATTTCCTATTCTAAAGTAAGCACTCATGAAAGACTTCAAGTAATTTCAAAATAATTCAAGAAAGTTGAGTTACTTACCTTGTAGTCGAAGCTCGTCAAAGCCCAATTCGTCGTTTCACCTTTGAAAGTTTTTGATTCATCCTTGGTTGCCTTCCTCTTCTTTAGCCTCTTCCTCCGTTCAAGTTCATTGTTTATTTTAGATTTTTGTTTAATGAACTTATTAAGATTTAGTGTTCGAAGTTCAAGTTCATCATTGTCCTCATCACTTGAGTCATTGCTCAAGTGGTATTCATTTGTCTGGAGTTCCAAATCCTTCCTTTTCTTTGGAAGGTGGTTCAAGTGTTCATTATGTTCATTATGTGCATTGCGCACCATTTCATATGTCATCAATGAGCCGATAAGTTCTTCAAGTGGAAAAATATTTAAATCTTTTGTTTCTTGTATTGTCGTTACTTTTGATTCCCAAGCTTTAGAAAGTGATTGTAAAACTTTACTAACAAGTTCAAAATTCAAGAAACATTTGCCAAGAGCTTGTTAACCATTGACAACATCCGTAAAACGGGTGTACATGTCAACAATGGTTTCGCTCGGCTTCATTCGAAAAAGCTCGAAATCATGCATTAAAATGTTGATTTTCGAATCTTTAACTCTCGAAGTGCCTTCGTGTGTGATTTCAAGAGTGTGCCATATGTCGAAAGCCGTTTCGCACAAAGAAACCCGATTGAACTCATTTTTGTCCAAGCACAAAATAAGGCATTCATAGCCTTTGTGTTTAAAGAAAACATCTTCTTCTCCAAATCATTACAATGGTTCATTGGAAGAGAAGACATTTCAAATCCATTTTCGATGATGTGCCATAAATTCAAATCCAAAGAAAGTAAGAAAACTCTCATTCGAGTTTTCCAATAAGTATAGTCCGTCCCATTGAAAGAGGGAGGACAAATGAGAGAGTGACCCTCTTGAAAGCCGTAATGAGCCATTTCTATTTGGGTGTTAAACCAAAGTAGAAAAATGTGGCTCTGATACCAATTGTTAGGATCAGAGCGGCACTAAGAGGGGGGGGTGAATTAGTGCAGCGGATTAAAACTTCGGTTTTGATAAATATTTCGTACGATGAAAAGCAATATCAATGGAAACCGATTTTAGAAGCTTGATAACTTAGAAACATATGGAAGCATAGTAACTAAGTAGAGAAGTTTGCAGTATGTAAATGGCAAGAGTAGGATGCAAACCAGATAACGCAGCAGTTTTTAAAGTGGTTCGGTCAAAATGACCTACATCCACTTGCGAATCCTTCTTCGAAGAGGCTTCCAACTTTCACTAGCAAATTTCTTGTAGGGGAAGGACTAATACCCCTCTTACAACCTTTACAAGTGGTTCACACTCTTATAATTCTTTTCAATAAGATGGGAGGAGGTGAACACTTAAGCAATATGAAAAACAAGGCTTGCAAAGACTATTCTAAGGCTCTTAACTCAAACTATTGCTTTTCAAAAGGTTGTTGTCTCAGCTGAGATTTGAGGGGTATTTATAGGCCTCAAGAGGATTCAAATTTGGGCTCCAAAATTTGAATTCTCTTTGGTTCCCGATGCAGGCGGTGCCACCGCCCAGCTCTCGGGTGCTGGGCGGTGCCACTGCCCAGCCCAAGCGGTGCCACCGCCTGGCTCTCGGGTGCTAGGTGGTGCCACCGCCAAATCTGGCGATGCCACCGCCTACACTATTTCAGCTCACTGGTTGGGCTCCAAAATTGGCCCAAACCAGTCCGAACTAGAGCCCAATTGGCCCCTACTTGGTTTATAGGATTAACACCTAATCCTAACCCTAAGTAACATGCTAACTATGAATTTAAAGACATTTTCTAAGCTATTACAAAGTCCGTAAGTCAAGACTTCTTCCGGCGAGCTTCCGGAGAACTTCCGACGGTTTTTCGATAAACTCTCGGAAACCATTCTGCGGACTCCCGACAAGCTCCTAGACTTCACGATTTGATCTTGACGAGTTCCTACGAGCCTTTTTGGCAAGCTCCGATCTTTCTCGGCGAGCTCCGTGAACTTCCAACGAACCTTTCGGTGAGCTTCCAAAAAACCCTTCGGCAAGCTCCCTACTCATTCTCGGCTAGTTCCGGCAGCATTCCCGACGAACCTTCGGACTTCCGTCGAACTCTCGAACTCGCAATGAATCCTTCGTGCTTGACTCCGACACTTTGTTTTGCTTTATGTCTTCATTGTTATCGTAGTTAATCTTGCAAACACAAGCAAAAACTCTACTCCGATCTAGACAATTATTACAACGCGAATTGACATTCTATTGCTCGGCACGTCATTGGTTGGCGCTTCGTCCGATTCTTCGGTGCATCGTCCTCTCTTGCGGCTTGTTGCCCAATCAGCGGTTGACCTCCGCAACCCCGATATCCTTGGTGCAATTTCGCTCTCCTTGGCCCGATGCCCGACGTTCAAAGCCTTCTGCCGTCCAATATCTTGATGTGATCTCCTCCGGCGCAACGTCAATTCCTCTTGCGTTAACTGTCTAATCCTGATCGAGTAGACCTGCATCATTCAAAATCCAATTTAAATTATAAACACATATCAAGTGGTTTCATCATCAAAATACGAGATTCAACACTAGGATGGGTGACCCCCTGGGAAGTCCTCATGTTGCACTCCTTTTTGCGCCCCGAGCGGCCAAAACCTCGCCCGTCGACCCCCAAGGCGATGGTTTTGGGCCTCGGAATTTGCTATGACCGCTACGCTGTCAGTCTCGTGGGGCTCGGAGAGAGAGCTTTCCGGAATGGGGCCGCAATAGCGATTCCGAGTTCGTTCGAGAAAGTCCCGATGGTTTCGGCGCGCGCTTGCCGTGTCCGGTACGCGGTCGGCCTCGTGGGAATCGGAGAGATCCGACGATGGCGATTCCGAGATTGATCGAGAGGTTTTGGGGCGCGCAATGGGCTCCGGTCGTCGATAAGCCGTCCGCGACGTGCACAAAGGCGAGGGAGGACGCACACAAAACGAGTGCGATCATATTAGCACTAAAGCACCGGATCCCATCAGAACTTCGAAGGTAAGCGTGCTTGAGCAAGAGTAGTACTAGGATGGGTGACCCCCTGGGAAGTTCTCATGTTGCACTCCTTTTTGCGCCCCGAGCGGCCAAAAGACTTACTTAACTCTCTTTTACGCTTTTCAATTTTTCCAGCATTATGGCCAACGATACATATATCATTAACGTATAGTAGGAGAATAATGAAATCATCATCTAAAAATTTCTTCGTAAACATGCAATGATCAGATATGGTTCTAGGATGGGTGACCCCCTGGGAAGTCCTCGTGTTGCACTCCTTTTTGCGCCCCGAGCGACCAAAACCTCTCCCGTCGACCCCCGAGGCGATGGTTTTGGGCCTCGGAATTTGCCGTGACCGCTACACAGTCAGTCCAAGGTTAAGCGTTCTTGGGCGAGAATATTACTAGGATGGGTGACCCCCTGGGATGTCCTCGTGTTGCACTACTTTTTGTGCCCTGAGCGGCCAAAACCTCTCCCGTCGACCTCCGAGGCGATGGTTTTGGGCCTCGGAATTTGCCGCGATGGTTTCGGCTTGCACTTGCCGTGTCCGGTACGCAGTCAGCCTCGTGGGCATCGAAGAGATCCGACAATGGCGATTCCGAGATCGTTTGAGAGGTTTCGGGGTGCGCAATGGGCTCCAGTCGTCGATATGCTGTCCGCAACGTGCACAAAGGCAAGGGACGACACAAACAAAAACTGTGCCATCATACTAGCACTAAAGCACCGGATCCCATCAGAACTCCGGAAGTTAAGCGTGCTTGGGCGAGAGTAGTACTAGGATGGGTGAAACCCTGGGAAGTCCTTGTGTTGCACTCCTTTTTGCGCCCCGAGCAGCCAAAAGACTTACTTAACCCTCTTTTAAGCTTTTCAATTTTTCCAGCATTATGGCCAACAATAAATATATCATTAAAATATAGCAGGAGAATAATGAAATCATTATCTAAAATGCTTAAGCGAGAGTTAACGTAGTACACTCATCAGGCCCTTGTAAGCTAATCATACACATTGCCCACTTCCGATATGGGACTAATGGGATGTTACACTTCCCAACTCAATTAGCTTGACGTCCTCGTCAAGGCCCAACATATCCCAGATCGAACCCTAGCATAGTGCATGTGAGGATTAACTCAGTGGTGGCTCCACGCCATGATGAGTTCTAACTCTATCCACAGGCAGCCCTTTCCTACTCGAGCCCTCTCACCCTGCCCAAATGCTAGGTCGGCTCTGATACCAAATGTCACGACCCGAGTCTGATGAGCCAACTGGCCAATAACCCCATTTTGGTCCTTCAACCACGGACCAAAATGCTTAAGCGGGAGTTAACGTAGTACACTCATCAGGCTCTTATAAGCTAATCATACACATTGCCCACTTCCGATGTGGGACTAATGGGACGTTACATAACCCATCCTAGTACTACTCTCGCCCAAGCACGCTTAACTTCGGAGTTCTGATGGGATCCGGTGCTTTAGTGCTGGTATGATTGCACTCATTTTCTGTGCGTCGTCCCTTGCCTTTATGCACGTCGTGGACGGCGTATCGACGACCGGAGCCCATTGCGCACCCCGAAACCTCTCGAACGATCTCGGAATCAGCATTGTCGGATCTCTTCGATGCCCACGAGGCCAAGCGCGTACCAGACATGGCAAGCGCACGCCGAAACCATCGGGACATTCTCGAACGAACTCGGAATTGCTATTGCGGCCCCATTCCGGAAAGCTCTCTCCGAGCCCCACGAGATTGATAGCGTAGAGGTTACGGCAAATTCCGAGGTCCAAAACCATCGCCTCGGAGGTCGACGGGAGAGGTTTTGGCCGCTCGGGGCGCAAAAAGGAGTGCAACATGAGGACTTCCCAGGGGGTCACCCATCCTAGTACTACTCTAACCCAAGCAATCTTAACTTCGGAGTTCTGATGGGATCCGGGGCTTTAGTGCTAGTATGATCACACTTGTTTTGTGTGCGTCGTCCCACGCCTTTGTGCACGTCGCGGACGGCGTATCGACAACCGGAGCCCATTGCGCACCTCGAAACCTCTCGAATGATCTCGGAATCGCCATTGTCAGATCTCACCGATTCCCATGAGGCCGACCGCGTACTGGACACGGCAAGTGCACGCCGAAACCATCGGGACATTCTCGAACGAACTCAGAATCGCTATTGCGGCCCCATTCCAGAAAGCTCTCCGAGCTCCACGAGACTGACAGCGTAGCGATCACGGCAAATTCCAAGGCCCAAAACCATATCCACGGAGGTCGACGGGAGAGGTTTTGGTCGCTCGGGGCACAAAAAGGAGTGCAACACAAGGACTTCCCAGGGGGTCACACATCCTAGTACTACTCTCACCCAAGCACGCTTAACTTCGGAGTTCTGATGGGATCCATTGCTTTAGTGCTTGTATGACCGCTCTCGTTTTCTATGCGTCGTCCCTCGCCATTGTGCACGTCACGGACGGTGTATCAATGACCGGAGCCCATTGCGCGCCCCGAAACCTCTCGAACGATCTCAGAATCGCCATTGTCGGATCTCTCCGATTCCCACGAGGCCAACCGCATACCGGACATGACAAGCGCGCGCCGATACCATCGGGACATTCTCGAATGAACTCGGAATCGCTATTGCGGCCCCATTCCGGAAAGCTCTTTCCGAGCCCCACGAGACTGACAGTGTAGCGGTCACAGCAAATTCCGAGGCTGAAAACCATCGCCTCGGAGGTCGACGGGAGAGATTTGGGCTGCTCGGGGCGCAAAAAGGAGTGCAACATGAGGACTTCCCAAGGGTCACCCATCCTAGTACTACTCTCGCCCAAGCACGCTTAACTTAGAAGTTCTGATGGGATCTGGTGCTTTTGTGCTGGTATGATCACGCTCATTTTCTATGTGTCGTCCCTCGCCTTTGTGCATGTTGCAGATGACGTATCGACGATTGGAGCCCATTACGCCCCGAAACCTCTCGAACGATCTCGGAATCGCCATTATCGGATCTCTCCAATGCCCACGAGGCCGACCACGTACTGGACATGGCAAGTGCATGCCGAAACCATCAGGACATTCTCGAGCGATCACGACAAATTTCGAGGCCCAAAACCATCGCCTCGAAGGTCGACGGGAGAGGTTTTGGCCGCTCTGGACGCAAAAAGGAGTGCAACACGAGGACTTCCCCAGAGGTCACCCATACTAGTACTACCCTTGCCCAAGCATGCTTAACTTCGGAGTTCTGATGGGATCCGGTGCTTTAGTGCTGGTATGATCGCACTCATTTTCTGTGCGTCGTCCCTCGCCTTTGTGCACGTCGCGGACGGCGTATTGACGACCGGAGCCCGTTGCACGCCTTGAAACCTCTCAAACGATCTCGGAATCATTATTGTCGGATCTCTCCGAAGCCCACAAGGCCGACCGCATACCGGACATGGCAAGCGCGCGCCGAAACCATCAGGACTTTTTCGAACAAACTCGGACTCGCTACTGCGGCCCTATTCCGGAAAGCTCTCTCAAAGCCCCACAAGACTGACCGCGTAGTGGTCACGGCAAATGCCGAGGCTCAAAACCATCCCTTCAGAGGTCGACGGAAGAGGTTTTGGCTGCTCGGGGCGCAAAAAGGAGTACAACATGAGGACTTCCCAAGCGGTCACCCATCCTAGAACCATATCTGATCATTGTTTGTTTATGAAGAAATTTTTAGATGATGATTTCATTATTCTCCTGCTATATGTTAATGATATATTTATTGTTGGCCATAATGCTGGAAAAATTGAAAAGCTTAAAAGAGGTTAAGTCTTTTGGCCGCTCGGGGTGCAAAAAGGAGTGCAACACGAGGACTTCCTAGGGGGTCACCCATCCTAGTACTACTCTTGCCCAAACACGCTTAACTTCGGAGTTCTTATGGGATCCGGTGCTTTAGTGCTGGTATGATCGCACTCGTTTTCTTTGCGTCGTCCCTCGCCTTTGTGCACATCGCGGACGGCGTATCGACGACCGGAGCCCATTGCGCACCTCAAAACCTCTCGAACGATCTCGGAATCGTTATTATCGGATCTCTCCGAAGCCCACGAGGTCGACCGCATACCGGACACGGCAAGCGCACGCTGAAACCATCAAGACTTTTTCGAACAAACTCGGATTCGCTATTGTGGCCCCATTCCGGAAAGCTCTCTCCGAGCCCCACAAGACTGACCACGTAGCGGTCACGGCAAATGCCGAGGTCCAAAACCATCCCCTCGGAGTTCGACGGAAGAGGTTTTGGCTGCTCAGGGCACAAAAAGGAGTACAACATGAGGACTTCCCAAGGGGTCACCTATCACGCCCCTCAAAATATCGATAATATTAAAATTCAAGAAAACAAATCAATCCAGGATCCAAACTAACATTTGAGGTCACTAACAAAACATTCAGATCAAAATTTCACCTCTATAATCTATAAATTTATAAACCCTGTGCAGTTCATAAACATACAACACATCGCTCAATGATTCATAAAATCTGAACCCAACTCACCAAAATAATAACCATAACATAAATTCACAAGTGTGGGAGTCTGTACAATCACAAAACCAACGTTTACCATAAGTTCATATCATTACACGAATTAAACTTAACATTCCAGAATCTTAAACATGAGAGGTCCTTTAAACTTATACAAAATCCACAAGTTTAGATTCATCGTCAACATTTCATTAGATGCAGCATGTGCTTATACAACAAAAACATATATACTAATAAAGATCTGCCCAAAATCTTTTAGCTTTCCACTGCCTCAGCCCAATCTTAACATTTAAGCAAGCGACAAGCTATCCTGAAAAATTTATACAACAATGGGGTGAGCATATAAAGCTCAGCAAGTGACTAACATATCCATGTCAAAAGAGGACAATTTCCAAAGAGATAAAGTTTCAAAATGCAAGGCAGAATATAAGAATTCATAGACGTAATATCATTAGGTGCAGAATCACAATTGTCATTTCAATCAAACATATTTGGTTCATAACAGATGGGGCATAGAGTAATTGGAGCATATCAGCAATGAATGAAATGTTTTAGAGCATATCAATAACAAATGAAACATTTCGGAGCTTATCAATGGCGTATGAAATGTTCCGGAGCATATCAATGACGTATGGAACATTTCGAAGCATATCAACAATGAATGAATCATTTCGGAGCATATAAATAACAAATGAAATGTTTCAGAGCTTATCAGTGGCGTATGAAATGTTCCGGAGCATATCAATGGCGTATGGAACATTTCGGAGCATATCAATAACAAATACCAAACAGAAGCTCAAACGTCGTATTTGACGTTGCATTCATATCATTCTTATCCAAAGCATGTAGAGAAACACATAACCAAAGCTTTGGATATCATATCAAACATACATAAGGTGTAGTGGGACCACAAACAGAATGTGATTCATCCATTTCTGAATGACCACCAGACAGAAATCTCCCACGTCTGGGAGCTCCATCCACCCACGTCTAGGTGAAGTCAGAGGGGGCCGGTAGAGCATCGTAGGCTCTATGCATAACTCCCTTTACCATTTCTGGCAAAGGTTCACATTATCCCACAACACCAAAGTATAAAAGGGCAGTATGAACAATAAATAGCATATATCGGAAGCACACGCGGAACAACAAACGTACATGTGTCTTTACGAGTTAATACGATGCAAGCAACAATCTCTCACAAATGTATTCAGATTTGGAATGAAATGAAAGCAAGAGTATACACGGATTCCAAGCAATTATATATAGCTCAAGTCAAATAAGAAGGTTAGATGAATTCAATATCCAAAGGAATGAAACTAGAATAGGCACATATCGAAAGCAAATATGGATCAATGGGATATACATGTGCTTATATGTGTCAATGCGATATAGCATAAACGTTACACAAAATGATTCAAGAATATAAATAATTTATAGACAAGATCAACCTAGAATTCAAGCACCAACATAAGCCTCAATTGAGCGAAGGGGACTGAATGGAATCTATTTCCAAACGAATGAAACAGAATACACGAAATCGACCAAAGCTCGATTTCTGACAGAATTCAAGAGGCACATTGTACAAATACTTCAGATTATCAATTATACTCCAATACTCTTAAGAAAGCTACTGTTGAAAGATATATCAATCTATTTTCTGATGAAATAAGTTTCATATGAATCAAGGTTTCCAGCAAGGAGTTACCATTGATTTAGTGACCAAAGGTCAAAAACTAAATCACTATTTTGCATAATCAGAATCAACAGATAGCAGAATAGGCATTTGAATTCCAAAATTTTCAATCTATATATCACAAAAAAGGTTTTAAGTCTAGTTTCAAATGAAATCAGTTTGGTACAAATCAGAATTTTCAACAGGGACTTATAGGCATTTTAGTATCGAAAGGTCAAAAATTTTGATCCCTGTTTTGTAGCATCCATAGGCTCATTTGAAACAGACTTTTGGGTAAGTATTCGGTGTCCAAAATTTTCAAAATTAGAGTCAAAAGAAAGTTATAAGAGTCTACTTTCAAATGAACAAGGTCCTGCCTAAATCCACATTTGGTGCTAAAAATTATGGCTGAAACAATGTATAGGGGTCAGTTTACCGAAAAATTTCAGATCCATGATTTTTGTATCTAACAAGAGAAATATGAGGTTCTAGGCTGAAATCTTTCGAATAATTCAGAATAAATATGAGTTCAAAGACTAATAATTCTGTAGGATGGGATTAGAATACTTTCCTTGATCCTAAATGAGAAGATTTGAGCAAGAAACCTCAAAGCCCCAAATTTTTTCTTCTTCTTCTTCCCCCTTTTTTTTTTCTATTCTTCTTTCTTTCTTTCTCTGTTCTTCCATGCAGCTGCCAGTTCCTTATGAACAAAGACAGAGAGGCTTAAATGGTGGGATTTGTAATTTTATGCATTTTGTAGTTTGGTCCTTGTATTATTATATTTACGATTAGGTCCTTAGGGTTTACATATAGGTCCTCAGATTTCTTTTTTTTTGAACAAATCTTCCAAATCTTATGAATAAGTTATCAGATTCATACTTTGGCTCTTTTATCAAATTTAAAATAGATACTTACATTACAACTAGAAACTTATACGAAAATTCAGAAATGAGGGATGTTACACTCTCCCCCCCTTAAAAGAAAATTTTAGTCCTCTAAATTTATCATACCTCTATCGATGAAAAGATGGGGATAAACCTTTTTCATTTCCTCCTCTAGCTCCCAGGTTGTTTCCTCTCCAGAATGATATCTCCAAATTACTTGAACTAGAGGGATGACCTGATTCCTTAGGATCTTTTCTTTCTTATCAACAATCTGAGTGGGCTCTTCCACATAAGATAAATCTTTATCGATCTCCATCAGCTCATACTTAATTATATGAGAAGGATCAGATATATACTTTCTAATCATCGAAACATGGAATATATTATGGATATGGCACAACGATGGTGGCAAGGCAATCTTGTAAGCGATAGAACCAACCCTCTCAAGGACCTCAAAAGGTCCAATAAATCTTGGGCTTAACTTTCCTTTCTTCCCAAACCTTATAATGCCTTTAGAAGGGGAAACCTTTAAGAACACACAATCTCCAACTTCGAACTTAATATCTCGTTTTCTATTGTCAGCATAACTCTTTTGACGACTCTGAGCAGTTTTTAACCTTTTCCTTATAACTTGAATTTTCTCGGTAGTTTCTTATACTTTGTCTGGTGCTAAAAACTTTCTGTCACCAACTTCCTCCCAACATATAGGTATTATGCACTTCCACCCATATAAAGCTTCATAAGGAGCCATCTGAATACTTGAATGATAGCTGTTATTATAAGTGAACTCAATAAGTGAAATATCTTTATCTCATTCACCTTTCCAATCCATAACATAGGCTCTAAGCAAATCCTCAAGTGTTTGAATTATTCTTTCTAACTGACCATCAGTCTGAGGATGATATGCAGTATACTAAACTTGATTTTAGTACCCATAGATTCCTATAATCTTCTCCAGAATCTAGAGAGAAATCTGGAGTCTCTATCAGATATGATCTCCTTTGGAATACCATGAAGTCTTATTATTTTATTGACATATAAATCTGCAAGTCTATCAAGCGAATAAGTCATATTAATTGGTAGAAAATGTGCAGATTTTGTTAACCTATCAATGATAACCCAAATAGCATCATGCTTTCTAGAGGTTCTCGGTAGTCCTGAAACAAAATTCATGGTAACACATTCTCATTTCCATTTAGGAATATCTAAAGGTTACAACAACCCTCCAAGTCTTTGGTGTTCTACTTTGATTTGCTGACAAGTCAAACATTTTGAAACATACATTGTAATTTCCTTCTTCATGCCTTCCCACTAATAATGACTTTGGAGATCTCTATACATCTTAGTGCTCCCAGGATACATGGTGTACTTTGAAGTATGACTTTCCTTTAGGATTTGGTTCTTGATATCTGGTTCATTTGGTACACATACTCTATCCCCAAATCTCAATAGGTCATCCTTTGTTACTTGAAATTTTGGCTTCAATTCCTTTTCTACTTCATTCCTCAAGTAGATTAAACGTGGATCTCGTAATTGTCCTTCCTTAATTTGTTGAATAAGATCATATTGCACTTGAATGGAGGCCATCAATATCATTGAGTCTTGCTCTTTCCTCATAGCATTCAAATCAAAATTTTCTTCTAATAACTTTCATTGCTTCACGACCAGACTAGCCATAAAACATGTAGATTTTCTACTAAGTGCATCAGCTACCACATTCGCTTTGCCCGGGTGATAATGGATGGCACAATCATAATCCTTTAAAAGTTCTATCCATCTTCGCTGCCTCATGATAAGTCTTTCTGAGTGAAAATATATTTCAAACTCTTATGATTAGTAAAAATTTCAAATTACCGACCATACAAATAATGTCTCCAAATCTTTAGAGCAAAAACAATTGCTGCCAATTCCAAATCATGAGTTGGATAATTCAGTTCATAACCTTTTAGTTGTCTAGAAGCATAAGCAATCACTCTCCCTTCCTGCATCAAAACACATCCGAGGCCCTTTCTTGAAGCATCAGTATAAACTACAAATCCCTCACTACCACTTGGAATAGTGAGAATAGGAGCACTAGTCAATCTTCTTTTCAACTCTTGAAAACTTTGCTCAAATCATTACCACATACAAATTTCACATTCTTTTTAGTGAGTTTGGTGAGAGGTTGAGCGATTCGAGAAAATCCCTCCACAAATCTCCTGTAATAACCTGCCATGCCCATGAAGCTTCTAACTTCTATTACATTTGTTGGTACTTCCCATTCAACTACAGCTTCTATTTTCTTTGGATCAACAGATATACCCTTCCCTGAAATCACATGGCCTAAGAAAGCAACTTCATTCGACCAAAATTCACATTTGCTGAACTTTGCATACAACTTCTTTTCTCTTAGTATGGACAATACATTTCTCAAGTGTTCCTCATGCTCCTAATTACTCCTTGAATACACCAATATGTCATCAATAAATACAATTACATAGATATCCAAGAGCGGTTGAAATATCCTATTCATTAGTTCCATAAAAGTTGTAGGGGCATTTGTCAAACCAAAAGGCATCACCAAGAATTCATAGTGACCATATCGAGTTCTGAAAGCTGTTTTTGGAATATCCTCCTCCTTGATCTTCAACTGATAGTAACCTGACCTCAGGTCAATCTTAGAGAATACTTGTGCACCCTGTAGTTGATCAAACAAATCATCAATTCTGGGTATGAGATACTTGTTTTTTATGGTCACCTGATTCAACTGTCTATAATCAATATAAAGCCTCAATGTTTCATCCTTCTTCTTCACTAATAGTACCGGAGCACCCCATGGAGATACGCTGGGTCGTATGAAACCCTTATCTAATAATTCTTGTAGTTGCTTCTTTAATTCCTCTAGCTCAAGTGGTGCCATTCTGTAGGGAGGCTTAGATATTGGGGTTGTACTGGGGACCAGATCAATAGCAAATTCACCCTCTCTATCTAGAGGTAAACCAGGCAAGTCATTTGGGAATACATCAGGGAACTCTTTGACCATTGAAATTTCATCTAGGTGGGTTTCCTTATTTGAATGCTCCTTTACACACACCATATAACAAAAACAACCCTTCTCCATAAGACGATAAGCTTGAAGTGCTGATATCAAGCAAGGAGGCAAATCATGCCCAATGCCCTCAAAGTAAAATATAGGCTCATCTGGTATGCAGAAAGTAATTATTTTTTTGTAACAATCAATACTAGCATGATGAGAAGATAACCAATCCATGCCAAGTATAATATCAAAACCCTGGATCTCTAGGAGAATCAAATCAGCAAAGAGTTCATGTTCTCCAATAGAGATCAAACAAGATGGGTAAACCAAGTTTGTTGCCAAAGAATCTCCAACAGCAGTTGTTACATATAACATATAATCCAGGGGTCTAGGTAGAATATCCAAGTGACAAGCAAAGTATTGTGAAACAAAAGATAAATTGGAGCCGGGATCAAACAAAACTTTTGCATTTCTTTTAGAAACATGAAGAATACCTTCCACCACTGATTTAGAAGCTTTAGAATCTTGTTCAGTGATAGCATACACTATAGCATGGGCTGAGAGTCTAGGAGACAGTGGCTCTTTCTTCTTCCTCAAAGGGCAATCTTTTATTTGATGATCTAACTTTCCACAAGCAAAACAGGCTCCAGTCACCCGAAAACACTAACTTGTTTCATAATTTAATCCACATTTTGCAAATGATTGAGTCCTCCGCAGTGGTTTCCCTTTCTCAAATCTAGATGTCTTGATCCTCTTGTTACTAGCTTCATATTCATTTTCTCTCGTGCTTTTGCTAGTAAATTTGTCCTTTTTGTTCTTGCCTATGATTTCTTGAATTTCCTTCATGTCTCTTACAATTTTCAAAGCTCTTTCTATCGTATCTACATATGTTTGTAGCTTTAAGGCTGACATTCAACTTCTTATTACTGGCTGTAATCCCCTTTCAAACCTTTTTGCTTTTCTAGATTCATCATCAGTCATATGTGTGGCAAACCTAGAGAGCTCAGTGAATTTAGATTCATACTTTGCAACCGTCATATTTCCCTGGATAAGATTCAAGAACTCCAATTCTTTTTTATCTCTTATACAATCTGGAAAATATTTATCGTTAAACTTTTCTTTGAATGCCTTCCATGTCATTGGCTCATGTTTGACTTCAAAAATCCTCTTAATCATTCTCCACTAGTGTTCAGCCTCTCCTTCCAGCATAAAGGTAGCAAGAGAAACTTTCTGATCATCAGGGTAATTTAAGACATCAAATATTTTCTCTATCTGCATCATCCATCGTTCTGCTGCCATTGGATCAGACTCACCACTAAAGCTGGGAGGACTAAGCTTCTTGAACTATTCAATTCCTAACCCCGATTGGTTTGATATCCCGGTTTCATCATTTCTTCCATGTTGGACATGTTGTTGTTGTTGTTACATCACTTGTGTCATAGTCTCCAAAGTTTGCATGATACCACTCAATTGATCAGTAGTAGATGCAATAGGAGAACCAGATGATCTCGTCATCCTTGCTTCCTAAAACATCAAAAGAAAATTTTTTAATCAATCTCTAAATGAAAGTCAATAAACCTTCTCCTTTTTTTTTTCATCTAATATATCAAAAAAATTCTTAGTGATTCTCAAATCATGCTCTAATACCACCTCACGACTCGAGTCTGATGAGCCAACTGGCCAATAACTCCATTTTGATCCTTCAACCACAGACCAAAATGCTTAAGCGAGAGTTAATATAGTACACTCATCACGCCCTTATAAGCTAATCATACACATTGCCCACTTCCGATGTGGGACTAATGGGATGTTACAGGTGACCCCCTGGGAAGTCCTCGTGTTGCACTCCTTTTTGTGCGCCGAGTGGCCAAAAGACTTACTTAACTCTCTTTTAAGCTTTTTAATTTTTTCAGCATTATGGCCAACAATAAATATATCATTAACATATAGCAGGAGAATAATGAAATCATCATCTAAAAATTTCTTCATAAACATACAATGATCAGATATGGTTCTAGGATGGGTGATCCCTTGGGAAGTCCTAATGTTGCACTCCTTTTTGTGCCCCGAGCAAACAAAACCTCTTCTGTCGACCTCCGAGGGGATGGTTTTGGGCCTTGGAATTTGCCATGACCGCTACGCGGTCAGTCTTATGGGGCTCGGAGAGAGCTTTCCGGAATGAGGCTGTAATAGCGAGTCCGAGTTCGTTCGAAAAAGTCCTGATGGTTTCAGCGTGCGCTTGCCATGTCCGGTATGCGGTCGGCCTCGTGGGCTTCGGAGAGATCCGACAATAACGATTCCGAGATCATTCGAGAGGTTTCGAGGCGCGCAATGGGCTCCGGTCGTCGATACGCCGTCTACGACGTGCACAAAGGCGAGGGACGAAGCACAAAAAATGAGTGCGATCATACGAGCATTAAAGCATCGGATCCCATCATAACTCCGAAGTTAAGCATGCTTGGGCGAGAGTAGTACTAGGATGGGTGACCCCCTGGGAAGTCCTCGTGTTGCACTCCTTTTTGCGCCCCGAGCGACCAAAACCTCTCCCGTCGACCACCGAGGCGATGGTTTTGGGCCTCGGAATTTGCCGTGACCGATCAAGAATGTCCCGATGGTTTCAGCGCGCACTTGCCGTGTCCGGTACGCGGACAGCCTCGTGGGCATTGGAGAGATCCGATAATTGCGATTTCGAGATCGTTCGAGAGGTTTCGAGGCGCGCAATGGGCTCCGATCGTCGATACGCCATCCACAACGTGCACAAAGGCATGGGACGACGCAAACAAAACCAGTGCAATCATACCAGCACTAAAGCACCGGACCCCATTAGAACTTCGAAGTTAAGCGTGCTTGGTCGAGAGTAGTATTAGGATGGGTGACCTCCTGGGAAGTCCTTGTGTTGCACTCCTTTGTACGCCCCGAGCGACCAAAACCTCTCCCGTCGACCTCCGAGGCGATGGTTTTGGGCCTCGGAATTTACCGTGACCGCTACGCTGTCAATCTCGTGGGGCTCGGAGAAAGCTTTCCGAAATGGGGCCGCAATAGCGATTCCGAGTTCGTTCGAGAATGTCCCGATGGTTTCGGCGCGCGCTTGTCGTGTCCGGTACGCGGTAGGGCTCGTGGGCATCGGAGAGATCCGACAATAGTGATTCCGATATCGTTCGAGAGGTTTCGGGGCACGCAATAGGCTCCGGTCGTCGATACGCCGTCCGCGACGTGCACAAAGGCGAGGGATGACGCACACAAAACGAGTGCGATCATACCAGCACTAAAGCACCAGATCCCATCAGAACTCCGAAGTTAAGCGTGCTCGGGCGAGAGTAGTACAAGGATGGGTGACCCCCTGGGAAGTCCACGCTTGTCGTGTCCGATACGCGGTCGGCCTCCTGGGCATCGGAGAGATCCGACAATGGCGATTCCGAGATCGTTCGAGAGGTTTTGGGGCGCGCAATGGGCTCCGGTCGTCGATATGCCGTCCGCGACGTGCACAAAGGCGAGGGACGATGCACACAAAATGAGTGCGATCATACCAGCACTAAAGCACCGGATCCCATAAGAACTCTGAAGTTAAGCGTGCTTGGGTGAGAGTAGTACTAGAATGGGTGACCCCCTGGGAAGTTCTCATGTTGGACACCTTTTTGCGCCCCAAGCGGTCAAAACCTCTCCCGTCGATCTCTGAGACGATGGTTTTGGGCCTCGGAATTTGCCGTGACCGCTACGATGTCAGTCTCGTGGGGCTCGGAGAGAGCTTTCCAAAATGGGGTCGCAATAGCGATTCCTAGTTCGTTCGAGAATGTCCTGATGGTTTCGTCGCACGCTTGCCATGTCCAGTACGCGGTCGGCCTCGTGGGCATCGGAGAGATCCGATAATGGCGATTTCGAGATCATTCGAGAGATTTCGGGATGCACAATAGGCTCTGGTCGTCGATACGCCATCCGCGATGTGCACAAAGGCGAGGGACGACGCACACAAAATAAGTGTGATCATACCAGCACTAATACGGATCCTATTAGAACTCCGAAGTTAAGCGTGCATGGGCGAGAGTTGTACAAGGATGGGTGACCCCTTGGGAAGTCCTCGTGTTGCACTCCTTTTTACGCCCCGATCGGCCAAAACCTCTCCAGTCGACCTCCAAGGCGATGGTTTTGGGCCTCGGAATTTGCTGTGACCGCTATGCTGTCAGTCTCGTGGGGCTCGGAGAGAGTTTTCCAGAATGGGGCCGCAATAGCGATTCCGAGTTCGTTCGAGAATGTCCCAATGGTTTCGGCGCGCGCTTGCTGTGTCCGATACACGGTCAGCCTTGTGGGCATCGGAGAGATCCAAAATGGCGATTCCGAGATCGTTCGAGAGGTTTCGGGGCGCGCAATGGGCTCCGATCTTCGATACGCCATCCGCAACGTGTACAAAGGCGAGGGACGACGTACACAAAACGAGTGCAATCATACCAGCACTAAAGCACCGGATCCCATCAAAGTTAAGCGTGCTTGGATAAGAGTAGTACTAGGATGGGTGACCCCCTTGGAAGTCCTCGTGTTGCACTCCTTTTTTGCTCCCCGAGCGGCCAAAACCTCTCCCGTCGACCTCCGAGGCGATGGTTTTTGGCCTCGGAATTTGCCGTGACCGCTCGAGAATGTCCCGATGGTTTCGGCGCATGCTTGCCATGTCCGATACGTGGTCGGCCTCATGGGCATCAGAGAGATCCGACAATGGTGATTCCGAGATCGTTCGAGAGGTTTCGGGGTGCGCAATGGGCTCTGGTCGTTGATACACCGTCCGCGACATGCGTAAAGGCGAGGGACGATGCACACAAAACTAGTGCGATCATACCAGCACTAAAGCATCGGATCCCATCAGAACTCCGAAGTTAAACGTGCTTGGGCAAGAGTAGTACTAGGATTGGTGACCCCCTGGGAAGTCCTCGTGTTACACACCTTTTTGCGCCCCGAGCGGCCAAAACCTCTCCCGTCGACCTCCGAGGCGATGGTTTTGGGCCTCGGAATTTGCCGTGACCGCTATGCTGTCAGTCTCGTGGGGCTCGAAGAGAGCTTTCCGGAATGGGGCCGCAATAGCGATTCCGAGTTCGTTCGAGAATGTCCCGATGGTTTCGGCGTGCACTTGTCGTGTCCGGTACGCGGTCGTCCTCGTGGGCATCGGAGAGATCTGACAATGGCGATTCCGAGATCGTTCGAGAGGTTTCGGGGCGCGCAATGGGCTCCGGTCGTCGATACGCCGTCCGCGACGTGCACAAAGGCGAGGGATGACGCACACAAAACGAGTGCAATCATACCAGCACTAAAGCACCGGATCCCATTAGAACTCCGAAGTTAAGCGTGCTTGGGTGAGAGTACCACTGTCTAAGTGCCTGTTTGAGTCCATATAAGCTTTTTCTAAGCTTATACACCAAATTTTATTTTCCCTTGACTTTGAAACCTTTTGGTTGCTCCATGTAAATTTCTTCTTCGAAGTCACCATGAAGAAATATTGTTTTCACATCAAGTTGCTCAACTTCTAAATTCAAATGGGTAGCCAAACTAAGAACAAGAGAAAATATTTTTCAAAGTTAATACCTTTCTTCTGATTGAATCCTTTCACAATTAGTCGTAACTTGTATCTTTGTTGTGAGCTATTATTTTCAGTCTTCAATTTGTAAACCCATTTATTCTTGAGAGCTTTCTTCTCTTTAGGTAACTTTCCAAGTCATAGGTGTGGTTCTCATGTAAGGATCACATCTCTTCTTGCATGGCTTTAACCTACTCATTCTTATGCTCATGTAGAATAGCTTCTTGGTAAGTTTCTGGCTCTCCCCCGTCAGTAAGCATAACATACTCA
Source organism: Musa acuminata AAA Group (assembly GCF_036884655.1). NCBI lineage: Eukaryota > Viridiplantae > Streptophyta > Magnoliopsida > Zingiberales > Musaceae > Musa > Musa acuminata. The sequence continues at coordinate 36,173,397 of NC_088334.1, forward strand.
TATGGAGGATATTTGGTAGATGGTTGTCGCTCTCTAGTGGATCTTCTTAATGTAATATCAACTAGTGGTGGAAGTGCTTGTTCAATTGGTTTAGCATCATAATTGTAAGAGTATCATCACTTACATTCTCACCACAATCTTCTTGTTCATCTCCCCCATAATCATCATAAATTATAGGTGAAGGAACTGGACCCAAACTCTAAGGAATATAAATAGAGGTTTTTGGCTTCTTAACATTATCACTATCATTAAACAATTGGTCTTCAAGAAATACATCTTTACTTCTAATAATCTTCTTGTTCACTAGATCTCATAATCTGTACTCAAACTCTTCAAGACTATATCACAAGAAGATACATGCTTTTGCTTTATTATCAAGCTTGGACCTTTCATCTTTAGGAATATGAACAAATGTTTTACACCCAAAGACTCTTAAATGATTATAAGATATATCTTTTCTTTTCTATACTCTCTCTAGAACATCACCTTTCATAGGAACTGATGAAGAAAGATTTATGAGGTCAATTGTAGTTCTCATAGACTCCCCCCAAAATGACTTCGGTAACTTGGCGTGGGAAAGCATACACCTAATCCTTTCTTCAATGGTTCTATTCATCCTTTCTGCCACACCGTTCTGCTGAGAAGTTTTAGGAACTGTTTTCTCAAGCCTGATACCTTGGAACCTGCAATAATTCTCAAAAGGACCCCTGTACTCGCCACCATTATCTGATCGAACACACTTTAGCTTTCTGCCAGTTTCTCTTTCAACATTGACATAAAACTCTTTGAAAACATCGAGTACCTAGTCTTTAGATTTCAAAGCAAAAGCCTAAACTTTTCTAGAATGATCATCAATAAAAGTTACAAAATAAAGAACACCTCCAAGAGTTCTAGTTTCCATAGTACAAACATCAGTATAAACTAAATCAATAACATATGATCTTCTAGATGATTGATATGTATGAAATGCAACTCTATATGTTTTTCCAGCTAAACAATGATCACAAGATTTAAGAGATATACCTTGCAACTCTAGTAAGAACTGATTTCTAGCAAGAGTTTGAAGTCCCTTCTCGCTTATATGACTAAGTCTATTGTGCCAAAGATCTATACTTTCATCCTTCTGAATTGCATTAATCTCTCCTTTGTGTAGCTTAGCTTCCATGACATAAAAAGAGTTAAGCTTCTTTCCTCTTACCACAATTAGAGAATCTTTAGTGAGCTTCCATTTGCTTTCACCAAAATAATGTGCAAATCTCTCATCATCATGTCTGCCTATAGATATCAAGTTAAGACGAATATCTGAAACATATCTGATATCTTTGAGTATCAATTTGCTCCCAATACTGGTCCTCAAGCAAATATCTCCAATACCCACAATCTTCGATGTACCATTGTTTCCCATTTTGATATTATCAAAATCACTAGTAGTGTAAGATATGAAGAAATCACCATGAGAAATAATATAAAATGAAGCACTAGAGTCAATTACCTAGTTATTGTCTTGAGCTACAAGACTGACACAACCATCATCACAAACAATAATGATATCACCTTCAACAGCAACTGTATTGGTCTTTTTCTCTTTTTTTTCCTTTTATTTTGCTCTCGCTTCCAAAACCTACACTCTTTCTTCATGTGACCTGACCTGTTACAATGGAAATATTTGATATCTCTTCTAAACTTGGATCTTCTTCTTTAACCATGTGAATTTCTGCTATGACTTCTTCCACGTCTTTCTTATTTTTCAGTAACAAATGTACCAGAAAAAGATTCATCTTGTTCTTTCCTTCTAGCATCTTCATTTAACAAACTATCTTTAACCATATCTATATTTATAGTCCCCTCTGGCGTGGAGTTACAAATTGTCACAACATACGTTTCCCAACTTTCTGGTAAAGAGCTGAGAAGTAATAATCCTTACATCTCATCATCTATATTCATTTTTATAGTAACCAGCTTATTTGTAAGACTCTAAAATAGGCTTATGTGCTCAACAATATTACCACAATCTTTATACTTCAAATTTACAAGCCTTCTGAGGAGAGAAATTTTATTTCCCACTATCTTTTTCGCAAAGAGATTTTCTAACATTTGTTAAACAACATCAACTCTGGTTTCATCGGAAATATACTCATGCAAGTTTATATCCATCCATCTTCTAATATAGGCAATAGTTTTTCTATGTTGAACTTCTCATTCTTCATCGTCCATAGTAGAAGTTTTATCTTTAACCTTAATAGGCTTATACAAATCTTTGCAATAGAACAAATCTTCCATCATACATCTCTAAGTGGTATAATTTGATGAGTTCAATTTAATCATACCATCTAACTATTCCAATTCAATCATACAAGAAAAAACTAGCACCAAATAACCTTCTCTGATACCACTTGTTGGGAAAAACCTATTAAAGCGGAATAATTCTTTTCCCTCTTTGTATATCAAAATGGGTTCATCATCAAAATATCAACTTGATATTAAAAGCAGATATAAACCAGAATAGCATAAATAGTAGAGCAATAAATCAATCACATAGTGAGACCAAATTTTTAACGTGGAAAACCTAATATGGGAAAAATCATGGGACCGTAGTCCACCTCAAACTTCTATAATCAATAGTAATGATAACAGGTTTACAATAAGTCTTCTCTAAAATAGCAAGAGGATCACAATAGCATCAAGATCATATATCTTGGCTCAAGAATAGCATATATTCATCATATAGATGTATCTCATCAAAAGAAGAGTTCTAGGTCTTATAAAATGGGTATAGCAGGAAAGTATCTTAGAGAGAGTAAACTACAGATCAACACCATTAGGATTGTAGAATTTGCTGCAAAGATTTTCTGCATAAAATTTGGATCAAAAGTAACAAAGTTTAACCCGTGATTGTTAAACAGAAAACTCAAAATCTTAGTTTTTTTTCTCTTTATGCATCGCCACCGCTCCCTAAGCGAGCACACTGCACTCCTTCATTCACTATCTTTCTTTTTACCTTTTATTTAATGATTTGAGCTCAAAAGATCCAATTGTCCAAGCTATCGTTTGGATCCAACAAATTGTTTCAACTTAATAACTTTTTTGTTAGTGGGCCTTTAAGTTAGTCATTAATTGATATGGTCAACTTAGGTTATCTTAAAAGATTAGCTGAAGACACCATTGCAACGTCACACATCTTAATCTAACCACAATGATGGTCAGTTTAGTTCAAATCTAAGAAGAGTGTTGTTATGAGAGGTATACATAGGTTTGATTTTGTATAGAATTGGATAATGTTGTATTTATTATAGTACCCAAGTCTCATACATATTAAATTACAACTAGCATACGTATAAATAATATATAATATATTATCATCACTTAGTAATATAATTTAGGATATCTATGTTTCATTAGTGCTGAATTGACCTCCTTAGCGATATGATTAAACTTTATTCTTTTGATATGTTTTAAAAAAATTTCTTAAGGTTATGTGAGATTTAGAATTGAGTGAATACCGTCTCTATGTACCAAGATATGAAGTTTATAAGTTTAGATAGTCTCAATCCAATTTTAACACAACATAATAGGTTGGTCGTGAATTAAGAGGGTAGTTTAGTCTTCAAATGATTCTATTTTAAGCTAAAAATTGAGAATTGAGTAAAATACGTCTTTTGGTTTTTATAAAATTTTATGATAGTTTAAGATCGTTTGATCACCTAAAATAGTAAAGTAATTTTTTTTTGTAAAATTATGCGATGATTTGAGTGATATTAAATAGTTCATTAATTATAATATAAATTATTTAAAAATTTATTAATAAAATTCAGATTAATTTTTAGGTTAAGTATAGTGTATTTTATTAGAAATTTTATAAAAAAATTTCTATGAATTATTGTTATGAATTATTATAAATCAATAATTCATGAGGTAGTATTCTTAATTAACACATCTCATTACCCTATGCTCCCAATCTGATAGGTGTACTACTCTTTAACAGACTCTATTATTAAGGTATGTGATCTTTTACTAACATCTTCATTTTGAGTAAATCAAATAAGCATAAGTTTAATTCACTATAAAATAGTGGTCGTATAAGTTATTGTACTCATAATGCATTTTATAAAGTATGTTTCAAATGATATGATTGTCATTAGCTAGATATTAACTAAATATGAATGTATATATTTTATAAGCATAAAAATATATGAATTAAGATGAAAATATATTATATGCATATATATATGATGGCGTACAGTATGAGAGTGCAAAAATATATTACAATGTGCAATGCATGTATATGCTATGACGTGCTATGTGGGAGTGCTCATATATATTATGTTATATAGTATGAGAGTGTACGTATATATTATGATGTGCCATGTGAGAGTGCACGTATCTATTATGATATGGGGTATAGAAGTGCATAAATCTATTATATTTCCTAAATGTGCGTATAAGTATTTTGAATTATTTTGATATAAAATTTTACTTTTTTATTTTACATATGCTATGTTATAGTGTTATGCTTACTAAAAAAAAGTCATAGAATGAGATGTTTACCGTTAAGTATTTTCTATCGATAATTTTAAAATATTATATATATATATATATATATATATATATATATATATATATATATATATATATATATATATCACATGATACATGCTTACATAAATAAAACTATAAAGACTTATATTTACTAAGTGGTTCCTTATTATCAGTCCTATTTTATAGGTAAAGATACTAATAGTCTACCGAAGTGATTGGATTAGGAAATGAGCACATGTAAGTTTATACTAGTGTAGATATGAACAATAACCTATAGACATTTGTATGCATATAATCTTTGGACATGTTGTATAAGTATATTTTTCTTTTGGTTAGAGGTTATAATTTATATCTGTGTGTTAAAATTACTATGTATAAGAGGAACCCTATCATTTTATTTAGTAAATGAATATATTTTAATTTTTAGATTACCTATGTTTTCGTCATACTCCTATTGATATTAGTAAAAGAATTGAAAAATAACATCATACTTTAGTCAGTGAGACTAAGAGTATGATATTTACATTTATCAATTTGACTTGGATTTTACTTTAATCTTCAAACACTTGTTCCTCTGATCGAATCAATCTATTTTGAACATTAAAGATTTAATCAATCTTCATTTATTCAACAACTAAAATTTTATTTATTATTTTTTCCCCTCTATTGATGTAATATAGAAAGCTCACCTGAATGTATTTTCTTCTTCGAAAAGCAACGTTTCATCCGTGAAGAAAAAGAGGATTACATGCAACTTTATTTCTTTCTTAAATAGCAAAAATATAGTACTATTACCGTAAAAAGAAAATCGACAGAAATAAGAAGACTATTTTGAACTTATCAAAAAACTTACAACCATCTCAAATTTTGATTCTAGAATTGACTCCTCTATGTAACCGTTATTATTAAATATTTAATTTAATAATAATATAATTGTTATCATTAAGATTCATAATTCATTATCATGAATTTTTTCATTAATTATGGTTTAAATGATTTTAGTTTTTTATTCTTTAAACATGAAACCGTTATTATTAAATTAAATATTTAATATCATTAAAGTTCTTCATTATGGTCCAAACATTACAAATCTGAATTAATTCTTGAACGTTATGATTTGGTGATAATAAATGTTTTTGATGGGAGAACATCTATATATATGAGGATTTTGGTCCCTGGGCTCTATCATCTCTTTGAAGCGAAAGGCTTTCCTACACCATCTAATGCGAGAGTTCTGAGCCAAGAAGTACCAAAGTTTAAGAAGAAACCTCTGTAGAAATTCTTGACGAAAATGGCTGGAGGTACGCTATTTCGTTTCCGCATTAGTTTTATTGTGTTTCTATTATAACGATTTAGAAACACAAGTTGGCTTCAGTGATTTCTAACATTTGGTATCAGAGCCTTTTGACCTCTGCCTTGATACGAAAGAGTTTTCATTTTTTATGCCATGAAAATGATTTGATTTTGGTTTCTTCTTGGAAACTTCTTGATATATTTTATTGAAAATCATAAGGAAATATCATTTTCAATATTTTAGTTGATAAAATGATCATATTATGTATGCATATTTAGTTATGTTAAATTATGCTTATGAGCAAATTTTTTATGTTTAAAATATCTAGTGATCCATATAATCTTAATTAATTAAGAATTAGCCACAGCATCCTTAATTAATTAAAATTATATATAAAGTTAAATTTCGTATAATAATTGTTATCCCATAGGATCTTTTATTATATTTAATATAATTAATCAGGATAAAATATCAAATTATTTTCATAATTTACCCACAGGAATTATGAATTGGAATATAATTTGATAGTTTTATCATAAAGACCATATGAATCTATTTGAATTAAGAATTTAGCCCACAGGCAATTTTTATGTCATGAGATTCATATTTTTGGCATGTTTTACATTGGTAAAACATGTAATTTAGTCTATTAAGCTTCAAATTTTGACATAAGCATGTTTGATTTTATGCAGTTTCTCAAACTGTTAATTTCTCTGATATTCGATGTGATATTCCCGAACTTAATGGTGATAACTATAAGATATGGAAGGAGAGGGTTCTCCTCCATTTAGGGTGGATGGATATCGATTATGCTATCAGGAAAGACGAACCACCTATAATCACTAATACCAGCACTCCAACTGAGATCACGTTATATGAGCGATGGGAGCGATCCAAACGTGATGTTTATTAAAACTAAGATGACTACTGGCATACGTGGTTCTGTTGACCAACATGAAAATGTCCGAGACTTGCTAAAAGCTATTGATAAACAATTCATCACTTCGGATAAGGCACTAGCAAGTACCCTTATTATGAAATTTTCATCCCTTAGACTCACCAACATAAAGGGTGTGCGTGAGCACATAATGCAAATGCGAGATATTACGACTCAACTTAAGAAACTTGAGGTTAATATGTTAGAATCCTTCCTGGTGCATTATATTCTGAACACCCTTCCACCTCAATATAGCCCTTTTAAAATTTCATACAATACACATAAGGACAAATGGTCAATCAATGAATTAATGACCATGTGTGTTCAAGAAGAAGAGAGGCTAATGATGGAATTGGGTGAGAGTGCATTGGTAGTAACCACTCGAGGAAAAAACAAAACTGACAAACATCAAGCCAATCAGAAAGCTCATCAACAAGGAAAAGATAAAATACCACCTCAAGCTGATATCAAGAAAGAAATAAGGTGTTTCTTTTGTAAAAGAAAGGGACACATGAAGAAGGAATGCACGAAATTCCAACAATGGCTTGAAAATAAAGGTAAACCAACCTCATATGTATGTTATGAATCTAATATGGTCAATGTTAATATTAACACTTGGTGGATTGACTCTGGATCAACAATCCATATTGCAAACTCTTTGCAGGGTATGCAAAACCTAAAGAAGCCAGTGGGAAGTGAGCAAAACATCTTATCAGGAAATAAGATGGGCTCACATGTGGAAGCAATTGGAACATGCATTTTAACTTTAAGTAGTGGTTTTGTTTTAAAATTGGAAAGAACCTTTTATGTACCAAGTTTCTCACGAAACTTAATTTCTGTTTCCAAACTCGTACCATTTGGGTATTCCTTTAATTTTAAAGACACATCATTTCGTTTATTACATAAATATAATTGTGTTGGGAATGGTATTTTGTCTGATGGTCTTTACCGTATTTTATTATAAAATGATAATACTCAAAGTTCAATGCATGTTCACGCTGGCATTAAGAGGTGTAATATTAATGAGGACTCCTCTATATTATGGCATCGGAGATTAGAACATATCTCCATAAAGAGAATTAAAAGATTAGTTAAAGATGGGGTACTTAGTACTCTTGATTTTACTAATTTTAAGACTTGTGTGGACTGTATTAAGGGAAAGCAGGCCAATAAGTCCAAAAAGGGTGCTAATAGGAGGAGTTCAGACTTATTAGAGATAATTCATACTGATATATGTTGTCCAGACATGGACATACATGGTCAGAAATATTTCATCTCCTTTATAGATGATTACTCACGATATATGTATATATATTTGCTTCATAACAAAAATGAAGCATTGGATGCCTTCAAAGTCTTTAAGGTTGAAGTTGAGAACCAATGTGGTAAGCAAATTAAAATTGTGAGATCAGATAGGGGTGGAGAATATTATGGTAGATATACTGAAAATGGACAAGCACCTGGTCCTTTTGCTAAGTTTCTTCAAGAACATGGAATTATTGCCCAATACACTATGCCTAGTTCTCCAGACCAGAATGGTTTTGCAGAAAGAAGAAATCGAACCTTATTAGACATGGTGCGGAGTATGCTTAGCAACTCCAGTCTTCCTAAGTTCTTGTGGACTGAAGCACTAAAGACGGCAGTGTATATATTAAATCGAGTTCCAACTAAGGCTGTCCAAAAAACACCATTTGAACTATGGAAAGGTTGGAAACCGAGTTTGTGACATATGCGCATTTGGGGATGTCCGTCTGAAGTCAGGATATATAATCCACAAGAGAAGAAACTAGACCCGAGGACTGTTAGTGGGTATTTCATTGGATATGCCGAAAAGTCCAAAGGTTACAGGTTCTATTGTCCATCTCACACAACTAGGATTGTGGAATCAAGAAACGCTAAATTTCTTGAGGATGATGTGATTAGTGAGAGCGATCATATCAAGAACATAGTTTCCGCACATGATCATATAGAATCTCAACCTTCCACATCAAATAATAGATTGGTTATAGTTCATAGAACCCCTCAAGTACAAACTAGTGCTGAACAACCAATCATTGAAATTCCACAAGTTGTTGATAGTATTCTAATAGATCAAGCAGTTCAGGAATTACAACAAGCTCCTGAACAACTAGTTGAACCACAAGTTCCTCAAGGAACCATTAGTACAACATTAAGAAGATCTACTAGAAATAAAAGATCAGCAATTCCTAGTGATTATGTTGTATATCTACAAGAATCTGATTATAATATTGGAGCCAAAAATGATCCTGAAACATTTTCACAAGCCATGAGTTGCAAAGAATCAAATTTATGGTATGATGCCATGAAAGAAGAGATGAATTCCATGATGAGCAATGAAGTCTGGGATCTTGTAGAGTTGCCTAATGAAGCAAAGGCCATTGGTTGCAAATGGGTCTTTAAAACTAAGAAAGATTCGTTAGGCAACATTGAGAGATACAAGGCAAGACTTATTGCAAAGGGATTTACTCAAAAAGAGGGAATCGATTATACGGAGACGTTTTCTCCTGTATCTAAGAAAGATTCTCTACGTATAATTTTGGCATTAGTTGCTCATTTTGACCTTGAATTGCAACAAATGGATGTGAAAACGGTATTTCTTAATGGAGATCTAGAGGAAGAGGTTTATATGAAACAACCTGAAGGTTTCTCCTCTAGTATTGGTGAGCACTTGGTTTGCAAGCTTAGGAAATCTATATACGGCTTAAAATAAGCCTCCCGCCAATGGTATTTTAAATTTCATGAAGTGATTTCTTCATTCGGATTTGTTGAAAATCCCATGGATCAATGCATATACCAGAAGGTTAGTGGGAGTAAAATATGTTTCCTTGTTTTATACGTAGATGATATTTTGCTTGCAACCAATGATAAGGGTTTGCTGCATGAGGTGAAACAATTCCTTTCTAAAAATTTTGACATAAAGGATATGGGTGAAGCATCTTATGTCATTGGCATTAAGATCTATAGAGATAGACCTCGAGGCATTTTAGGTCTATCACAAGAAACCTATATTGATAAACTTTTAGAAAGATTTCGCATGAAGGATTGTTCACCAAGTGTTGCTCCCATTGTGAAAGGTGATAGGTTCAATTTGAACCAATGCCCAAGGAATAACTTTGAAAGGGAATCAATGAAAAACATCCCATATGCTTCTGTCGTAGGAAGCCTTATGTATGCTCAGGTCTGTACTAGACCTGATATTGCATTTATTGTGGGGATGCTAGGTCGATATCAGAGTAATCCAGGTATGGACTACTGGAGAGCTGCAAAGAAAGTGATGAGGTATCTACAAGGAACCAAAGATTACATGCTTATGTATAGACATACAGACAATCTAGATGTGATTGGTTACTCAGATTCAGACTTCGCCGGTTGTGTTGATTCTCGTAAATCAACATCATGATATATTTTTATGATGGCCGGTGGAGCTATTTCTTGGAGAAGCGCTAAGCAGACCTTGACTGCTACTTCTACCATAGAAGCTGAGTTTGTCTCATGTTTTGAGGCTACTTCACATGGTGTATGGATTAAGAGTTTCATTTCTGGGCTTAGAATCATGGATTCTATTTCTAAGCCATTAAGAATTTTCTGTGACAATTCAACTGCTGTCTTTATGGCTAAAAACAATAAAAGTGAAAGTCGAAGTAAACATATCGACATTAAGTATCTTGCCATAAGAGAACGTGTAAAGGAAAAGAAAGTGGTCATTGAGCATATTAGCACTGAATTAATGATTGCTGATCCTTTGACTAAAGGCATGCCACCTCTGAAATTCAAGGATCATGTAGAGAAAATGGGACTTGGTTCCACTTTGTAATGATATTGAAACTCTTATATATTATGTAATTTTCTCATTCATGTGCACATTATTTTGAGAAAATATATTGTTACTGGACCAAGAATAAACATAAGGTTTATTCATTAAGTAATATTACCATATTAAGATTAAGAAACTAAATACATCGTGATACATGGATGATAATACTCGTTCTTAGAGGACTTATCGCTATGATTCGTGTATTTATTTCTTAAGAAAGTTGTTCAAGAAAAATTAATTCAAATTATTAAAATAAACATATGGACCAAGTGGGAGAATGTAACCATTATTATTAAATATTTAATTTAATAATAATATAACTGTTATAATTAAGATTCATAATTCATTATCATGAATTTCTTCATTAATTATGGTTTAAATGATTTCAGTTTTTTATTCTTTAAACATGAAACCGTTATTATTAAATTAAATATTTAATATCATTAAAATTCTTCATTATGGTCCAAACGTTACAAATTTGAATTAATTCTTGAACGTTATGATTTGGTGATAATAAATATTCTTGATGAGAGAACATCTATATATATGAGGATTTTGGTCACTGGGCTCTATCATCTCTTTGAAGCGAAAGGCTTTCCTACACCATATAAGGCGAGAGTTCTGAGCCGAGAAGTACCAAAGTTCAAGAATAAACCTCTGCAGAAATTCTTGACGACGATGACTGGAGTTATGCTATTTCATTTCCGCATTAGTTTTATTGTGTTTCTATTATAACGATTTAGAAACACAAGTTGGCTTCAGTAATTTCTAACACTCTAAACATTGATACTCTAAATCCAATTGATTTACACATCTTACAGATACTATGCTTATTTATAGACACATCTTAAACTAGGATAAAATAATCTTATCATATCATATTCATACTTATTTCGTCACTAAAGTTTACATTAGAATTTTTAGTGATGGAACACTTTATCACTAATCCTTAATATTGCTCCAAAAGATAATTATAATCTTCATAGCATGCACACTTAACCTTGGGCGAGGAAAGAGGTTGATGTTTACCCTTGCGAATGCCGATAAATGGCAACATCAATCATGTCCTAGCTGTCTAACGAGGGTGAAGCCGGTGGTGACATGCAACCTAAAACGCGTGACATTATTAGGACGAGAAGTGGGGGGGACAATATACATATCACAGCTTAAAACATTGGACGATAGATAAATAATATATATATCATTTAAAGAAGAAGAAACATTGAAGTTAGGATATACAGCTTTACAAGCAATCCCTGCAGCTTACGTAATGGGTCTTTGATTAGGCGAAGAAGCCCAAGGCATGCAGCATGCATTGCAAGTCCTCCTCGAAACAATTGCTGTTTCCATCCATCAAAGTGGTGACGACTTCAGACTTGTCTATAAATAATTGTTGCAATGAAGACACAAGAATCGCAAACAATCGAAGAAGACACAAGACTTGATTAGTACAAAGGACTATTTGGTTGTGGTAATTCGTGATATATAAAAAAGAAAAATATAATTTAATACATTTAATTTATCAGTTACTTGAAGAATAATAAATTTAAATTAAAAATTAAAATTTTCTATTATGTCTAATGAATTACAATTCAGAGCCAACTCAGGTTGTTTGCTTTAGATCAAAACTCATCTTAAACTTCACTGTCATGGAATAGTCGAATTGGGCAAAGAGTCATACAAGAAGAGTAGTCAAGGATGTTCTTAATTCAATATAAAAATAGAGAGATATTTGAAGGTTTTATTTAGAGGATTGAGAATTATCTTGAGGTTTCTTGGTAGAGTAGCATAGCTACTCTTCTTCTATGGTGGCTTGTGGTGTCCGATGAGAATAAATGACATTAATTGTGGGGAATAGGTTATGCTAAAACATCATATTTTATTTGGTCATAAATAATAGTCAATCAGACATCATAATTAAATAAATATTAATATAATGAAATATTCAGTTAATACAAATCGTCCAAATTGGTGTCGGTGAACATCTTCCTCCCTTACCACGAGTAAATTCTGATGATCTTTATTTGATTTTAATGTAAAAAAATATATATTAATCATTAGTTTGGTTATTATTAATGCCAAGTTTGATTGTTAGCTCGATATTGCCAAATGCGATTCCGGTACTCGAAATCAAAGGTAGATTGTTGTAACATTTATGTCAAGGGTGTAAAAATGGATATAAATTATGAAATAGGAGAGAAATTAAGCTTTGGACAGTACAAGGGGTCTGTCTCTATAATGCTATGGTTACCTCAACCATAACACGGGCCTTGTATTATGCGGCAGTGATTCTGTCCTTCACTTGGCAACGTTGTACAGTGCGGTCTTTAAGATTCGCACCTATGAAGAAGACCTTCTTGACCTACCTACTAAGCTTCTTTGGTGACTCTAATCTTTACCATCCGGTGACGCGAAGATCACAAGTAATATGGCGTCATCACATTGTACATCACACGCACGAGAGAGAGAGAGAGAGAGAGCGGTGTTCTTTTCCTTCGACTCTTATTAAAAGGGCGAGCGGTGAGGGAGAAGAGCGAAGCCGTGCGGTCTCCCGCTCCATGGACGACTCTTCCAAACGCAGGCGACGCGGCGACGAGGACTACCGCCGCCCGTCCAACCCGCGCGCTGCGACGGGGGGCGATTCCCATGTGACCGACGACGAGGTCGAGGAGTTCTTCGCCATCCTCCGCCGGATGCGCGACGCCCGACCGGGCCCCAAGTGGAGCCCGGCGTTCGCGTGGGAGGACTTTTTCGGTGCCGACGCGACCAAGAAAGGCGGAGCCACTGCTGACGCTTGCGCGTCGGATGCGGCCGCGGCCGGGGAGAAGAGGGAGCAGAAGGACGCGGCGCCGCGGCGATGCCTCGACCTCAACGCGAACCCGGAGCCGGAGGGAGTCGGTCGTCGGACCGCTACGGTGAGGTTACTCCCCGCTTACCCCTTCCTTCCTTAGTCCTAAGCGGCAACTGATCGCTTGGACTTGATCGCCGGTAATCAAAACTGCATGACACCGACTCTTTTTATTATTTTTGATGTGTCCTCTCTCTTTAATTGACATGACGTGTTGCGCATTTCATGTGAACGAATTTAATATGCTGTTTCTCTTATCAATAAAACATTTTAATATTTTATTAGTTACGAAAAATTAATTTAGTCTTATAATACGATTATGATGTTAGTGAAAGAACAGGCAATTTATGATTATCACCAAATTGCGACGGGTGACGTTTGACTTGTGGAAGGAATATACAGGAAAAAAAAAGAAGGTCTTGCCGTATATATTATCTTTATTTATTATTATAATTATTTTGATTAGTTTGTTTTGTCTTATAAAAAAATTAAAAAAAATATATATTCTTTATAAAAAAATATATATGAAGTCAAAAATTATGTTTTGATATATAAAATACGCACGCTAATACCAATTTTAATCCAAAAAATTAAATTAACTAAAATTTTGAATTATACTGACTTCTTAGCAATGAGATGTAATTCATTCAATCTATCTTTGTTCATCTTAAATTGAAAGGACTGTAAAAAATGAGGTAATTGTCCCGAATCAATAAAGGCCCCCAATCGAGAGTCAAAGAAGTTATTGTAAAGAGAAGAATTCATTAGAATAGGAAGGAGGAAAAAGGATGAACGTGCAGCGGTAGTGATTCATAGTGATAGTGGTCAGATCCACCACCCATGGCATGTTTTAGTGCATGACATGTATGTACCAAATCACACATAATCTTCTTTTGTGAGGACTTTGAACGATACATTTACTGATAGGGTCATATGTTTTGAAAAATTCGAATGAACCAATTAACTTAATTGATTTTTGGATAATCCATATGAATCGAGTTAATCTAATTTTGTAATATAATAACAGATTATTTAAATAATTTTAATTAATAATTTTTTTTGTGTTTATAAAAAAGATACTTGAGTTAATTACTAAATTAAAATTAATATGAGAAGTAAATTAGGATTAATAACCATGACTTGGATTTGTTTAAAAGGAAATATTTCGCGACGGATTTGGGATATATTAATTATCTTGACCCGTTTGCGTCGTGAAGGTACGCGCGCTCACATGGGGCGGTGGCTGCATCCCCATAGATATTAATTGGCCGTTCCTATGCCCCGTACCGAACAGAGGCTCCCACACACCCACGACATCATCTCCGCTGGACCCCACCCCGAATCCCTGATTCCAATCATGACTCTATTCCCGTTTGGCAGCGGCACTGACTCCAACGCTTAACCGCCGCCTCTAACATAGTAATAAATAATCGCGCAATGCGCTCAAATGCTCACGCATATTCTTTCGTCAAGTCTCCGATGGGCCCACCTCAGCAATAAATTAAGTCTGCTGAGGCAGCAGAAACTTAACGAAAAGAAAAAAAGTAAAGTTTAAGAACGAATTACTGATAGCATTTTTTTTTTTATCTAATACGTCAATTTTCTAATTGTGTTTTTTTTTAATAAAAGATGAATCAATATAATTATAATATTTTTAAACTATACTATAATATTTTTAATAATAGTAAAAAGTTTATAATATAATAAAAATATTATAACATAGTATTATTTTTATAAATTTTTTATAAAAATACAATATTTATGGTATTTCTAATAATACCAGAAAATACTATATCTTAATATTTATGTATCATGTTATAGTGTTTTATGGTATTATTGAAAACATAATGTAAAAAACTCTGTAAGTTCATCCCTATGAACTAAGTCAATAAATAAATAAATAAATAAAAAGATGTTTATGAATATTCTAAGTATTAAATAAAAAAATTGATATTAGGGAGTCGTGAAAGTGAGATACACTTTCCAAGAAAAGTTCGAAAAGTTATTATTATTTTTCTATAATTCACCGTCTTCTTATTTCAACTTTTTTAAAATTGTACCCTTTTCAATTTTTTGTTTTGGTTTGATCCATAGATTCGGTTGATGGGTTTGATCCATCAAATTTCAAATCACTACAAATTTGTTCTTTCTGTTTTTTACTTTGGTTTGATCCATAGATTTGGTTAATTGGTTTGAGGCATCCAAATTTTAAATTAGTTCAAAAATGAATGGATTCCAACCAAATATTAAAAATAATATTTGTGAGTTGGGATGGAATTCTAATGGACCGTAACATCTTTCAACCGATCCATATAGGCTCCGATTTCAATTATAGAGTCCATTAAGAGAATCATAAACATCGTAGCCCATCATCTCTTATGGTCCATATTGAGGTCACCATAACATACAAACTCTCATAACATTCAAACTCATGGCTACATTATTATTATTTTTATTATGAAATAAAAGTAGAATATTCAGAGAAAGAAATAAATGGAAATATCATCATGACTTAATCTACTAAACTTATGAGCATATTTGAACTAATGATCATTGTACCACTCAAAATGATATAATTTGAAATGAACTATACGTATAAATACAGAAGTGAACCAATATGATCCAAATATTAAATTAAAAAACCCTAAATAACTATTAAAACATGTGATGCTGTCCTCCATTAGGGCTTATGGCACCATTTCTCATCATAGATACTCTAAACAGCTTTTACAACTCCCTCATTTGTCGGCATTTTTCTCTTACGGACACATTTCATTTTCTTTCTTTCTATGATGCTTCCCCTTATCTCCTTTCTTTTTTTCTAGTCCTCCTCTTTTATCGTCTCCCCTTTTTATCTTTTTTTTTTTTACTTTCCTTTTAAGACATTGATAAGTATCAATTATCTATTGAATCAGATCACTCAAATGAGTTAGATATTCAAAACAAAAATCCTTTATTTAAATTATATTCAAAATTAAAAATAGATGATTGAAATAAAGTCTAGTAAGTTTACATTGTTATGATGATCATTTTTATCTAATTTTAATGTCTAATTTAAAATATGTCTCAAGACTAATTATATATATATATATATATATATATATATATATATATATATATATATATATATATATATATATATATATATATATATATATATATATATATATATATATATATATATATATATATATATATATATATATATATATATATATATATAGAGAGAGAGAGAGAGAGAGAGAGAGAGAGAGAGAGATGACTTAGTGTTTTGATTCCAAAGTAATAGATCCTTGATTCCACAACACAACACACCAAATCTAAGCCGGCCACAAAAGGCATAAGACGCATAGGATGAATTAAGTGCTTCCAACACATCTTGATCTTGCACACGATGAGTATTTACACATTCCATAGACTCGGAGGTCAAAAAAGAACACATCAAAACATAACCTCCCTTCTCTCTGTCTCCACACTCGCTACATATCTACAGATATGATGACTTCAATTTACAGAGACATGGGAAAATGTACAGTTACAAAGAACGCTATAAGGCCTTCCATATTACCTCAAAAGCTTCGCTTTGAATCTATCTATCCCCCATCTGTTTAGCTATGTTTCTGACTTGTTAATCTCTCTCTCTTTCTCTCTCTCTTCCTCTTATGAGCCCCCCCCAAAAGAAAGCTTAGGCCACAGCAGTGATGCCGCTGCAGCTCCGGCGGTCGCGGCTGAGGCAATCAAAACCCTCGATCCGCACGGCCGCCGGCAAGAGGCCGAACTTGGCATGAGCGCAGCCTTGCTTGGGGGAGATGGGTGGGCCGGATTGGGTTAGTGGTAAAGGGACGAAGGATGCCGGCATGCCGTCTTCCCCGAACCGTGCGTCGTGGACGACCGGGTTGGCCGCACGGCTTGGCGGCGAGCCGCAGAAGAATGGCGGCGACGAAGCTACTTGATCTTCTTCTCCACCCTGCACGCAGAACATTCATATTAAATCTCCCATGTTATCCTCATAAAGAGGTGGAAACAAAGACGATCACTGACAGACACAGCAATTTGGATCCGACGAATCGAAAAGGAACAACTTTGTTGGCTGTTCTTCTCCGTAAATCGAAATATGACACGAATCGAAAGCAAAATGAAAGAGGAAGTATCACCTTTGCGAGAAATATGTCTAACAGATCCGCCCCGGCCTTCGAATCCAAGAAATCTGCTTGATGACTGAAAGAGGAGAGAGATGGTATCAGACAGTTAAAGAGGATCGAGGAATCAGATGGGAGAAGAGAGGAGAGACATACCTCGAATGCCAACGGGGAGGTCGGGCCGGTTCAGCGATGCCGGCAAGCGGGCTGAGCCGGCGCGGCTTGGGGCAGAAGACAGGGGTCTTCCTATCCGCGACGGGGAAGGCTGGCCTCATCTCATCGCAGGCGGCAGCGAAAGCGTTCATTGTTGCACCGATCTCTTCAAGATCAGCGATCGCGACGCCTGTAGACGGACAAACACACAAAGATTTCCTTCAATCCTCACAAATCTCGTCGCTGAAGCATCAAATCAAGATTTCTGTGCGTTTCAAAGAAAATCTCAATCGGAAGAAAGCAACCACAAAATCAAAGTTCAAAGCGGCGCGGAAGTTCTTCAAATCTGAGAAAGAAAAAGCCAAAAAAATCGATCTTTGTTTGAGCAACAGCGGCTGTATACCATGAAATGGACCAAATGACTCAAATCCCTAGAAAGAAGAGCTCGCGGCCGCTCGAAACCAAAGAAGAGGTACAAGAAAACGAAGAAAGGAGAAATCAGTAAGGCGGAAGTGGGAAAAAGAAACAGATCTATTCACCTTATCCGCCCCACGCTAGCGCGAGCGTAAACGGATGGGAATCAAAAGAGGTAAAAGTAGGTGGAGAGGGCGGAGGAGATGAGGCGAATTGGGGGACATTTATAGCAGGGAGAATGGATGAGAATAACAGAGAGAGAGAGAGAGAGAGGGGTCATTAATTTTTTAATTTAAAAAATGAAAAGTTTTTAATTTATTTTATTATTTATTAAAAAATACAACGTGGTTTTATTTATTTATTTTTGATTTATTATTTTTAGAGTGAATCTTTGAAAAACATTCTTTAACTAACTTTGACTTTTTATGAGGGAATGCCTAAAAAATGTAGCAACAACAATATGCATTGATGAAGTATTTTTACCTTTTTACTTCTAAATAGTTAAGGATTGTTTTTTCACCTAAAAGAGTGACTTTTGGATCGTAAAACTTTATTCAACAGTTGAAGTTAAAGATGGTTCACTGCTGGTTTAATATTTCAACTCTGTTACCGGATACTTACAAAGTGATTAGTATAGTATCCAGTAAATTGATTGTTGTCGTAGTATGAGTGTCGATCTCGACGAAGAAACAAAAAGTTTCTCCTTTGTCGTTATCTTCTTGTCCTCCTTCTTTCTTCTCTTCTCCTTTTCTTCTACACGTTTGCTTGTTGTCATTCTTTCTGTCCATCTCTTTTTTTTTTTTCTTTTTTTTTTCTTGAATCAAGAAGAGAAAAAGCATCAAGTAAGTATATTGATGTCTATCAAAATTTCATGAATCCAATGTGTTATAGTTTATTTTATTATTATATTGGTTCATCGATTGCAAAAAATAATATTTTTAATTTTAACAATCTCATTATAAGGAGGATTTTATTCCTACTGAAATTGATGGACAAATATTATGTGAGATATTAAGTTTTCATAAAAATTATTTACTAAATAAATTATGTTTTAAGACTCTTTTCACATACTTGAATGACTTATTTATTGTGATAAAGATGATTATGGTTGTGATGTCTTTGAAAAATGAATTGGTTGAAGAAAAATTATAAGAAATTATTGTTGAATCTCGTATTTTGATGATAAAACTACTTGATATATGTTTATGATTTAATCTACATTTTGAGTGACGCAGGATGCTTCGATCAGGATGAGACAATTAAAGTAGGAAAATCATGTTGTGCCGGAGGAACATGTCAGAAGATTGGATGACGGGTCGGTGGATTGGTCGACGTATCGACAGAAGGCTTCGGGCCGTGGACTCGGGCATCGGGCCAAGAAGAGTGGGCATTGTGCCAAGGATATCGGAGTTGCGGAGTCAACTGACCGATTGGACAATAGGCTGTAGGAGAGGACGAAGCGTCGAGGGACCAATGACATGCCAGACAACTTGGTTAATTGCTTAGGATTAATTGTCTCAATCGAAGTTTTATTTTAAGTGTGCAGGATTAACTACGATGGACGAAAGACATGCAGCAGGAGTTGCGTCGGAGTTAAGACAATGATCACGTCGGGAGTTCGAGAGTTCGACGGAAGTTCGAACAGTCGTCGGAGCTCCTGCGGGAACAATGATCATGAGCTTGCCAAAGAAGCTCGTCGGAACTCGTCAAGTGGATCATCGCAAGTCCAGGAGTTTGCCGGAAGTTCATAGGAGCATCGCCGAGGGTTCATCGGATGATCGACGGAAGTTTGTCGGAAGCTTGTCGGAAGAAGCGATTGATGCACCGGAGCAAGTTGTAGTAAATGTCTTAGGAAATATCGTAGTTAGCACAATGATTAAGTTGGAAATAGGAGGTGATCCCATTAACTTAATCTTGGGGCAATTGGGCCCCTGAAAAATCCAAATTGAGCCGAATGGATCAACCCATTCGGACCCTGATTTCTGCTAGGCGGTTGAACCGCCCAAGCCAAGAGGTGGCACCGCCTGGGCTAAGTCTCCGAGCGAGACTGGGCAGTGCAACCGTCCCAGCCAGGAGGTGGCACCGCCTGGGCTTAGTCTTCGAGCGAGACTAGGTGGTGCAACCTCCCTTGACAGGAGGTGGCACCGCTTGAGCTCGGTCTTCGAGCTCTGGCAGGAGGTGTAACCGCCTCAGTCAGGCGGTGGCACCGCCTGAGCTCGGTCTTCGAGCTCTGGTAGGAGGTGCAACCACCCCTGACAGGAGGTGGCACCGCCCAGAGACTCAATCTTCGAGCTCTACCAAGCGGTGCAACCGCCTCAGTCAAGAGGTGCAACCGCCAGATCCCAGAATTTCGGGAATTGATAGTTTTGAGCTCCAAATTCAAACTTGGTTGGGGCTTATAAATACCCCACCCATTCAGCACTGAAAGGGCACTGAATATACACCGAAATCCTGATCCTGTTCTGTGATTTTTAGAGCTCAAAATTGTTGTAAAGGCCAAAAGTTCTTCTCCCTCTTTTCTTCCAAGTTCTGATCTTTAAAGAGAGGAGAGAAAATTATGTAAGGGTTGTCTCCTAAGCCCGTCAAAAGGAGTGAAATTGTAAAAAGGTGGTTGGCCTTCGCCTATTGAAGGAAGGCCTCTAGTTGACGTCGGTGACCTCGTCGGTGGAGGAAGCCAAAAGTGGAGTAGGTCAAGATTGACCGAACCACTCTAAATCTCGGTTTGCATTTACTTTGAGCATCTTATTCTTACTGTAAATCTCCTCAAAAGCTTACTGCTTTTTGCGCATATACGATCGGGTTTCAAGCTTTGCACTTTCCGAATCGGCGTTTAGACGTAAATCAGTTTTATCGTACGATCATCATATTTCAGTTTGCGTTTACGTTTTGATTTCTATCATAACTGCAAACTGCCTTTATATCCTTACTTTAACTGCATCTCGCTTAATCAAGTGATTTACGAATCATCATTTAGACGTAAATTAGTTTTTTCGTACGAATATCATATTTCAGTTTGCGCCTACTATCTGATTTGAACAATAACTGCAAACTGCACTTATATCTTTGCTGCATCTTGCTTATTCAAAAGTTAAAGTGATTTACGAATCGGCTTACCTACCGAAATCACTTTTATCGAACGAACACGATTTTTATTGTAGAAGGTTTTCCGCTGCACTAATTCACCCCCCCCCCCCCCCTCTTAGTGCTCTTGATCCTAACAATTGGTATCAGAGCGGGGTTAACTCTCAAACGTATTGAAACCCAAGAGATATGACATACGCCGGAAACCAAGAGGGCCATTCTATTACACGTCCACCGATGTTCAATGGGACAGACTACACTTATTGGAAAACTCGAATGAGAGTTTTCTTCATTTCTATAAATTTGGATTTATGGAATATCGTTGAAAACAGTTTTCAACTTCCCTCTAAACCGATGAACGAATAGTCGGATTTGGAGAAGAAGTATTTTTCTTTAAACGCAAAGGCTATGAATGTCTTATTTTGTGCTTTGGACAAAAATGAGTTCAATCGGATTTCTACGTGCGAAACGGCTTTTGACATTTGGCGAACACTTGAAATCACGCATGAGGAAACTAGTAGAGTCAAAGACTCGAAAGTTAACATTTTATTGCATGATTTTGAGCTTTTTCGAATGCAACCAAGCGAGACTATAGGCGACATGTACACCCGTTTCACGGATGTCGTCAATAGTTTAAGAGTTCTTGGAAAATGTTTTTCGAATTTTGAACTCGTAAATAAGATTTTGCGTTCTCTTTCTAAGAAGTGGGATTCAAAAGTAACTGTAATACAAGAAGCTAAAAACCTAAACAACTTACTACTTGAAGAACTAATTGGTTCATTGATGACATATGAAATGGTGCACAATGCACATGATGAACATGATGAACAAAATCACCTTCCAAAGAACAAGAAGGATTTGGAACTCCGGACAAATGAATACCACTTGAGCGATGACTCAAGTGATGAGGACAATGATGAACTTGAACTTCGAGCATTAAATCTTAATAAGTTTATTAAACAAAAATCTAAAATAAATAATAAACTTGAACGAAGGAAGAGGCCAAAGAAGAAGAACACAAAGTGGGATGAATCGAGCTCCTCCGAAGACGAGGAGAAAATCAAGAAAGGCGAGGTGGCAAACTATGCCTTAATCGCTTTCAATGATGAGGTAATCGAAATCCCCCTAATTTATTTTGAAATTACTTGATGCTTTCATGATGTATTTTCTTTTTTAGTTTAGAATTAATTTTCTTAAAAATTACATGTTTTAAAAAAAATATGATCATGCTAAGTAATTTTGAAAATGATAATATTACATATTTTATGATAAACAAATAAAATGATCTTGATTGAAAATATGAAATCATGGTTAAGAAGTAATAATGTGTATTACGTTGATTTCCATTGTTATTTCTCGATTTTGATTAAAAAAAATCATGTTTGATTTGAAGAAATGCATAATGATTTTTCGATTAACAATTTTATGCATGAGATTTTAAGCTATACATGATGATAAGCATGTGTTATTTTCATGAGTGTATTTGAAAAACTATGGCAAAAATGTGCTCGAATACATGAACTTGTTAAGATTATTTTTCGGACTTTCTTGATTCAATGTTCAAATCACTTAATTGCCATGATGATTTTACACTATTACATGCCTTAATAACATGTTGAAAATTATGTGTTTTGGATACAAAATTTTTATGATCATGAGCATGTTTTATCTTCATGATTGAACTTGAAAATCTATAGCAAAATCTTGTCCAAATGCATGAAAGTGTTAATTTCATTTTCAAATTCGCTTAACAATTGGTATCCTAACAATCGGATTTTCTCATACACTTATTATAAAATATTTTTCTGAAATGGATTTGATGAAATGATTCTTGCTTATAAATTCCATCTTGAAATATGGATGATAGTGTTTTTACTTGCAAAGATTTGTTTCACATACATATCTTGAGCCTAACAATACAATGAGATTTCTTATGCAAAAATGAAGTGCTTTTGTGATTCTTTGCTAAAGAAAACAATTATTAAAATCATGATCTTGATAATTATAACATGAAGTTCTTTATAAATCAAGATCGTTCATTATGCTCCCTACATTTATCAAAAAAGAATTCTTCAAATGAAGTGTAACTTGTCTTTTGATTTCCCAGAATCCAATGAAGTGTCATATTGATATCTTGATACTTGGAATATTTTAAAATGTGATTTTGATAAGAATGTTTCAAGTTGCTCTTTGTGCTATATCTTTTCAAATGAATCATGAGCCTTGATATCATATATTTCATAATATAGAAATAACAAGATTTCTTTGCCTTGTATGTCTTGTTTGATGATTGTACATCAATTTGCTTTATTATGAATTATATGAATCTTGATCGTGAACTTGTTAAGAAGAATTTTAATGAACCATGAATCATATCTTTGGTATTCACAAATTGATCCTAACAATTGATCCTCATTGATATCTTTCATTGATATGATAAATTATCATCTCATGATATATCGCATAATTATATCATGATTTGCGATAGTATCATGTGATCTTTGCTGAATTTTCACATTGATATTCTTCATGACATGATTTCTTTGCATTGTTGTCTTGTATGCTTCATATGATAATATGAATACATGAAACACTTATGATTTGATTTTTATGTAATTCCTTGTATTCATAAAATGTTTATCTCATCACCTAATAATTCTTCTTGATATTCCTTATGTGATGATAAGAATACATGAAATATTCATTAATTTGTTTTGATGTATACAAATAAGAAGTTTCGATCATGTATGGTAGGATGTAATTTGACAAATTTGGTACCATCATGTTGTAAAATAAATGATGATTAGGAATCATGCATTAATGATGATTGTATATTTTATGATTTGGCATGATGCATGCAATGATGAAATATTCATGAACTTGAAATGATGCATGCAATACTTATGACAATGATGTATATGATGTATTGCATATGATATATATCATGAATGCTTTAAATGATGAATGTTTGGTATCATGATCAACATGTTGATAAATGCTTAAAAATTTTAATGTTTGAGTATCATGTATGATATACCCATTGATGATGATTGATTTATTTTTCGGTATCGTGCATGAAAAATAAGGTTTTTGAAATTGTGTATGTTTTAATTTGAATATATAATGATGCACAAATAAAATTGATACTTACCTTTGTCATAATCTGAAAAAAAAAAAAAAAAAAGGGTCTTCCCTTCTTTTTGACAATGACAAAGGGGGAGCAAGAATTTCTAGCGTGGACATCATGAAAAGAGGCAAACTAGCTAGCTTACACAATTCAAGATGAAAGCAAAAATTACACTCCTCTAAAGAGAAGATGCAAATGTAACACTTGCCAAATTGTTTGCTTGCCTCATGTAAAACATTATCTCTTGCTAGTTTGGCATTTTGCTAGCTTACACTTTGCAAAGAAAGCAAAAATGACACTTCTCAAAAGAGAATAAAAAGCTTGTTATCTTGAACATCACAAGCTTGCCAAACAAAAATTACAAAAGTGCTATCTTGCCTATCTCAAGAAGCAAAACTTGCAACTTACACATTGCAATAGGAAGCAAGAATCATAAGCTTACACAAGAAAGCTATCTTGCATTTGCTTTCGAAATTTTTGCTAGCTTGTATGTAGTAAAACTTACATATCGTAAAAATTGCTAGCTTGTAGTATAAAGAGAAGCAAATAGTTGCTATCTCAAGAAAATTAAACATGCTAAACTTACACCTTGCAATGGAAGCAAAATTGCGAGCTCAAACATTGCAAAGGAAGCAAAAATTCGCTAGCTTACAACTTGCATATTTCAAGAAGCAAGAGTTGCCTTCTTGAACATCTCTAAATTACTAGCTTGCAAGTTCTAAAATGTTGTAACATTGCTAGCTTGCATGTTCTAAAAGTGTTATCTTATATACTGTAAAACTTGCATATCTAAAACTTGATAGCTTGAATGTTCTAAGCATGATGTAACATTTGTTGAATTTTCTGGCTTCAAAACTGCATGATGATAAAACTTGATATTATGTTTTTCATACAATAAGTTAAACTAATATTCCAAACACAAGAATAGTTGGACTTCTCCTTTTTGTTGATGACAAAGGGGGAGAAGTATGATGTTATGCATAAGTTCATGATGACGTGTTGTAAGTATTCATGATGAATATTGTAATGACTTGAATTCAGTTTGAATTCAAGGTTCTATCAATATGGCATATTGATAGGGGGAGTTTGTTTAAACTCCGGGAGTTAAGTTTAACTCCGTCATCAAGTGGTTGTCATCATCAAAAAGAGGGAGATTGTTGAATCTCGTATTTTGATGATGAAACTACTTGATATATGTTTATGATTTAATCTGCGTTTTGAGTGATGCAGGATGCTTCGATCAGGATGAGACAATTAAAGCAGGAAAATCATGTTGTGCCGGAGGAACATGTCAGAAGATTGGATGACGGGCCGGTGGATCGGTCGACGTATCGACAGAAGGCTTCGGGCCGTGGACTCGGGCATCGGGCCAAGAAGAGCGGGTATTGTGCCAAGGATATCGGAGTTGCGGAGTCAACTGGCCGATTGGGCAATAGGCTGCAGGAGAGGACGATGTGCCGAAGAATCGGACGAAGCGTCGAGGGACCAATGACATGCCAGACAACTTGGTTAATTGCTTAGGATTAATTGTCTCGATCGAAGTTTTGTTTTAAGTGTGCAGGATTAACTACGATGGAAGAAAGACATGCAGCAGGAGTTACGCCGGAGTCAAGACAATGATCACGTTGGGAGTTCGAGAGTTCAACGGAAGTTCGGACAGTCGTCGGAGGTTTTGCGGGAACAAATCCGAGAAGTCCATAAGCTTGCCAAAGAAGCTCGTTGGAACTCGCCAAGTGGATCGTCGCAAGTCCAGGAGTTTGCCGGAAGTCCGTAGGAGCATCACCGAGGGTTCATCGGATGATTGACGGAAGTTCGCCAGAAGCTCGCCGGAAGAAGCGATTGACGCACCAGAGCAAGTTGCAGTAAATGTCTTAGGAAATATTGTAGTTAGCACAATGATTAAGTTGGAAATGGGAGGTGATCCCATTAACTTAATCTTGGGGCAATTGGGCCCCTGAAAAACCCAAATTGGGCCGAATGGATCAACCCATTCGGACCCTGATTTCTGCCAGGCGGTTGAACCGCCCAAGGCAGGAGGTTGCACCGCTTGGGCTAAGTCTCCGAGCGAGATTGGGCGGTGCAACCGCCCCAGCCAGGAGGTGGCACCGCTTGGGCTCAGTCTCCGAGCGAGACTGGGCGGTGCAACCTCCCTTGATAGGAGGTGGCACCGCTTGAGCTCGGTCTTTGAGCTCTGGCAGGAGGTGCAACCGCCTCAGTCAGGCGGTGGCACCGCCTGAGCTCGGTCTTCGAGCTCTAGCAGGAGGTGCAACCGCCCTTGACAGGAGGTGGCACCGCCCAGAGACTCAATCTTCGAGCTCTGCCAGGCGGTGTAACCGCCTCAGTCAGGAGGTGCAACCGCCAGATCTCAGAATTCCGGGAATTGACAGTTTTGAGCTCCAAATTCAAACTGGGTTGGGGCCTATAAATACCCCACCCATTCAGCACTGAAAGGGCACTGAATATACACCGAAATCATGATCCTGTTCTGTGATTTTTAGAGCTCAAAATTGTTGTAAAGGCCAAAAGTTCTTCTCCCTCTTTTCTTCCAAGTTCTGATCTTTAAAGAGAGGAGAGAAAATTCTGTAAGGGTTGTCTCCTAAGCCCACCAAAAGGAGTAAAACTGTAAAAGGGTGGTTGGCCTTCGCCTATTGAAGGAAGGCCTCTAGTTGACGTCGATGACCTCGTCGGTGGAGGAAGCCAAAAGTGGAGTAGGTCAAGATTGACCGAACCACTCTAAATCTCGGTTTGCATTTACTTTGAGCATCTTATTCTTACTGCAAATCTCCTCAAAAGCTTACTGCTTTTTGCGCATATACGATCGGGTTTCAAGCTTTGCACTTTCCGAATCGGCGTTTAGACGTAAATCAGTTTTATCGTACGATCATCATATTTCAGTTTGCGTTTACATTTTGATTTCTATCATAACTGCAAACTGCCTTTATATCCTTGCTTTAACTGCATCTCACTTAATCAAGTGATTTACGAATCAGCATTTAGACGTAAATCGGTTTTTTCGTACGAATATCATATTTCAGTTTGCACCTACTATCTGATTTGAACCATAACTGCAAACTGCACTTATATCTTTGCTGCATCTTGCTTATTTAAAAGTTAAAGTGATTTACGAATCGGCTTTCCTACCGAAATTATTTTTATCGAACAAACGTGATTTTTATCGTCGAAGGTTTTCCGCTGCACTAATTCACCCCCCCCCCCCCCCCCTCTTAGTGCTCTTGATCCTAACAATTATATGTTATTGGTTAGTGAATTATTTTAAGTAAAAATATGTATAATAATATTGAACAAGTATTTGTTGAATACAATTATAGCCAAGATGATGGTATGTTGTTAAAAATATCAATTCTTTTTGCTGAAGATGATGATTGTTCATACAATGATCTGTTTATTGATCAAGTATAATATTTAAATAATATTATATTTATATTTATATTATATTATATTATATTATATTATATTATATTATATTATATTATATATATTATATTATATTATATATATTCTTTTGTAAGCTAAATAATGTCATTATATATATGTTTTGAGATAAAGCTGAATTTCAAAAAGCCTTAAAAAACTATGCATTATAATAAATTTTGAGATTAAACATATTACAACTAAAAGTTATAAAAGCAAAATGTAAATTTTCTCGCCAATGGATAAAAGTAACACATGGTAGAATTGATAGTTTTCATAATTTATCAAGATTGAATAGGAATTATAACAAATATAGTAATTCCTTTGTTGTAAATTAAATTAAAAATTAAGTTATGATAAATATTGATTATACTCCAAAGTTGATTATTGTTGATATTAAAAAAAATTGAAGTTATTCTTTCATACAAGAAAGCTTATCTTGTACTGAAGATTACATTTAACGAGGTTCATGATAGCTTTGACAAGTCATATAATTTAATTATACTTTTAAGGGAGTTAAAATTATATGACTACGAGACTTATGCTCAAATAATAATTTTATCAAAAAATTATTTTCAAATAATATTTTGGGCTTTTAGAATTTGTCTTAGAAGTTTCAGATTATATATGCGATATGGTTTTGGTATTGATGCTACATATCAAATATTACGGTACTTTCATAATGGCTACAACTATTGATGGTTGTAATAGATTATTTTCAATTATATTTGTTGTGATGGAAGTTGACTATAGGAATTCATAAGAGTGGTTCTTGTATCAATTAAGAATATGTATTATGAAATATAAAAATTAATTATTCTTAGTGCTCGAAATCTAAGAATTTTTTTAGTTGTGAAAGAGATCTTCCCAGCAAAATATCATGATTATTGCATAATTCATCCATCTAAAAATAGTATAGGCTATACATGAGACAAAGAGACTGTAAAGTTACTTTCGATTGTTGCTAGATTACTTACTATGTATAAGTTTAATAAATATATGCAAAAGTTGAGAAAAAAATTACAAAATAAGTTTCATACGCATATTTAAAATTAAGAAGGAGAAATGGGCTTTTGTATATCTCCTTGACTATCGTTATACAATACTTACCACAAATGTATCAAAAAAATATAAATTCATTAAAAATATGTTCATAGCTTACCTATTATCCTTATGATTGAAATGACTAGGAGGAAGATTGTTGAATGGTTCTACATTCATTGTAAAATAGCTAGTAACTTAAAATAAATATTGATAAGTATTGTCAAAGATCAACTTGCCAAGACAAAGAACAAAGGTCGATACTACAGTATTTTTTCTTATATTAAATTACAAGTATAGATATCCTTTGAGACAATTATAATAGATTTGGAGAAAAGAATTTATTCTTATTAGCATTTTGATATTTTAAAAAAATTATATTCTTATGCTATGGTTGTTATTAGGTATAGAAATGGCAATCTAAATCCCTTTTGTAAAGATTATTATAAAGCTAGCACATATAAGAAGACTTACAATGATAAAATATATCCTATGAAAAGCAATATGATATGAATACAATCATCGTATTACCTTCAAGAAGCATAGTGTAGACTGATAAAATAAAAAAAAGTAAGAATTGAATTAACATATAGTAGGAATAAAAAAAAAATATTCAAGGTGCCAACAATTTCGATATAATTGTCAATCATATAAATTCTGTCCTATATCATTAGCTTGATGGCAATGACATTTAGATTGGAATTTTGGTTGTAGTAGCTAATTAAAAATTAAATTATAATTTTGAAGCGACTTAATGAAAACTTACTTTTAGTGACTTACACATTTATAATTTAATATACTTTAATTTGTTCTAACTGTTTGGTTGTCCAAAATTGATGTTCTAATTTAATATATTAAAATTATAAGTTTCAGTAGATTCATGTTTTACAATATATGCTCTATTTTACATGTTAAAAAAACCTAATAAATTTGAAACTGACTTTTGAGGTTGAGTCATCTGGCCCAAATTTTTATTAGATGCCTTGAACCAATTTAAAGGCTCAAATGTTAAAAAAACATGGATCCATGATATTTCTGTGGAAATAAAAAATAAAAATGACATAGTTCACAAGTTGAATAATTTATAAAAATATCGAATAAATTTTCTAAAATAAAAAACCAGTGCATGACATATGTTTATCTGGCTCTAATGCAAACCTTTGCTAAAACTTTTAGGTTCTTTAGACCAGTCTATGCAATGTAGTGCTTTTGGATTGGGGCAAAAATAGTGCGCTTAAATGTCAAAAAGTACTATTGGATCAATGATATTTCTATGAAAATGAGAAAAAGTTGATCAAAAATAACATATAATTCATAAGCTAAATAATTCAGAAAAAATTCAAATAAATTCTCTAAGATAGAAAACTAGTAAAATATGTCTATTTTAATATAATGCAAATATTTTCTAAAAATTTTAAGTTATTTGGATCAATCCTTCAATGTGATATATTATTTTTGGGTTTTGGGCAAAAATAGTGCATCATGTATTAGGAAATATTTACCAGGTGTTTTGGACCAATATATAAGCTCATATGTCCATCCAGGTCAAATTTAAATATTTTCTAAAATTTTCAGATCTATTAAAATAGTCTTTCTATGCGATGTAATATTTTTGGATTTCAAGCAACATTAGTTATCGCATATTAAAAATAATTTTTTGACTCAAATTTTTACTATGTATTTTGGATCAATTTAGAAAGTAAACATTTCAAAAAATAATGCATGGATCCATGAAACTTTTACAAAAATATAAAAAGTGGCCAAAAATAAAAAAATAGCATGTAGCTCACAAGCTGAATAATTTATAAAAATATATCAACAAATTCTTAAAATAAAAAACCGTTAACATATGTTCATCTGGGTTTAATTTAAACCTTTTCTAAAAATTTAAGTCCATTGGAATAGTCATTCTATAAGATGCACTATTTTTAGATTTTGAACAAAAATAGTGTATCACATATTAGGAAATATTTTATCTGATATAAATTTTTACCATGTATTTTGGACCAATTTGAAAGTTTAAATATCAAGAAATATTACATGGATCCATGATAATTCTATAGAAATATATAAAAAAAAGTGGCCAAAAATTATAAATGACGCATAGTTCACAAGCTGAATAATTCACAACAATATAGGAAAAAATTCTCTAAATAAAAATCTAGTGACATATGTAATTTGGGTCCAATATAAATATTTTTAAAAATTTTAGGTCTATTGGAATATTCCTTCTATGAGATATATTATTTTTAGATTTTGAAAAAAAATAAAGCATCACATATTAGAAAACATTATTTCTAGTCCAAATTTTTATCAAGGGTTTTGGACAAATTTAAAAGCTCAAGTGTCAAAAAATAATGCATGGATCCATGATATATATAGAAATAAAAAAATCTAAAAATAAAAATGATACACAATTCACAAGCTCAATAATTCATAAAAGTATCAAAAAATTTCTTGAAATAGAAACCAATACCATATGTATATTTGGGGTCTAATGAAAATATTTTCTAAAAATTTTAGGTCATTTGGATCAGTTCTTCTATTCGATTCATTATTTTTTGGGTTTTTTGACAAATACAATGCATCAAATATTATAAATTATTTTTTCTGGCCCAATTTTTACCAGGTGTTTGGACTCACTTAGAAGCTAAAAAATAAATAAAAAAAATTCTTGGATCCATGATATTTATGTGCAAATAGAAAAATTTTGGCCAAAAATAAAGGATGACACATAGTTCAAAAGTTGAATGACTCAAAAAATATTTAGAAAATTTTAAAATAAAAAACCAATGACATATATCCTTCTAGGTCAAATTTAAACCTTTCCTAAAAATTTTTGGGTCTATTAAAATAGTCCTTCTATTCAATGCACTATTTTTAGATTTTGGCTAAAAATAATGCATCACATATTAGAAAATATTTTCTCTCACCCAAATTTTTACTAGGTATTTTAAATCAATTTAGAAGCTCAAATGCCTTAAAATATTGCATGGATCCATGATATTTCTATGGAAATAGGAAAATTTTGGTTGAAAATAAAAAATGGCATAGTTCACAAGTTGAATAATTCATAAAGACATCAAAAAAATTTTTAAAAGAGAAAACCATTGACATATGTCCAACTACATTTAATGTAGACTATTTCTAAACAAATTAGATTATTTGGACTAGTCCTTCTATTCGATGTACTATTTTTAAATTTTAGGTAAAAATAGTATATCGTATATTAGAAAATATTTTCTCAAGTTCAAATTTTTTACCAAGTGTTTTGGATCAATTTAGAAGCTCAAATGTCAAATACTATTGCATGGACCTATGATATTTTGGTGAAAAAAAAAAGTTGGCCAAAAATAAAAATGACACATAGTTCAGAAGTTGAATAATTTATAAAAATATGAAAAAAAAATCTAAAAGGTAAAACTAGCAACACATGTACATCTGGGTCTAACACAAATCTTTTCTCAAAATATTAGGTATATTGAAATAGTCTTTTTTATGTGATATATTATTTTTTAGATTTTGGGCAAACATAGTGCATCACACATTAAAAAATATTTTCTCTAGCCAAAGTTTTTATCAGGTATTTTGGACCAATTTTAAAGCTTAAATGTCAATAAACACTGTATGGATCCATGATATTTATGTAAAATTTTAAAAATTAAAAAAAATAAAAATCACACATAGCTCATAAGTTGGTATGGATTTATGATATTTCTATGGAAATAGAAAAAAGCTAGCCAAAAATAGAAAATGACACATAGTTCACAAGCACAATAATTCATAAAAATATCAAAAAAATTCTCTAAAATAGTAAACCAATAATATATATTCATTTGGGTCTAATTTTAGCCTTTCCTAAAATTTTCAGATTTATTGGACCAGTCTTTCAATGAGATGCATTATTTTTTGGATTATAGGCAAAAAGAGTGCATCACATATTAGAAAATATTTTCTCTAGCTCAAATTTTTATCAGTTTTTTTGGACTAATTTAGAAGCTCAAATGTTAAAAAAAATTACATGGATCCATGATATTTCTGTGAAAATAAAAAATGGCCAAAAATAAAAAATGACACATAGTGCATAAGATGAATATTTCATAAAAATATTGAACAAAATTTCTAAAATAAAAAAAATGGCATACGTTCATGTGAGCCAATGTAAATATATTCTAAAAATTTTAGGTCAATTAGAATAGTCTTTTTATACGATGTATTGTTTTTAGATTTTTGGGCAAAAATAATACATCATATATTAGGAATAATTTTCTCTAGCCTAAATTTTTATCAGATGTTTTGCATAAATTTAGAAGTTCAAATATAAAAAAACATTGCATGGATTCATGATATTTTTATAAAAATAGAAAAATAGATAAAAATAAAAAATGACATAGAGTTCACAAGCTACATAATTTATAAAATTATTAAAATAATTTCTAACCTAGTGACATATATTTATCTGGTCCAATTTAAACCTTTCCTAAAAATTTTAGATCTTTTGGAATAGTTGTTTTATTCGATGCACTATTTTTAGAATTTGGGCAAAAATAGTGTATCACAAATAAGAAAATATTTTTTAAGGGTCAAATTTTTACTAAGTGTTTGTGACCTATTAGAAGCTCAAATGTCAAAAAAATATTACATTAGTACATGAGTTTTTTGTAAAAAGTTTAGCAAATTAGTAATAAAAATAAAATGGCACAATGGGTAGGAACTGAATAATTCAGAAAAAATATTAAAAAAATTATAAAATAGAAAAATACTAGAGTATATCTATATGGATCCAATGGAAAGGTATCATCCAAAATTTAGGACATTTTGACAAGCTCTACTATGCAATACACTATTTTTTGGATTTTGAATAAAAATATTTTAATGGCCAAATTTTTAGAAGTTCAAATATCAAAAAATATTTTATGAGTGCATGAACATTATTTAGGAACTAATAATTCAAAAAATTTAAAAAATCCTAAAATAAAAAAACACTATAATATCTTATTTGGATGCAATGTAAAGATATCAACAAATTTTTAAAATATTTTGACAAGTCTTACTATGCGATGCACTTATTTTAAATTTTGATAAAAAATAATACATCATATATAAGAAAATATTTTTTGAGGGATAAATTTTTTACTATATGTTTGTGACATAATTAGAAGGTCAAATATCAAAAAACATTGCATGAGTATATCTTTTATGGAAATTTAAAAAAGTTTAGAAAAATAAAAAAGACACATTGTGCAAGAATTGAATAATTCAGAAGAATATCAAATAATTTTTTTAAAATGGAAAATCATCAGAATATATCCATGTGGATCAAATGCAAAGGTATCATTAAAATTTTAGGACATTTTGATTAGTCCAACTATGTGATACATTGTTTTTGAATTTTAGCAAAAAATAGTGCATCACATATAAGAAAATAATTTTTCAAGGCAAAATTTTTACTAAGTGTTTATGACCTAACTAGAAGCTCAAATGCAAAAAAAAAAAAAAGAAAAAAGAAAGAAAGCATGAGTGCATAAATTTTTATAAAAAAATATTTAAAAATAAGGAAAAATAGAAAATGATACATTGTGTAGGAACTGAATAATTCAAAAATATATCGAAAAATTTTCTAGAAAAATATTGGAATATATTCATGTGGATCTAATTTAAAGATATCCCATAAATTTTAGGTTTTTTTTTTTGAAGTCTTGCTATACCATACACTATTTTTCGGTTTTGGCTAAAACTAATACATCATATTTTAGGAAATATGTTTTGAGGATCAAATTTTTATTAGGTGTTTGGGACATAACTAGAAGGTTAAATGTCAAAAAGCATTGTATGGGTGCATAATATTTGATTATAAATGAAAAAAATCCAATGGATTATTACCCATCTTCCTGTTACAAATAGAAAATGGCATACTCAAATGCTTTGTTTTCAACAACATTTACTCATACATAGTGTCATACACATTAGAGAAATACAGTTTATTATCTCAGAATATTCGAATATATCAATGGTTTATATAATTTTATTTACACAATAGGATATGCATTACACAAATGCTCTTTATATGATCAAAACTTTAACCATCCACATAATTTCAAAATATAAAAAATTTTCAAAGAATAATATTCTCTACAAAATTGTACATGTTCTCACTATCTGTATTGCATAGGATTTACAAGGTCATATGTATAATTTCGACCAAACACATACAACTCTTATGGAAATTGAGAAGTGAATTGTTCATAAAAATTTTCACCATCTAAAATTGATGCTGCAATTTGCAATCGAAATCCCTTCATTTGCCTTTGGAAGAATAACATAGGAAATCCAAAAAGCAAATGCTCGATATACTTCACAACGAATACAAAACAATCATTTCTAAAATATACAAAAGTCATTAATTGATTAATTAATCAATGATAGACTATTTATGGTATTTCATAATGTTTATAGTAATTTACGTTGCAACTTGCTTGGGACACGCTATATTTTTGTATAACCATCCCTTTAGTTTGATGATTAACACAATTTCGGGATGCAACAATTCTACATTTGAGTTATTCATATTCTTCAATGTGTTCACCTACAACATTGGAAGCAAGCTTCATTAAATTTGTTTATAAAATAAAATATTTAAAATAACTCCATTAAACCCTTATTATTTTATAGTATTTTTTAATCTTATATTTTATATTAGATGTTAAATTGAAGTGCTCCCAAATCTTATTATATACATTGACAACCAAAAGATGTCAATGCTTCATTTTATTATCAATGGCATAAAAATATATTTAATTAGCCCTACTTCATAAGTCTTGTTGGATTGTCTAAATAATATAAGGTCATGTACCTTGATCTAAATAAAAAAGATATCGACAATGCTAAATACTAAATATACCTCGAATCCTGAATACATTACTACTAATGATATAAGATTCTTCAAATAGCATCGGCATATGTATCTATTACATCGTCTATCATACTATTGAAATCTATCATACAAGTTGAGGTGGTGTATGTCATCTCTCTATATTATTTCAATTGATAAACTATAATGAGACCAAGGAAATAGAATAATTTGATCAGTTATCTTATATTTAATAAATAAATAAAAAATAATTACATAGAAACTCTAAGTAAAAAAAGAAAACACTAACTCACGACAAGGACCTGAGCTTGCATAAGATTATTGTCACTTTTTCATTTGAAATAACTTCATCTTTTTCAACATTCTAGAAGATCAAAAAAATTTCAGTTCAAACATCATTTTTCATAATATTTTTGGTTTCTTATAAAAATTATTAAGAATTTTCTTTTAATATGACAATCATTTTTTTTTTTTAGGTTTGGCCTTCACTTGAACTATCAATATGGAAAAGATCTATAAATCGTTAGTAGTTGAGATACCCACAATTGAGGAATTACAATCTATTGAGCGACCATGTACTACTTAGATAAGTTTCTTTAATGAGTCACACCAATTATATTTTTCTTTGAGATAATTAAATAATAAATTTATTTCTTATTCTATTGCAAGCAACTCAAATATCTGATATATGTATGGATGACGTAAAAGAAGAACAATTGAAACCACCTAAATCTCAATAGTAAATGCAAAAGTTACAAAACATATCTTGTGATACTTAGGAGGTTTGTGGTGTTAGCGTGGGAACATAGTTTGGCTAATATAATCCATAAAATTATGTCCAAGCAATTTAAAAAATATTTGCATTAATGATACAAATATGTGATCAGCAAACCTATCTAAGCAACACAGTATACGCACAATCCTTATGAAAAGAGAAGATACAAGAAAAAGAAAAAGAAGGGGAGCTACTGTGAAAAGAAGAATTTGAAAATGAAAGTAGAGAAAAAAATTAGAGGAGAAATTAAAGAATGACAAGGAGGTAGACTCAAAAGTATCTTAACATCTCATACCTTAGCATTTGGTGTCTCGTAAGAATAACCATGCCTTACATGACAAAATATTTAACTCTTTAATGATATATAAATAATGAAAAATGATTATTAGGATAGTTTTTCAAAATAAGCTATAATAATAAATCTGAATTTGATTCTAAAATAAAATACTTACTTTAACAAATAATATTGTTGATATCATTCTATTAATTATTTTTCAATGTAATATGGGAATAAACTATTTCTATAATCTTAGAGATTCTACTTCATTTGATGGCTTAAAGCATGAGATGCACTCACAAAACTACCCCAATCAAATATCAAATACATATTAGGATCAAATAATATTATACAAAAAACTAGAATGCAGTAATTTGTAAACTATATACTTATACATAAGTTATTTGCAATACTAGTATCAGCTTATCAAATAATTGTTAGTTGAAATCTCATTTCTCTTGGATCTCCATATTCTCTCTCACTATTAGAATCTTCTTAAAAATAAATGAATAAACTACTATAGGCAATTATACTTATTCAAAAATTGATACTAAGAACTACTATAATTTGTAGTTGCTTTAATAAAATAATATCAATTTGACAAAAATTGATACTAAGAACTACTATAATTTGTAGATGTAAATTTATTATCAACTTTTTTAGGTTCCTATGGATTGATCTTTTAAATAAAAAATACTTATGTGTAAGATACCTTTTGGATCTAGATATCTTGGTTAAGTAAAAAATACTTATTTGATAGATTAAGTAGAAGAGATATATCAAACACAATAAAAAAAGATAGATTAAATAGAAAAGATACATCAAACATAGACAAAGATAGTTAGTTTTACTCATTCACTAGAAACTTATGGTCTTTCTATAATTATTGATATTAATCCGTGAGATATGAGAATATTAGGGATATTTAAAAAATAATTAAATATAATATTTTTTATAATATCCAAGTGACACTATCTTGGTTCCATTTAGACTAATTTTGCTTGACTACGCTTAGTGGGTATTATAAGGAAGTGATGAAAATGATCTACAAAACTTAGTCCTGAAACTATCCAACTAGAATGACTTTTTGACCCCACTTATCATTGGAATGACTTGATCTATGGATACTAACAAATGGTACAATAAAGATGAAATTTAAAATTATCAATAATAATTAAACAAAAATTAAATAAGAATTTATATAAACAAAAGCATACACCTAATCAATATTTTTGCAATTGTCTTTGGATATTCTATGCGTATAATAAGCATTTGATAACATGATTATTTCTTGTTTAAAAGTCAAAAAGAGATTAGAGTTAATAATTTAATAAAAAATATCTAACTAGATTAAACAAGGAGAAAATAAAAAATGACACACTATTCAAATGCTTAAAAATTTATAAAAAATGCCAAAATAATTCTCTAAAATGAAAAACCAATAACATATGCCCATAAATGTCATATTTAAAAAAGCTTTCCTAAAAATTTTAGATTATTTTGAATAATGCATTTATGAGATGTACTGTTTTTGATTTTTTTCTCAAAAACAG
The DNA here is from genome assembly GCF_036884655.1 of Musa acuminata AAA Group. NCBI lineage: Eukaryota > Viridiplantae > Streptophyta > Magnoliopsida > Zingiberales > Musaceae > Musa > Musa acuminata. The sequence continues at coordinate 36,211,710 of NC_088334.1, forward strand.
TGCATCACCTATTTGAAAATTTTTTTCTAGAAAATCAATGTAACATTTTTAAGTTTTCTTAAAAATAGTGTATCACCAATTAGAATTTCTTTTTCAAGACCAAAATTTCTACATATATTACTGGCCAATATGAAAAAATAGTGCATGGATGCATTATAATTTGTTAGAAATAGAAAAATAATGATAAAATGATAAAATAACACACTATTCAGATGCTAAAAAATCCATCAAAATACTAAAATATTTTCTAAATAAAAAATCAGTGACATATGTTCATAAGTGTTCTATTCAAAACTTTTTTAAAATTTAAAATCATTTTGAATAATGCATCTATGTGATGCACTATTTTTTTATTTTTTTCTCAAAAACACTGCATCACCTATTAGAAATTTTTTTCTAGACTAAAATTTTCACATATATTGTTGACCTATTTAGAAGGTCAAATATAAAAAATAATTAGTTGGAAATAGAAAAAACAAGGAGAAAATAAAAATAATAATAATACACTGTTCAAATGCTTAAAATTCATAAAAATATAAAAATATAAAAAATATTCTCTAAAATAAAAACTAGTAACCTATATCCATAAGTGTCATATTCAAAGCTTTTATAAAAACTTAAGATCATTTTGAATAGTTAATTTATGTGGTGCACTATTTTTTAAATTTTTTTCTCAAAAATAATGCATCACTTATTGGGAATTTTTTTTTAGAGCAAATTTTCTACATACATTGTTGACTTATTTAGAAACTCAAATGTAAAGAAATATTGCATAGATGCATTATAATATGTTAGGAATAGAAAAAATAATGAGAAAATAGAAAAATGACACATTATTCAGATGCTAAAAAATTTATAAAAATATTTAAAAATTTATAAAATGGAAAATCAATAACAAATGTCTATAAGTGTTCTATTTAAAGCTTTTCAAAAAAATTTCAAATCATTTTGCATAGCACATCTAAGAGATGCACTATTTTTTATTTTTCCTCGAAAACTGTACATCACCTAATAGGAATTTTTTTTTAACCCAAAATTTTGACATATATTGTTGATCTATTTAGAAGCTCAAATATAAAAGAAACATTGCATATATGTATTATAATTTATTAAAAATAGAAAAAACAAGGAGAAAATAGAAAATTGACACACTATTCAAATGCTAAAAAATCCATAAAAATATCAAAAATTCTATAAAATGAAAAAAATCAGTGGTATATGTTCATATAAGTGTCACCTTCAAAGCGATCCTAAAAAATTGAGATCAATTTGAATAGTGCATCTATAAGGTGCACTATTTGTCAAATTTTCCTCAATAACAGTCACTTATTATAAAATATTTTTTTCAAGACAAGTCTTTTTTACATTATTTTTGATATATTTAAAAGATCAAATGTGAAAAAACATTGTATGGATGCCTTATAATTTTTTAGAAATAAAAAAGGAGAAAATGGAAAAATAACACACTATTAAGATAGTTGCTCAATAATTCATAAAAATATAAAAAAATGTCTCTAAAATGGAAAACCAATAGCATATGTCAATAAGTATCGTATTTAAAACTTTTCTAAAAATTTAAGATCATTTTGAACAATGCATCTATGTGATGCACTACTTTTGAATTTTTCTGAATAACTGTGCATCACTAATTAGGAAAATTTTTCTTTGAACCAAATTTTTTACATATAGTGTGCACATCTTTAGAAGGTCAAATATAAAAAAAAATATTATATGAATGAATTATAATTTTTCAAAGTAGAGGTGCTCTAAAAAAAAAAAGATTTTTTCAAAAATTTACCTATGTTTTTTATGTTATAATTATAATGTAAATAAGTTTGTGTTGTGGCCAACTTTGCTCGGCCGCTTCGATCCTACTGCTTATGTTTTGTAGATTTCGCATCGTTGTGGCTGCCACATAGTTTATTAAATTGTAGATCAATCGTTTGTATGTAACTCAACACTTTCATTATTATCAACAGGAGCCTATTTTCTTAGTCTTCTTTCAAATTAGGATTATTCTTACTAAGAGGAGATGGAATTCAACCACAATATTTATGACCAGATCTTATACGAAGATTTAAATAAAATGAAAGAGAATTCGATGAGGGGGATAGAAGGACATGTTGCACTCAATATGTGAGCAGCGACCTGCAACTCGCGCACGGTGGTGGAAGAGAAAAACAAGCCAATTCACTTCCGTGAAATAAGAGAAAAGAGCAACGAGCTAACCTTCCATTCGACTCCCTCTCGTATGGTAAGTGTCGACTTGCTATTTTAGTTAGTGAAAATTTTGATAATTTATCATAAGATATTGATTTGAATCCTATTTTTACTATTTATTTATTTATTACTAAAAAAATCTCGACTCTATATCAAGTTAAAAATTGATGATCATATACCAAATTCAATATCAATTTGATCAAAAACTTAAATTAGATTATTGATTTAAATTTAATTCTCACGAATGTAAAATTAATTTTCACGTGCGGGACAGACATGAATCATGCAGGCACGTGCAAGTCCAGTACTTTCTCTTGCCTCTTACCTCCGCTTATTATTGTCTTAATTCACTACCCCACTTTCTTTTCTTTTATTTCTTTTGCCCTAATTGTGAAGCCAAAATGACAACTTTGACTTGCTATATGACCATATTGCATCGAGATGGCAGCATCACGTGCGGTTATCGTAATTTCCTTCCTTCAGGTGAAGGAAGAGGTTCGTGACCGGAGTCGTTGGTGGATTTACTTTGGCAACTTTGTTGTGTATGCGTCAATATAAAATATTATGTACCTTTTTTTTTATCGCTTTTCGACTTGTTTGGAATTTAAGGATTCAAGCGTAAAAGATTATGTTTTTTTTTTTTATCGTCTATCCACATGTTTAGAATTCATTTTGAATGTCCATAGATGATAAGAAAACATTCGGTTGGGCACATGCTAATCCAATTAATGCGAGGATGATATAAGATAAATGCTTAAAAATATATATTTTTTCAGATTTAACCCATCATATAGAGGTCATTGTTACTAAGGTTCTTCCACTTTTATCGGCTACTGATATGAGCGTCGAAGGATCGCATCGAAAATCTTACCCGATCTCGATCTTCATGTATGTCTGATTGTGGAGCATGTACTCGAGACCACTTCAACTCCTAAGGAACATCTAAGCATTCACTTTGACCACCTTAGACCTCCTGCACATGCAAGCTTGAATTGAGTCGAGATGATTCATATATTATTGATATTTTTTCTACTATTTTAGTACTAAAAGAAGGGCTCATATCACAAAAATATCATTTAGTCAACTAGCTGAATGAGCATATTCTAGCGAGAGTGCTCTACTCTTGACTCATAATATGATTTACATAACCTGAAGCACTTCCTATGATGATAATATGATCATGACAACCCTAAGTGCTTCCTACAATGATATAACCTAAAACACTCTCTACAAAAGTAGCACGATTAACATAATAATATGCTCTCTACAATGATAACAGACCAACATGTTCTCTACAATGAAAATACCATCAATATAGCCTAAGTCATTCTCTACAACGATAATATGATTGATATAGCCCAAAGTGCTCTCTACTATGATAGTATGATCGATATAACCCCAAGTGCTTTATATTATTACAACATGACTAAGTCAACCAACATATATGCTAGATGGCTAGGTCGACTAGCGACCAATATGACTAGGTTGGCCAACACACGAGGTGTATGTCAGCTATAGTTGATATGGGCAGACTAACCCTATGCTCGATGTGGGTAGGTCAACCAAAGTGGCTAGCATGAGGCCTCCCCCATCATGCCCATCCCAAACTAAGTGTTGTAGGTCACCTGACCCGTTAATGACCAACATGTCAAGCTAACACATGGCTACACTTCTAAATCTCTCGAAAAGAGCTCTCAAGCATATTTTCAAGGGTGGTGGTGAGGGGGCATACGAGGGTTGCTCAATCAGTACGAGGAGGACAAGAGACAAATGCTATAAGAATATTTCCTATGTTAAACCCATTATAAAAAGCCTATTAGGCTACAAAAATTGAGAAGTGATTGTTTACTTAAATTACTTTACCCTTATCGACTACTGTCTAGCATTGGATGGACTACGTTGGGAATCCCAATCGATCTTAATCTTTTTGCAAGTTGATCATGGAGTATAAACCCAAGTTCACCTCAGCCCCCGAGTAGCGTCCAAGCCTTCACTCTGGCCGCTTTAGACCTCTTGTGCACGTGAGCTTAAATTGAGTCAAACTGATTCAAACATCATCGATATTTTTTCTATCAATATGTATATAGTAAGGGAGAGTGATATTTAGGCAACTCCATGACACGTCATACTTGATTCAAACATCATCGATATTTTTTTCTATCAATATGAATATAGTAAGGAAGAATGATATTTAGGCAACTTCATCACACGTCATACTATGAATCCAACATCATATAAGTTCCAATAAGGATTTCATTGATACATCATTCAATAACTACTGACATCAACATGAACATTATGCTGTAATTATAATATTTTGTATCGACGCACAACTTTATAGTCAAATAATAATCAATGATTCTAGGTAGCCCTCTCACAAATTAACTTCCCAATTTAATTTGTTATTTATTTAAACTCATTATAAAAAGATGCCTGAATTAATACTCGATTGTGCATCCTTTGATCTATCTCAAAACACTACTAACCAACATTTCTACTCCCATGTTCTCTGAATGATCACTAATTTATGCAGTAGAAGGGTTTTTGTGAACTACATTCGTGAGGTAACTTTTATAGGATTACCTATCGAATCCTTTATATCCATGACATCGAACTTGCTATGAGCTCATGTTGGATCCGGATTAGATCTGAATCCTTGATGTATCAAACAACTGAATTGTAAACTAATAGTACAAAATTAGAATTTTATTGATTTTTCATGTCATTATTCATGTACCTAATTTTAATAAACTTAAATCACTTAGCATAATCATTTTTTTTAATTATCTAATTCATCTGACTTTAATATCATGTGAAGAAAATAATATTACTTTTTTTTCCCCCATTTTAAGCACTTAAAATATTAAAAATTTCTTTCTTAATTTTGTTTAAAATGTTAAAAAAAAATAAACGTGAGATGAATATTAATAAAATAAATTAAGAACTGGAACGAGACAATATGTAACGTTGCTAAAGAAGAATCTGATTGTCCGAGATGTGTGGAATTAGAAGCCAACTCTATTCTTGCTAGAGTTTATTGTATGTTTTGAGTACAAAGGTCCTTATTGAGTTGGAAGTGGATTGTATTCTGACAGGGTCTATTCTTATCAGCCTTCAAACACACGATCGACATATGCCTCATCGGATCCACGGCCAAGTGATGCCTCTTTATTGCAGCAGAATCCAACGCTGAAATCCAAGTACATACCTCCGCTGCCAACAATTCATGGACATTTCAGTCCATCATGTCCCCATATCTTTTGCATGCTTCGTCGTTGAGGTAATCGCTGGCTGTGTCGGACATAAAAGCAAACACATGGTGTGGCTGTGGTGAGGCCAAACGAATCAACGCAGCGTGTGATCTTGTCGGGTCCATCAAATGGATATCATCACCTACCACTACTATTAAAGTCCACATGCCTCCTTCCGTCTTTTTGCTTCGGTTTCGATGAAGGAACGCACCCGACACTGACACGCTCGATAAAAGCTGCCTCCAGTTAGTTGGCCTGTCACGGGCCAGCTCCAGCCTGGCTTCAGATCTAATTCTTCCACGTCATCATCGGATTGTCTCGTTGACTTTGACCAGGAAATGAAACGAAGATTTACGTGTATCGTTGGTTTTGGTTATTTCCACCATAATTGTACTCAGCAACAAATATTTTAGCCCATTCTCATCTGCAGAAGAAAGAGGAGGAGACACGAACAACGAGGATCACAGCATGGGGAATTCGACACATTTGCTTCATCGTCTACCACCGGACTTAGTGCCCGGGAAGCTTGTAGGCGATGAAGCTGATGCATTGAACCTGGCGGTTGTTGCGAAGCCGATGATGCGGATGAAGGCATCGGGGTACTCCTTGCACTCTTCCGAGCTCCTCGCCACTTATGTCATGTCGATACATACAAGTTAAGAATTGGTTCTTATATTATGTATTTATCATATTTTAGATAGTTCTAATTATATTCTAAATAGTTTTATCTAAGTGACTCATGATGTAGTTATTGTCATGATTATCATAAAGATAATTCTTACACTTAACTTAATCATGAATGATATGACAAGGTGAGATAACTAACATGAGGTCCTATTCACTTGGGTGAGATAGTTCATGAAATAAAGATGTATGCACTTGGGAATGTTTTGTAAGTATTCTTAGTTTTACCTTTTGTTTAATACTACTTTAATTTTCTTGCTTGAAATCATCATCTTTTAATTGCATTGTAGTATTTTATTTTTATCATTTTCTTACTCATCCATTCCCAATATTTGTGGTATTAAAGCCAAATTCAATTTCAACTAGACATTATGATTTTCAATGATAATTTCATATCTCAAACCCTTTAATATGAAAACTCTATTCAAGTCTCAGAATCTTTGGAACTTAATAGAGAATGAATATGCAGATCCAGATGAATAAATTAAGCTGAGGGACAATAGGAAGGACTCAAATATATTATTCTTCATTCAACAAGATATATATAAGAAAATCTGTTGAATCTCGGATTTTGATGATATAATCAATTGGTGGGTTAATTGATCTAATCCATATTATTGAGTTAAGTGTGCAGGATTAACTACGATAACCAGAAAACATAAAGCAAGGATACCGGAGTCGAGCTCGATGGACGTTTAAGAGACCGAAGAATCATCGGAGATGCTGCCGGAACCATCCGAGAAGAAATCGGGAACGTGTCGGAAGTTCACCGAAGAAATCATCGGAGGCTCGCGGAGATCACCAAGAAGGCTCGGCTACTCGTTAAAGTCATCACAAAGATTGGGAGCTTGCAGGGAGTCCGTCGGAAGAAGTTCGTCGGAAAGCTCGCCAGAACAAGACTCGACGTTCGCGGTTAAAAAACTTGCTTAGGATGTTTTTTTTGTGTTATGTAGTTCACCTGTAATGGGGATTAGGATTAAGAGATAATCCTATATCCTGGTTAGGGGCCAAATGGGCCCAAAGTCAGATTTGGTTTGGGCTAAAATTAAGCCAAACCAATGAATCGGAAAGCCAGGCGGTGGCACCGCCTGGCTGGGCGGTGACACCTCCTTAGCTGGGCGGTTGCACCGTCCAGCACCCGAGCGCTGGGCAGTGGCACTGCCTGGCTGGGCGGTGGAACCTCGAGCATCGGAAACCCTAAGAGAACTCAAATTTTGAAACCCAAAATTTGAATCCTCTTGAGGCCTATAAATACCCCTCAAATCTCAGCTGAGGTTACAACTTTTGTGCAGCAAGTGATTGAGAGAAAAGTCTTAGAAGAGTCTTTGCCTTTCTTGTTTTCAATTTGCTAGAGTTCTCCTCATTCTTTCTTGCTGAAAATTTGTAAGAGGTTGAACTGCTTGTAAAAGGTTGTAAGAGGGGTATTTGCCCTTCCATTTCAAGAGATTTGCTAGTGGAAGGTGGGAGCCTCATCGAAGAGGGGCCTCGCAAGTGGATGTAGGTCATTTGACCGAACCACTCTAAAATCGACGTAATCTCTGGTTTGCATTTCATTATTGCTGCTTACATTACTGCAAACCTTCTTACATGCTTTAGTTCCTTATTACCTTTGCTTCACAACTTTAAGAATACGCTTTCAAGTTTAGCTTTTCAAGTTCCATTCTTATCGTACGAAAGATTTGTCGAAACCGAAGTTTTAATCCGCTGCACTAATTCACCCCCCCCCCCTCTTAGTGCCGCTCCGATCCTAACAATTGGTATCAGAGCAAGGTTATCTCTCATATTTGGTTTAATACCCAAGAGAGATGGCTTACTCCGGCATGCAAGAGGGCCATTCTATTGCACGACCACCTTTGTTTAATGGGTCGGATTACACATATTGGAAGACTCGCATGAGAATCTTCCTCATTTCTATGGACTTTGAGCTTTGGTCTATTGTCGAGAATGGATTTCAAAAATCTTCTCTTCCGATGAGCGAATGGGATGAATCGGAGAAGAAGGTTTTTGCTTTAAATGCAAAGGCTATGAATGCCTTGTTTTGTGCACTAGACAAAAACGAATTTAATCGTGTTTCAATGTGTGATTCGGCTTTTGATATTTGGAGAACTCTTGAGGTCACTCATGAAGGCACTAGCCGAGTGAAAGAGTCCAAAATCAACATCCTTGTGCACTCTTACGAACTTTTCCGAATGAAACCAAGTGAGTCCATCGGAGACATGTACACCCGGTTTACGGATGTCATCAATGGACTCAAAGCTCTTGGTAAAGATTTTACTAACTTTGAACTAGTAACTAAAATCTTAAGATCCCTCCCTAAAAGTTGGGATCCAAAAGTTACGGCCATTCAAGAGGCCAAAGACCTTAAAGCATTCCCTCTTGAAGAACTCATTGGGTCTCTAATGACCTACGAAATGACATGTCAAGCTCATGACGAGCTCGAGAACCCCCTTCCAAAGAACATGAAGGATATGACACTCAAATCACAAGAAGACCACTTGAAAGGAACATCAAGTGATGAGGACAGTGACAATGACATTGCACTTTTGACTCAAAAATTTTAAAAATATTTAAGAAAGAACAGATTTAAAAATAATACAAAAAATAAATTTGAACAAAAGAAGGACCAAGTGATTTGCTATGAATGCAAAAAACCGGGACACTATAAGAACGATTGTCCTCAAGCCAAAAAAAAAAACATAAAAAAAGAAGGCATTCAAAGCAACGTGGGATGATTCAAGCGCATCCGAAGAAGAGGAGTCCAACACCGAGCAAGTTGCTCGTTACGCGCTAATGGCGTTAGGAGAAGAGGTATGTGATTTATTTAATGAAGATTTATCTTTTGAAGAACTATCTATCGCTTTTCATAAATTATTTGATGAATGTAGAACTGTTAGCAAGAAGTTAAGTATCTTAAAGAAAGAGCATGCTTTGCTACAAGATAAGTTTGATAGTCTTCAAACTCCTCCATGCTCTAAGTGTGAGCACTTAGAAGCAATAAAAAATGAAAATATACTTCTTAAGGAAACCTTAAGGTTGGTAGCAAAGGATTAGATATGATCCTTGCACACAAGGGTCACATCGCAAATAGAAATGGAATTGGATTTGTAAAAGGATTACATCAAAATCCTACCACTTTCATAAAAGGACCTACATTACATGTTTCCTCTTATATGAAATGCAACTTTTGTTGCAAATCCGGACATATTGCCTACAAATGCCCATTTAGAAAAATTAGTTCACAAAAATTAATATGGGTTCCTAAAGGAACTATAAAGAATTCAATCATAAATAACAAAGTTAGTGGGTCAATTTTTGAGGCACCCAAAATCAAATGGGTACCTAAAAATCATCCTCTTTTGTAGACAAACCCACAAGCTAGGAGCAAGAGATGGTATCTCGATAGTGGATGCTCAAGACATATGACTGGAGATCCATCTCATTTCTCTATGCTCACTAGCAAAGAAGAAGGGTACGTTACCTTCGGAGACAACAACAAGGGCAAAATCATTGGCAAGGGAACTATTGGTAACAAATTTAATTTTTCCATTGATGATGTCTTACTAGTTGATGGATTGTAACATAATCTCTTGAGTATTAGTCAACTATGTGATAAAGGTTACATCGTTAGATTTGAATCAAATATGTGCATTATTGAAAAACCAAATCATAACATGACTATGATTGCTTTAAAACAAAATAATGTCTATACCATCAATCTTGATGAACTAAGTAATGAAATGTGCTTCTCCGCCGTAAATGATGATGCTTGGCTTTGGCATAGGAGATTAGGCCATGCAAGCATGAAAACAATATCTAAGATCTCATCTCAAGAATTAGTACGAGGAATTCCAAATATAAAGTTTATTAAGGACAAAGTATGCGATGCATGTCAACTAGGCAAACAAATAAAAATAAGCTTCAAACCAAAAAATCAAATTAGCACTACTAGACCATTACAATTGATCCATTTGGACTTATTTGGACCAATTGATACAACAAGTCTAGGTGGAAGCAAATATGCTTTTGTAATTGTGGATGACTACTCTAGATACACTTGGACCTATTTCTTAGCTCACAAAAGTGATTGCTTCAAGTGTTTCTCTAAATTTTGTAAACTCACTCAAAACAAAAAAGGCTTCATGATTTCATCAATTCGGAGTGATCACGGTGGTGAATTCCAAAACCGTGACTTTCAGAATTTTTGCGAAAGTAATGGGTACAATCACAACTTCTCAACTCCAAGAAATCCTCAACAAAATGGAGTAGTTGAAAGGAAAAATAGAAACCTACAAGAAATGGCAAGAACTATGTTGAATGAACATAGTTTACCTAAGTACTTTTGGGCCGAAGCCGTAAATACGGCTTGCTACATCATGAATAGAGTCCTAATAAGACCATCCTTATCCAAAACTCCCTATGAATTATGGAATAACAAAAAACCAAACATCTCCTATTTTAAAGTTTTTGGTTGTAAATGCTTTATTTTAAATGAAAGGGATGCTTAAGGAAAATTTGATGCTAAATCCGATGAAGGCATCTTTCTTGGTTACTCTTCCGTTTCTAAAGCTTTTCGGGTTTTTAATAAAAGAACTTTAGTAATTGAAGAGTCTATTCATGTAGTTTTTAATGAAATTTCTGATTTAAAGAAAAATAATTTTGATGATGATCTTGGTTTTGATAATTTGAATTTAAATGAACCCTCTCCTCAAAATAGCCATTTGAATGCATCTTCTTCCGAAATTTCTTTACCAAAAGAATGGAAGTATGTAGATGCTCATCCAAAAGAGCAAATTATAGGAGATACATCAAAAGGGGTTCAAACTCGTTCTTCTTTCAAAAATTTCTGTGCTAACGCTGCTTTTCTTTCTCAAATTGAACCTAAATGCATTGACGAAGCCTTAAAAGATGATTTTTGGATCATTGCAATGCAAGAAGAATTGAACCAATTTGAGAGGAATGAGGTATGGAAGCTTGTTCCTAGACTAAGTGACCACTTAGTCATAGGTACTAAGTGGGTCTTTAGAAACAAGCAAGACGAAAATGGTATCGTGGTTAGAAACAAGGCTAGATTAGTGGCCAAAGGTTTCAACCAAGAAGAAGGTATCGATTACGAAGAAACCTTCGCTCCCGTGGCTCAATTAGAAGCCATAAGGATGCTCCTTGCCTATGCTAGTAGTAATAATTTTAAACTATTTCAAATGGATGTTAAAAGTGCCTTCTTGAATGGTTTTATTTCCGAAGAAGTATTTGTCGAACAACCTCCCGGATTTGAAAATTCTCTTCTTCCTAATCATGTATTCAAACTGACTAAAGCTCTCTATGGCTTAAAACAAGCTCCTAGAGCTTGGTATGAAAGGCTTAGTTCCTTTCTTATTTTAAATAATTTTATCAAAGGCAAGGTTGATACTACATTGTTTATTAAACATTTTGAAAATAATTTTCTTATTATGCAAATTTATGTTGACGATATTGTGTTTGGCTCTTCGGATGAATCACTATGTGAATCATTTGCCAAATGTATGAGTCTTGAATTTGAAATGAGTTTAATGGGTGAATTAACTTTCTTTTTGGGATTATAAATCAAACAACTTAGTGATGGTATATTTCTTAACCAATCCAAATATACATTAGAATTGTTAAAATGATTTAACATGGATAATTCAAAAGCAATAAACACCCCTATGAGTACTGCGACTAAGTTAGATATGGATGAAAATAGTGAAAGTTTCGATCAAAAAACATATAGGGGAATGATAGGTAGTCTACTCTACCTCACTGCGACTAGACCGGATATTATGTTTAGTGTAGGACTTTGCGCTAGGTTTCAATCTAATCCTAAATTATCTCATCTTAAGAGTGTTAAAAGAATATTTAGGTATCTTAAAGGAACTCCAAATTTAGGATTGTAGTATCCAAAATCTGAAAAATTCGATCTAATAGCTTATGCAGATACCGATTTTGGCGGATGCAGGATAGATAGAAAAAGTACATCCGGAACATGCTAATTTTTAGGACATGCACTTGTTTCTTGGACTTCCAAGAAACAAAATTCAGTTGCACTATCTACGGCGGAAGCCAAATACATTGCTGCAAGTGCATGTTGTGCACAAGTAATTTGGATGAAAAATACATTAGAAGACTATGGAATTCACCTTGAAAATATTTCCATAAAATGCGATAATACTAGTGCCATATGCCTTACTAAAAATCCAATTCAGCACTCTAGAACTAAGCACATCGACGTTAGGCATCATTTCATATGCAATCATGTTCTTAACAATGATGTTGTTCTAGAATTCATTGACACAAAGCATCAATTAGCAGATATATTTACAAAAGCTTTGAATGAAGACCAATTTGAATTCATCCGAAGGGAATTAGGCATGCTAAATTGTCCCTAAAATGAACTTCACAAAAAAGACTCGTTCTTTTCCCTTCGTTTATAAATTTGAATTCTTCCTTCTTCTTCAATTCAAAATGATCCATTAAAGTATAAATTATGATCTTGAGGGAAGAAGCTAAACAAAAGGAAGGAAGAAAATTTTTTTCTTTCCTCCGCGTGATGCCAGCGGTGGCACTGCCAAATCCGGCGGTTGCACCGACTAGCGCTCGGGCGCCAGGCGGTGACACCGACCAGTTTGGCGGTGACACCGACCGAGTCACCCTTTTAACCCGAGGGGTTAGGGCCGGCGGTGACACCGCCCCCAACCCGAAGAAAGACCTCTCCAAAACCCTCTCCCATTCCCTCTAACCCTCATTCTACCTCTTAGAAACATTGGAGAAGGATTCTTGGTGGTCCAAGCTTTCCATCTCTCAACATAATCTCCACAAGGTAACACTTGAAATCCCTCATTTCTTTTCTCTTTCTCTTGCTTATTTTTCACAATTTCATCATCATCTTGTCTAGAAAATGGCACCAAAGAGATCAAAAGGAATAAGGATTGAAGGAGATTCATATAACCATGACCTTTTTAGATCAAAAGAGGTAGCCCTTAGCTTTCCAAAATTTGAAATACGATGTGTCCATAAGGAAAAATACGTTGATTTGGATGAACTAGAGGACTTAGATCCCATTAAGTGGTTTGCTCAACTAGAAGCTCTACCTCTACTACAAATAGATGAACCAATCTATCCACGGTTAGTGAGATTGTTCTATGCCAACCTATATGAAGACAATGATAGCCTAAGCACTTACATTCTAGGAACACCCATTAGAATTTTTGACAGCACCATTTGTGAGCTAATTGGCATAACTGAAAAAGATAGGGGATGCTATTTTAAAGGTAAATGGGACGTCAAAAAAATAGGAGCAACCTATTCCGAAGCCGTGAAAACAATTTTTGCAAATCCAAACCTTGACTTCCTACCCAAGAGCTGTGAACACTTAATGCCTTTCAACTCTAAAATTCTTCATCACATTATCACAAGCATCATATTCCCCAAACAATTTCATCTTGACGAAGTAAGTCAATTAGAGATAGGAACCATGTATTGGATTATGACCGGTCAGCATAATTGTTTTGGGTACTTGATTCGCCAACACATGCAGGAAATTATGACTAAAGATACTATATTGCCATATGGGAGGTTAATCACTAGAATTCTTCATGCCTATGACATTTGCATTCCACCCGATGAAGAATCTATTCAAAATGATCGATATAACATAATAAATAAAAACCTGCTAAAAAAACTTAGGTACACTTTTAGCAATGGCATATGGGTTAGGCAGCCTAGAAGGACGGATCCAATTCCTACACCAATAGAACAACCTGAAACACCAATTCTTATGGGAAGTGAATCTCCTCCTCCTAGTCCCTTTGGAGCAGCACCTTCAGCTCCTGTTTCCTCCTCTGAAGATTTCATTATGGTGGAGCTATCTCAAATCAAATCACAGCAAGAACAAATTCAGAATCAACAAGTTGAAATTTTGAAGACACTACGACAGATGAATGAAAAAATAGATATCATGTATCAGCACTGTGGATTACCTCCTAAGGATTAAACTGATGTATCTTTTTATTCTGTCCTGTTTGCTTTTAAAAATAAGTTCATGTTTGTCATCGATTGTACGATAACTGATCTTTCCTTTAGATAACTACTGTCTTAATCTGCATAGATGATGATGTCTTTTGGATAAACTATTTCTGGCAAATTTGAATGATGAACTTTGATAAATGCTAAACCTTTTTCTATGATCATCAATTAGCTGGCTTGTCTCTTTTTGTTGATGACAAAGGGGGAGAAGTGATGACTTACACCAGAACGATAGCATGGCTAATATGAATTACAAAAACTTGTGTGATATGAATGTCTTATATGACTTGCAAATCCTTGAAAATATCACAAGATTGATATCATGAAATTTATATTGAAAATCTTTATCTTCTATCGTAGCAAAATTCGTCCCGTATCATTTAAACTTATGATTTTCATCAAAGTTTCGTACTTACTATTGTTTAATGAGGATAACGATAAAGTTCTACGATTAGAACTTATCGGGTTATGCTTGAATCCAATGGGATGGAATTCAAGTGTTTTTTAACTTCTCATAATATGGCATATAGATAGGGGGAGTTATGTTTAACTCCGTCATCAATTGATTGTCATCATAAAAAAGGGGGAGATTGTTGAATCTCGGATTTTGATGATATAATCAATTGGTGGGTTAATTGATCTAATCCATATTATTGAGTTAAGTGTGCAGGATTAACTACGATAACCAGAAAACATAAAGCAAGGATACCGGAGTCGAGCTCGATGGACGTTTAAGAGACCGAAGAATCATCGGAGATGCTGCCGGAACCATCCGAGAAGAAATCGGGAACGTGTCGGAAGTTCGCCGAAGAAATCGTCGGAGGCTCGCGGAGATCACCAAGAAGGCTCGGCTACTCATTAAAGTCATCACAAAGATTGGGAGCTTGCAGGGAGTCCGTCGGAAGAAGTTCGTCGGAAAGCTCGCCGGAACAAGACTCGACATTCGCGGTTAAAAAACTTGCTTAGGATGTTTTTTTTGTGTTATGTAGTTCACCTGTAATTAGGATTAGGATTAAGAGATAATCCTATATCCTGGTTAGGGGCCAACTGGGCCCAAAGTCAGATTTGGTTTGGGCTAAAATTAAGCCAAACCAATGAATCGGAAAGCCAGGCGGTGGCACCGCCTGGCTGGGCGGTGACACCTACTTGGCTGGGCGGTTGCACCGTCCAGCACCCGAGCGCTGGACGGTGGCACCGCCTGGCTGGGCGGTGGAACCTCCAGCACCGGAAACCCTAAGAGAATTCAAATTTTGAAACCCAAAATTTGAATCCTCTTGAGGCCTATAAATACCCCTCAAATCTCAGCTGAGGTTACAACTTTTGTGCAGCAAGTGATTGAGAGAAAAGTCTTAGAAGAGTCTTTGCCTTTCTTGTTTTCAATTTGCTAGAGTTCTCCTCATTCTTTCTTGCTGAAAATTTGTAAGAGGTTGAACTGCTTGTAAAAGGTTGTAAGAGGGGTATTTGCCCTTCCATTTCAAGAGATTTGCTAGTGGAAGGTGGGAGCCTCATCGAAGAGGGGCCTCGCAAGTGGATGTAGGTCATTTGACCGAACCACTCTAAAATCGACGTAATCTCTGGTTTGCATTTCATTATTGCTATTTACATTACTGCAAACCTTCTTACATGCTTTAGTTCCTTATTACCTTTGCTTCACAACTTTAAGAATACGCTTTCAAGTTTAGCTTTTCAAGTTCCATTCTTATCGTACGAAAGATTTGTCGAAACCGAAGTTTTAATCCGCTGCACTAATTCACCCCCCCCTCCCTCTTAGTGCCGCTCCGATCCTAACAAAATCTTCTCAAGAATTACAGCAGTTATAACATAAAGCAAGCTTGATTGATACTTAAAAATAAATTTCAATTCTCTGATTATGGTAAAACTTCAAATCATTTGTTATAAGTTTAAAATTTTATTCATGAAAAATATGATTTGATGCAAGATTTTCTTTCTCGAGTGATTAAAATTATTTGTCAAATGAAACCTTATGTTGAACATCTTCATGATCATATAATTATTGTAAAAGTTTTAAAAAGTTTAATTTTAAAATTTGATCATATCATTACTGTAATTGAAAAGTCAAAAGATTTATCTACCTTTTTTATTTGATGAACTAATTGGTTCCTTATAAACATAAAAAGCAAGGTTGAATAGATCACTTGAGAAAGTAAAAAAAAATTAAGAGAGAGATTTCTACCTTAAAAAAAGAGATAAAAAAATTAATAGGAAGAGAATGTCGATGGATAAAATGAAAGAGAAAGAGGAAGAGAACATTTTGATGGGCATGATGAACAAAAATAATTAAATTATGATAAAAAAACTAGAATTCAATGTCACTATTATAAAAAACTTAGTCATACAAACATATGATCGCTAGAAAAGAGAAATGCTAACAAGCTATTTGGAAGAAAATGAAGAAAGTAGTAAATTATTTATGACTCATTTATAAGTTAATAATATCTCAAATGATATTTAGTTTTTGAATAGTTGATGTTCCAATAATATATCAGGCATATGATCAATGTTTAGAGATATTGATAAAATTCACACGTTGAAAAGTTAAACTTAAAAATAATAAATAAATCTAAATGGAAGGAAAATGAACAATTAAGGTGAAGACAAGTCAAGGGAAAGTAAAACATCTTAATAATATTTTCATTGTTCCTAGTTTATCATAGAACTTATTGAGTGTTGGATAAATAACATATATTCAGTTATATTTAATGATAGTTCATGTGCTATTAAAGATAAAAAATCTAGTTTGATTATAGTAAATATAAAATAATTATTTTCACTTATTATATCAAATATTAAAAAGTATTCTTTTATTACGACTCAAAATAATAAGTCTAATTTATGACATTTAAGATATAAACATATTAATATTAAGAGTTTAATGTTATTAAATAAAAAAATAATTTTTGGATTCTCCAAAATTAATACACCTAATGTATGTGAAGGATATATTTATCACAAACAAAGTAAGAAATCATTTCCTATTGAAAAGGTACGAAGAGCATATAATTATCTTGAATTAATTCATACTAATTTATGTGGACCTATGAATACAAAATCATTTGGTGGAAATCGATATGTTCTATTGCTTATTGATAATTATAGTCGCATGAGTTGAGTATATTTTCTAGAACTGAAATATAAAATATTTGATAACTTTTAAAAATTTAAAGCACTTGTAGAAAGACAAAGTGACAAATGCATAAAGATATTTTAGACAAATAGAGGTAGTGAATTTTTTCTAATAAATTTAATTTTTTTTATAAAAAATGATATTCATAGGGAATTAACAATATCACATACATGAAGCAAAATGGTGTAGCTGAACATAAGAATCGAACTATCATTGAAATAACAAGAAGCTTTAGGTAGAAGTAGTTACCATAATAATTTATTTGTTTATTGAATATTTCACAATAAAAGCTATTATGAATCGAACTCTTTTTAAGGCTTAAGATAGTATGAAGCCAAGTATAAGCTTTTAAGAATATTTTTTTATATTATTTATGCTTTGGTAAATTTATAAAACTATCATAAGCCTAATAAAATATCTAAAAAAATATCTTAACTAGTTATTCTTTATAATCCAAAGTATATCAATTATATAATCTCATTAGTGACAAAGCTATTATTAATAGAAATATTATATTTGATTAATGAGCAAGTTAGAATTAAAAGACCAATGAAAGTGAAAAACAAATTTAAAATCTAGCAAAACTAGATACTCCATAGAATCAAGTGATAGATCCGACTCCAATAAGTTCATCATCAGTCTCACCCAGTAACAATTCTATTAAGACCGAAATCGACACTAAGAGGGGGGGAGGAGTGAATTAGTGCTTTCGTTAAGACTTACGTTGATTCAAAAACTCATTCAATGTAGAAAAATCATTTCAATAAAGCCCGTATCGAAAAGTGTTTAAGCTTGACTTAGAGTAAATGTAAAGTGAAGTGAGTAGTTAAGTAAGCAATAAAAGTAAGCAGCAAAGGAAAAGAGTACACCCGATTTATAGTGGTTCGGTCGTCCCGACCTATGCTCACTCTCGATTCCTCTTCATTAAAGGCCACTTGCTTTCACTACCGAGCTTCTTTCCGATGGGTGAAGATCAACTACCCTTACAACTCTTTCTCTTTTTCACAAGTTTAGGAGAGAACCTTTACAAGTTTTACACCTCTCTTAGAATGAACTCTAAACTCTAAGAGGTGGAGGGGAATACTTAACACTTTTTAAGTTTTTCAACTCTTTTTCATCAATGATTCTTTCCCCTTTTCTATCCTTATTTTTTTTCTTACCTAAGTAAGAAAGAGTGGGGTATTTATGGACCCTAAATTGATAGCAGATAAGATTTCTCCAACTATACGAGGAAATCTCTCTACTCTATTGAGGGAAATCCTCTATTTTGTTGAGGAAAATCCTCTCTCCTAATCTGTATAAATACGAGAGGGATATGTTAATGCATTAAAGCTTCTTCAATAAAACTTCTTCAATAAAGCTTCTTCAATAATTCTTCTTATCGTCTATTCTTTCCAACATGGTATCAGAGCATGAGACAAGTGAGGCTCCACGACCATCGAAGCTTGTCATTCTCCACATCCCTTGCCTCTACAGAGCAGAGAAGGGGAGAACTCTTTCTTGCCGGACTCACTTCCCTGTCGGACTCCCCTCTCCGTCCATTGTATTGTCATTCGTTGTACGGTGCATGATGCCTTCGCTGCTACCCCAACCGCTATCGTGACCACATCCGGTGTCACCATCAGGTGCTGTTACAACAATGAGGGCCTGTTTTGGTGCGACCGATTACTCACCCTCGGTAGTGGATCCCTCGTCAATCCCTGCCCGCTCCTTCCCTCTTCTCGTCCATGTGGCCTTCTTCTTCACCGGTGCCGCCTGCACCGACCCTAGGCTCAGGTTGTTCGCCATCGTAGCATCATCTTCATCAGGCTATAATCTGCATCAATCATAGCCTGCTGCCTCACTGTCAACTGTCGATCCTCAACTCCTACTAAGAGCAAATCGCTGCAGGTTTCTCCACCAAGTCGCTGCAACTTTCTCCTCTATTGTAGCTTTCTCTTCTATTGTAGCATCACTGCAGCTACCTCCTCTACTGTAGCATTACTTCACCTCTGCTGCAGCTTCCTTCTTTGCTGTAGCTTTCTCCTCTACTGTAGCATCATTGCAGCTTCCTCCTTTGCTGTAGCTTTCTCCTCTACTACACCTCTACTACAGCTTCCTCCTCTACTATAGCTACCTCCTCTACTGCACCTCTACTGCAGCTTTCTCCTCTATTATAGCAAGTTTTTTAGATATTAAAATTAGCAAAATTTTTATATCTTTTGAGATGTGTAAAATAGTATGTTTTTACTTCTTGAAATATGTAAGCTAGCAAATTTTGCTTCTCTTTTGAGATAAGCAAGCTAGCAAGTTTGATTTTCTTTACGATGTGCAAGCTAATAAGTTTTACTTTATTTTGCAATGTGCAAGTTAGCAAATTTAGCAAGTTTTACATCATTTAGAACATGCAAGATTATAAATTTTATATCATTTTAGAACATGCAAGGTAGCATGTTTTTGAGATGCAAAAATTAGCAAAATTTTTTCTTCTCTTGAGATGTGCAAGATAGTAATTTTTGCTTCTTGAGATGGGCAAGCTAGCACTTTTTGCTTCCGCAAGTCTAAAGATAGGTAAGATAATACTTTTTGCTTCTCTTTTAAGATATGCAAGCTAGCAATTCTTATCTTTCTTTGAAATGTGAAAGCTAGCAATCCTTTCTCACCGTTGGTCATTGTCAAAAAGAAGAAAAAAATTATAATATTGTAATTCTTTTTCTTTACATCAATTTCAAATCATGATAAAGATAAATAATAAAGATAAATTTATATTAATTTTTTAATCATAAAAAATGAAAGATCAAGTCATGAATATCAAAAGACATTATTCATTTTGATAAGTCTTTTTTTAGTAAATAACAAAAAGAAATCTTGGGAGATCAAAAATCTTAATTCATAAAAAAATCACAAGTATTAAGTTCATAAATTCTAAAAAATTAAGTAAAAAATCATGATTCATTTGGATAAATATTCTCATTAATAAAATGCAAGAATCATATGAGAATAAAAAATAAGGAATCTTGATTCATATAAAGAAAATCTCAAGTTATAATTATGAGAATTCAAGATCATGATATAGATAAAACTTATTCAAGTTCAAATCATCAAATCATCAAAATCACTTTCAAGAGATTCAAAATGATATAAATAGATTTATCAATTTCTTATTGAAAAATCAATAAGATAGAGATAAAAAAATTTCAAAAAAAATGTATTCCCATTTTATATATTTCAATTTATATGATTTATTTCACACAAGCATATCTTTATCTTTTATGCCAAATAAAAATATGCATCATCATTTAAAACCAAAAAGTAAACTTTATCATAAAAATCATCAAGTTCAATAAATCATAAATTATAAAAATCATCATTACTTCAAATCATCATACATAATTAAATCATTAAATCATCAACCATGATTTCATTAAACATAAAGCATTTTTAATCAAAATTATTTTGTTTCAACTAGTGAGTTTTGTGAAGTGTATTAGATCTCTAGTCATATGCCTTGAGCATCTATTATCAAAATTTTATTTTTGCTCCTAGCTTTCGATTGTAGAAATGTCTATAAGAAATGTGGGTTTCCTTTAGGTACCCATTTGACTTTGGATCTCTTATGGTTAGATTTATCTATTTTAATTTTTGATATTAAGTCATTTATGGTTCCTTCAGGAACCCAAACCAATTTATGTATGTCATACTTTTTAAATAAATATTTATATGCAAAATAACCATATCTATCATAAAAATTATACTTAATCTTAGGGGTAATATATAATGTGAGTCATTTAACAAAAATAGTTGACTTTAATTGAGTATAGTTACTCACAAAGTTGACTTCTTCCTTTTCTTTGATGACCCTTAAAATTTTCTAAAATTTATTATAATACTATATTTTCTTTCTCAAGTAAGTCTAATTCTTCACATTGTAAGATGTTAACAAGCATTTATCATACTTATTTTTAAAAAAATTAAATTAATTAGAAAGAGAAGTATGATCCCTTTTTAATAATTTATATTTTTTACCAACTAACTTACGTTTATCATAAAAAATATTAAAAGCATTAAGTAAATCATCATAAGCTAAATGAGATTTGTTTGAGTCATTTACCTCGTTATTGAGCGCCACTAGAGCGTAATTTGTAACTTCATCTTTGTTGGTTGGCTCTTGTCTTGGGATAAACTCGAATCGTTCTAAGTCAACTTGAGTGTTTTTTTCTTCTTTGGTAGCTTTTTCTTCATTTGGGGGACATTCATTTTTTAAGTACCTTAGACTTTTGCATTCATAGCAAGTTTCATTCTTATTCTTTGATTCTTATTTTATAAACTTTTTAAATCTTATTATGAGGAGTTCAAAGTTATTGAGCTTTCGCTCGAGTGGTCTTCATTTGTTCTAAGTGTTATATCCTTCATATTCTTTAGAATATTATTCTTAAGTTCATCATGTGCTATACATGTCATTTTATAGGTCGTCAAAGACTCATTAAGTTCTTTAAGTGGAAAGTTATTTAGGTCATTTGCTTCTTGTATTGCTATTACTTTCGGATTCCAAATTTTTGGAAGGGATCTTAGAATTTTGTTTACAAGTTTGAGATTAGAAAAATATTTTCCAAGAGCTTTCAAGCCATTGACAACATCCATAAAATGGGTGTACATGTCAATAATAGTTTCGCTTAGTTTCATTCGAAACAGTTTAAAATTATGTATCAAAATATTTATTTTAAACTCTTTAACTTTATTTGTGCCTTCATGAGTTACTTCTAGTGTGTGCCAAGTATCATATGCAGTTTCATAAATCGAAATACAATTAAACTTATTTTTGTCTAAAGTGCAAAATAGAGCGTTCATAGCTCTAGCATTTAAAAAAAAAAGCTTGCTTCTCCAAATCACTTTGTGTTAAACTAAATGAAAAAAAATGTTAGCTCTGATACCAACTATTAGGACTAAAATTGGCACTAAGAGGGGGAAGGAGTGGGGTGGGGTGAATTAGTGCTTTTGTTAAAACTTACATCGATTGGAAAACTCGTTCAATGTAGAAAAATCGTTTCAATAAAGTCCATATCGAAAAGTGTTTAAGCTTGACTTAGAGTACATATAAAGTGAAGTGAGTAGCTAAGTAAGTAATAAAAGTAAGCAGCAAAGGAAATGAACATACTAGATTTATAGTGATTCAATCATCCCGACCTATGTCCACTCCTGATTCCCCTTCACTCTAGGCCACCAGCTTTCACTACCGATCTTCTTTCCGATAGGTAAAGATCAACTACCCTTATAACTCTTTCTCCTTTTCAGAGGCTTAGGAGAGAACCTTTACAAGTTTCACACCTCTCTTAGAATGTACTTTAAACTCTAAGAGGTAAAGGGGAACACTTAACATTTCAAGCTTTTTCAACTCTTTTTCATCAAATATTCTTCCTCCCTTTCTACCATTTTTTCTTACTTACCCAAGCAGGAAAAAGTGGGGTATTTATCGACCCTAAATGACTTCAAAAATGGAGTAAAAAAAGGACTCATCCTGAGTTTCCCGGGTCCTAATGGTACCACTACTTACAGCATTGCCATTGGGTGGTACCACCATCCAGACTGGCAATACCATCGCCTGACATAATTTGAGAGATTATGTCTGGGTAGTACCACTACCTAGTCTGGTGATACCACCGCTTGACACATTGACACTAGGCGGTACCATCGTCTAGTCTGATGGCACAAACACTTGACAGCTTGAAAAAGTATGCTATTGACTTTTTCAGCTCATAGGTAGTTTCACTTAACCTTGGGTCACTTAATGAGATTTTCACTGGGCCCAAATCAAGCCCAATAGGCCCATAATTAAGTTGGCTTGAATCCTTTGTTGTCCGACATGTCATTGGTTTATCTGGCGCTTCGTCTAACTCTTTGACGCATCGTCCTCGCTTTCGACGTATTGTCCAATCGACAAGTTGACCTCTACAATATCTGATCTCCTTGGTGTAATATCTGATCCTTCAGTCTGATGCTTGGACTCATGGCATAAAGTCTTTCTGCCGGTATATCGAACGATCCTCCGACTTGATGTTCAATCTCCTGACATGTTTCACTTTGGCCCAATGTCTGATTCTTCCTACTTCAATTGATTTATCTTTTCTGATCAAAGATAGTCTTGCGCCACTTAAACACATATTAGATCATAACTTTATCAATTGGTTTCATCATCAAAATCCGAGATTCAATAAGTTTAAATTCATCAAATGATTTTTTAAATAAATCCCCTCTAGGAAAATTTAGATCACTAATAGAAATTTATGATTTAATGTTTATGTTGGTTATTTTAGATTATATAAGTTTTAATAAAGTAGTTGACAAAGAGGAATGATGATAGACACTGAAAAAGAAAATCAAGTCAATTGAGAAAAATGAAACTTGGGAGCTAACAGATCTATTAAAATAAAAGAAAACTATTTGACTGAAATGAGTGTTCAAAACAAAGTATATAGATAGAAGTATCCAAAAGCACAAGGCTCAACTTATAACAAAATGATATTCATAACAATAAGGTATTCATTTTGATAATACTTTTTCTCCAATTACTAGATTTGGAATCGTAAAAGCTTTCTTGATTTTAGTTGCTCACTTAAATTAGCATATATACTAATTTGATATAAAATCTATATTTTAAATAGAGATTTACAAAAATAGGTTTCTATTACTCAACTTGAAAGTTTTTTAGTTGACAAATATAAAGAAAAGGTGTATGAGCTAAAAAATCTCTTTATAGGCTTAAACAAGCTCCAAGAGTAAATTACATCAAAATTAATTATTATTTTCATCATAACGGATTTAAGATGAGCAATAATAAACCTGCTCTTTATTTAAAGAAGAAAAATATATATAATATTCTTGTGGTTTGTCTTTATTAATGGTATTATATATATGGGTTCATCTAACTTTTTATGATAGAATTTTAAAAAATACATAATGAATAAGTTTGAAATGTCAAATCTAGATCTATTAAACTATTTTCTTGGGTTGGAGGTGAAGTAATGATCAGATGAAAAATTTATTTTATCAAGAAATTATGTAATGGATCAACTCAAAAAATCTAACATGAATAATTATAAATTTACAATAATACCCATGAATATAAATGAGAAATTAAAACTTGAAGATGGTATATTTTTTATAATTGCAAGATACTATAAAAGTTTGATTAGAAGTTTGATCTATCTAACTCATACTAGATAAGATATTACCTTCTCTATTAGTGTAGTACCCAAATTATCTAAGCAAACATAATCTCGGAGCTGTTAAAAGAATTCTACGTTATATTACTAAAACTAACATTTAGTATTCTCATAATTTTAAATATAAACTATTTGGTTTTACTAATAATAATTGGGCAGGAGTTTTGGATGATAGAAAGAGTACTTTAAGTAATATTTTTAGCCCCAGATCAGGAGCTATATCTCAGAGTTCAAAAAAGCAAGCAACAACTATATTATCGATATCTGAAACAGAATATATAGCTGCAACATTAGCAGCTTGTTAAGTAATATAGTTTAGAAGACTTCTTAGAAATCTTCACCAAGAACAAAAAGAAGCAACTAAAATATTTTGTAATAACAAAACCATAATTACAATAATAAAAAATATAACCTTTTATGGAAGAACAAAGTATATTGAGATACGCTATCATTTCATCCAGGATCTTATAGCAAATGGACTCATAACAATGAAGTATTGTAGCACAAATAAACAAATTATAAATATTCTCACCAAGTCACTTCAATTTCATAAGTATATCCATTTCATATCTTAAATCGATGTATGTAACTATGAATCAAGGAGAGTATTGATAATTAAGTCATAGGTAGTTATATTAGGTAGTTATTATGTTGTAGATAGTTCTAGGCATATTCTAAGTAGTTCTACCAAAGAAGTTATTATCATTGGGATAGTTCCTACACTAAATTTAATCATGGGTGACATGATTGAATGAGATAGTTACAATTAGATCCTATAAATAAGACCATGATTCATAAAACAAAGATGTTTACACTTAAAAATATTTTATAATTATTCTTAATTTTTCCTTTTGTTTAATACTATTTTGATTTTCTTAATTGAAAGCATTCTCTTTAAATTATATCGTAATATTCTATTTTATTATTTCCTTACTCCTCCATCCTCAGTAGCTTCCATGGTCCAGTACCGCTCGTCGTAGCACTCCAACGGTTCTCATGCCACATGAACCCCACCTAGTAACATCGTCATGAATTCGATCGATAGGAAGGGTTTTGGACGTCCACCATGAGGAAAGTCAAGTTACTTTGCTGAACTAAGCAGGGAATCCATTTGGAGCGGAGAAGGTATTCGATTTGCTTCAGCAAGGCATTGTCCACCAGTGAGGAAGGTAGGAGAGGGTCTCAAATTTCTTCTTTCCCTCGATCGGCCACACTTGTAAACAATAATCATAGTTGTAATGATCATTACAACAATAAGCTTAAGAGCACACTTCATTCTTTCTCTGACGATGCTGTATACCTTCATGCATTGAACTCTATCATCATTGTTGGGGAGGTGGGAGAGGTCGGTGCTGGCCTTCCTGGTTACGGGGAAGGCCGGCATGGACTTGAGGCTGGTGAATAGTGTCATGATGCTAGACTGCGCTAGGGAAGCTTGGGAGATGGTGGTAGCAGAAGAAACTATCACGGAGGAAGCCATTTCTAGCTGCCTCAATTGTAGTTTGCCTTGCTAGTGTGGCCTCACCACTACGACGCCTATATATAACTGGTAGATCAAACCTCTTCTGCAATAGCATTTATGATCGAGTGGCTAATCTCATGCATTGGTTGCTGAGTACTACAAATGAAGGGTGGGACAAGATGACATATTATCGTTTGCACAACAGTAACCGCCCATCTTATTGTTGAGAAATCATTCTTTATCTTACGTAATTATTATATTTTAGATAGACTTAGTCATATTTTAAGTAGTTCTACCTAAGTGGTTTATAATGTAATAAGTTATTATCATGGGAATAGTTCAGGTTCTATAAATAGGACAATTCATGAAGTAGAGGTGTGTACATTTGAAAATATTTTGTAAGTATTTGTTTTATCTCTTGTTTAATACTATTATGATTTTCTTAATTGAAAGTATTTTTTTTAATTATATGATATCATAGTATTCTGTTTTTATCATATCCTTACTCATTCTCTAACATTTGTGGTGTCAGAGTCAAGTTGAATTTGAACTAGGCATTATGACATCCAATGATAATTTCATGACTCAATCCTATATCCCTATCTTCTTGGATAAATTCTATAAATTTTGAAGTATCAAGATAAAAACTCTATTCAACTCTTGGGATCTCTAACACTTAATAGAGAATGAATATGTAGATCTAAAAGGAAAAATCAAGTTAAGAGAGAATAAAAAGGACTCAAATGCATTGTTCTTCATTCAACAAGTTGTTCATGAGATAATCTTCTTAAGAATTATAACAGTTATAATCTCAAGATAAGCTTGGTTGATACTTCAAAATAAATTTCAAGGCCATCAAAGGTGATTATAATACAATTTCAAATCTTTCGTATAAGTTTAAAATTTTATTTATAAAAAATAATGAATTCATATATGATTTTCTTTCTCAAATGACTAAAATTATTAGTCAAATAAAATCTTGTAGCGAACATCTTTATGATTATATTATTATTATAAAATTTTTGAGAAGTTTAACTTCAAAATTGGATCATATTGCTGCTGCAATTGAGGAGAAAAAAAATTATCTACCTTTTTATTTGATGAGCTAATGAGTTCTTTGCAAACACTTGAAACAAGGTTAAATAAGTTACTTAAGAAAAGTAAAGAAAATAGTATTTCAGGTTAAGGAGGAGTTTTCTATTTCAAAAGAAGAGAACAAAAAAATCAATAGGAAGAAAACCTTGTAGAGGAGGATTTCATACTAGGGAAAATGGAAGATGAATAGAACACTTTGATAGGCATAATAAACAAAAACAATCAAATTATGTTAAAAAAATATAATAGTATAATTAAATATCACTATTATAAAAAATTTAGTCACATGAAGATAGATTGCTAGAAAAAATAAAAATAAAAAAAACTATGTGGAGAAAAATGAAGAAAGTAGTAAGTTGTTTATAACTCATTCATAAGTTAATGATATCTCAAATGATATTTGATTTTTAGATAGTGGATGTTCTAATCATATATTAAGCATAAGATTAATGTTTAGAGATCTCGATGAAACTCACAAGTTAAAGTTAGACTTGAAGATAATAAACAAATACAAGTAGAAGGAAAAGGAATAATTAAGATGAAGATAAGTTAAGGGAAAGTAAAACACCTTAATAATACTTTTTTCTTAGTTTATCATTTAACTTGTTGAGTGTTAGATAATTGATGAATAATAAATTTTCAGTTATATTTGATAATGGTTCATGCAATATTAAAAATAAAAAAATATAGTTTGATTACAATAAATGTTTACATGACTAAAAGTAAGATATTTCCACTATATTTCAAATATTAAAAAGTATGCTCTAGTGACAACTCAAAATAATGAGTCTAATTTATGACATTTAAGATATGAACACTTTAATATTAAGGGTTTAAGGTTGTTAAGTTAAAAAAAATAGATTTTATATTATTTAAAATTAATACAAAAAATAGAAACCATTTTCTATTGGAAAAATATGAAGAGTATCTAATTATCTTGAATTAATTAATGATAATTTATGTAGACTTATGGATATAAAATTATTTTGGTAAAAGTTGATATTTTTTATTGTTTACTGATGATTATAATCGCATGAGTTGAATATATTTTCTATAACTAAAATCTAGCATATTTGATAATTTTTAAAAATTTAAAATACTTATGAAAAAGGCAAAGTGATAGATGCATAAAGATGCTTTAGATAGATAAAGGTAATGAATTTTTATTTAATGAGTTTAATTCTTTTGATAAAAAAATAATATTTGTAAGGAATTGATATCACCATATACATTGGAGTAAGATGGCATAGTTCAATGCAAGAATTGGACTATCATTAAAATGATAAAAAGTTTACTTAAAAGAAAGCTATCTTCCAAATTAGTTTTCGGAAGTAGTTGTAACAATAGTTTATTTGTTGAATATTTCACCAACAAAGATTGTTATGAATCGAACTTCTTTTGAGGTTTGGTATGGTATGGAGCCAAGTGTAAGCCATCTAAGAAATATTGATTGTATTGCTTATGCTCTGTTAAATTCATAAAACTATCATAAGCTTAATGAAAGATCTGAAAAATATATCTTAATTAGTTATTTCTTATAATCCAAAATATATCGATTATATAATCCTGTTAATGGTAAAGTTATTATTAATAGAAATATTATTTTTGATGAAGGTGAGAAGTTGGAATTGAGAGAATAATAAAAGTGAAAAACAAATTCATATTCTAAGAAAACTAGACACTCTACAAAATCAGGTAATAGATTTTGCTCTAATATGTTCATCGTTAGCCTCACCCAGTAACAGTTTAGATTTATCAAATGATTCCTTAAATAAAACAATGAAGAAGAAAAATCAAATCAATTGAGAAGAATGACCAAAAGAAAAGAAAGTTATTTGATTAAAATGGGTATTCAAAACAAAGTCTAATGCATATAAAAATATCTAAAAACATAAGGCTCGACTTGTAGCAAAAGAATATTCGTAGCAACAAGATATTGATTATGATGATACTTTTTCTCTAATTTCTAGATTTGAAATTATTAAAACTTTCTTAGCTTTAACTACTCACTTGAGTTAACATATTTATCAATTTAATATAAACTCTATGTTTTTAAATGAAGATTTATAAGAAGAGATTTTTGTTATTCAATTCAAAAGATTTTTAGTTGAAGGATATGAAGAAAAGGTGTATAAGATAAATAAAACTCTTTTATAAGAAGAGATTTTTGTTACTCAATATAATAGTAAAATTAACTATTATTTTCATGAAAATAGAATTAAGAGGAGCAATAATCAATCGATTTTTTATCTAAAGAGGGAAGGTAAATATAATCTTCTTATGATTTACCTTTATGTTGATGATAATATATATATGGGTTCATTTAACTCTCTTATGATAAAATTAAAAAAAATACATGATAAATAAGTTTAAAATATCATATCTAGGTCTATTGTACTATTTTCTTGTATTGAAGATAAAGCAAGGATAAGATGAAATTTTTATTTTCTAAAGAAAATATGTAATAGATTTACTCAAAAAAGTCTAACATAATTAATTTATTTGTAACAAGGTTAAAGTGACACTTATAAATATAAATAAGAAATTGAAACTTAAAGATGTTACATATTTAATAAATATAAGATACTATAGAAGTTTGATTGGAATTTTAATCTATCTAACTCATACTCGATCAAATATTACTTTATATGTTAGTGTAATATCAAAGTTTATACATAGTCTAAACAAACATCATCTCGGTGTTGTTAAAAGAATTCTATGTTATATTGCTAGAACTACAGACGATAGTATTTAGTATTCTCATAATTTTAAATGTAAAATATTTGGTTTTACTGATAGTGATTAGGCAAGAGCTTTGGATGATAGAAATAATACGTTAGAAAATATTTTTAGCCTTAGATTATGAGCTATATTGTGGAGTTTAAAGAAGTAAGCAACAATTATGCTATCAACATTAGAAGCAAAATATATGCAACATTAGTAGCTTGTTAAGCAATATGACTTAGAAGACTTCTTACAGATCTACATCAAAAATTAAAAAAACTAATTGAAATATTTTATGATAATAAAGCTATAATTGCAATGATAAAGAATCTAACATTTTATGAAAGAACGAAATATATAGAGATACGCTATCATTTCAACAATGATGTTATAGTAAATGGACCCATAATAATGAAGTATTATAACATAGATGAATAAGTTACAAATATCCTTACCAAGTTAATTTTTATTTCGGAAGCATATTTATTTCATGTCTCAAATCAGTATATGTAACTATGAATCAAGGGAATGTTAAGAATTGATTCATAGGTAGTTACTAGTTCTAGTCATGTTTTAAGTAGTTCTACCTAAGTAGCATGAACTAAGACGTTATTATCATGGGGATAGTTCCTATATCTAACATAGTTATTAGTGACATGATAGGATAAGATAGTTACTATAAGTTTTTATAAATAGGATCATGGTTCATAAAATAAATATGTGTATACTTAGTAATATTTTATGAGTGTTTATAAATTTATCTCTTATTTAATATAATTTTAATTCTTTAATTAAAAATATTCTCATTTAATTATATTATAATATTATGTTTTTATCATTTTTGTGCTCCTCTTTCCCTAACACTTATCTCCACGATCGTGAATAATTGTGTTGTACTCTCTTCTTCGCTGCTGCTGCTGTCGGCTTCTTGTACAGTAGAATTATTGTTGTGGTTGGATGGAAACAGAATCCTCCATGCCCTCCTTGTCAGCAGCTCGATTAACAAAGATCATCAACTCCTATTGTTTGTAGAATTGATTTAGAAGTTTACGATGTCAAGGTCAGATGAAATGAATGAACAGGAAAGAGAACAGGAGAATTCTCATTTCGATTCATTTGCACTGTCATCCATACATTCCATGTGGACATACAACCATTCTTTGGCTAACAAATTCTACAAATTTATGTGGATCGAATATTTTCTAGGGTCAATTGAGACCTTTGTGAACGGTTCTGATCATACCAATAATAGATTTTATTCTGAGAAGGAAAAAGAATAAAATGATAAAAGACAATGGTTTCCTTATTGAGATTCCCACCGAGGAATGGCATTTTGATTGCAGATGATTAATATGATGGATTGCAGATATTGATCAATCTACTAACTCAGCGATAGCAGGTTTGCTGGAGTTCGTGCTTTTTTCCAAGTCTCATGCTCTCTCTTCATGTTTATTATGATCAGCTTCACAGTTGAAGGTTTCCCCTCAAGCTGATTAAGGCATTGACTGTGGCAACTTCCTCTGACTTGGGTGCATTCATCGAAGTTCCACCAATCCAGGGGTGAAACTTGCCATTCTAAGCTCGAATGGAGAAAGAATCCCGGAAGAAAAGTCAATGACCAATCACAGATTGGCTTTTCTATCATTGGCTTTTATATTTCTGAAGCAATTCGTTGGCTCATGTAAAGGTGCCAATCTCTCTTAACTATTCCTCACGGCCTGATGTCTTGCTGCATGCACTATGCTGTCTTGAGACGAAGATTGCGGCATCCTTGCCAGACGCTTTTGATTTCGTGAGCAGCAGAAACGAGTGCGTGTCACCCACCAGCCGAAGCCTAAACCACTCCACGTTCCTCTGTTTCCTTTCATCAGCAAAACCAACCTACATGAGATCGCTCGTCATCAGACCCAATAGATTTCGATTACTTCCGCCTCCCTATTAACCACTCCACTGACCTTCTCCGGCATATAAATAAATGCTCACGGATGCTGTCTTCTGAGCCAACTGCGGGAGGTGTCGAAGTCTGGTCATCACCATGGCGCTGGAGCTGCAGAGCGAGTCGATGGACTACCGAACCGAGCTCCTGTCTCCTCTGAGGGAGGAAGGAGACTCGGCAGCGGCGATGGTGGCGGCCACACCGAGCTGGAGGCTTAACGTGAACGACTTCGCGATACAGGAGGCGGCCAAAAAGGACCCGCCGCTGGCTTCCAGAGTGTTGCGGAGATTCCATGGTAACTCATCTCCTCTCTCTTTTGATGGATATCTTGCAAAGGCTACGATGATCTCTTCCAGAGTGTTGCGCTTGTTTTATGCTTAATTGATTGCTGCATAATTTGCGTATATCTGCAAAGGCCTGAAATGGAAGCCATCTGTCTAGATATTGAGATGTTTAGGAGACAGCTTTATATATATATATATATATATATATATATATATATATATATATATATATATATATATATATATATATATAATGTGATGTGTTTCATCTCTTCCCTCTCCTTTGATTTGATTAGAGTCAGTACATGTATTAAATTTGAGAAATGACCTAATAATTTTAATTTTTAGGTTAAATTAGTATCTGATTTGATATATATTAATCGTGATCAATCTAACTCTAACTCATCATTATTTAATTACTAATATAGTATCAGAGTTAGGTGGATACAATTTCAACTAAACAAGTAAAAAAAAAACGAGGATTGAATTAGACAATATGTGGATGCTGAGATGAACGTAAATGTATCGGCCCATGTCTGTAAATAATTATTTAGTGGGATCCAAAGAAAGCATGCCGCATGTAGTCATTAATAATTAGCAGCAATCTTCATGTTTTCTGCTTTTCCTGTAAAATTACTGAATCACAATCGTCGAGGTGTCTCCCAAACTCAAGGAAATAGTAATTGCAGTCGACTTTCATCACCTTATACTTTCCCGAGGAAAGAAAGAGAGACAAAGGAATTATTAATAGCAGCTCGTCATCATTCTGAACGGAGATCAGCGTGAACAAGACAAAGACTTCTTTCCTGGAAAGAAGACCTCTCAATAGATTACATGCTGTTTCATCAATTTCTTTTACATTTCGAAGGTGCCTGGAAGCTTCTTCCCTGCGTCATACTAAGAAACTATAATCTAACAATGATTTCAAACTATAATAAGGATTATTATATCAATCTCCCATCTAAAAAATCCTGTTGAAGAAGAGTCTGCTGATGCTCGATGAAACCTAAGCAAAGATGTAAAGTCAATTTAGGACAAATATAATGCATCAGATGACCCAAATTTTATTACATTGATATCAAACAACTTTTTCTTTGACTTCTTCGGTGTTAAATGTGATTATAGATTGATTGAAAGAAGGACTAAGATAATAGTTTCATACTCATTGATCTCTTCTTCCTCGGTATGCTTTGCATTAAACACTAATCTATCATCTTCCATATGTTTCAAGGCAAACACAGAAAAATTGCAAAATACTACAAGAAGCAAGGAAATCTCCTCCAGGGATTCAGTGAGATGGAAACCATTGCTGAATTAGGCTGTCTAGCCGGAGCTCCCACACAGGTGAATTCATTCATCTTCTGATTATTATGTAAATAAAAGAAAATAGTTGAATTCTTGGGTTCACTGTTGCATACTTTTAAACATAAATACAGATTCATGTTTTGGGTTTTGGTCTCTTAGGAAGAGAGAAAAGACTTGGCCAAAAGTGAAAGGCTTGCCATCAACCTCTCAAACATAGCCAACTTAATCCTCTTCGCATCCAAAGTATTAGCATCGATCGAAAGCAAATCCCTGGCGGTGATCGCTTCAACTCTGGATTCTCTTCTGGACCTTCTCTCAGGATTCATCCTTTGGTTCACCGCATATGCCATGAAGAAGCCTAACCAGTACA
This sequence comes from Musa acuminata AAA Group, assembly GCF_036884655.1. Classification (NCBI taxonomy): domain Eukaryota; kingdom Viridiplantae; phylum Streptophyta; class Magnoliopsida; order Zingiberales; family Musaceae; genus Musa; species Musa acuminata. Next base: position 36,245,422 of record NC_088334.1, read on the forward strand.
GCTACCCCATCGGCAAGAACCGAATGCAACCTGTGGTAAGTCTCCGTCTTTGATCGACTTAATAATCCTTGCAGCCTCCATCGAATTTAAAATGGCAGTTTCCAATCATGCAGGGTATTGTTGTTTTCGCTTCTGTGATGGGCACTCTTGGTCTCCAAGTCTTGTTAGAATCTGGCAGACAACTCATCACGAGGGTACGTATGCATCGATCGATTGCTGCAGTTAAGTGAGACTCTGCTCAATCTAATTGTTGCAGGAACACCCTACCTTCGATCATGCAAAAGAGCTATGGATGGTGGGCAGCATGTGCTCTTCTGCAGTCGTCAAGTTCTTCCTCATGCTTTACTGCCGTAGCTTCAAGAACGAGATCGTGAGAGCTTATGCACAGGATCACTTCTTCGATGTCATCACCAACTCCATCGGTTTAGTAGCTTCTATACTTGCAGTCAAATTCTACTGGTGGATGGACCCAATCGGTGCTATATTGGTGTGTCTCATTCTGGCAGCCCAAACTTGACCTGTAACGGGTTGCAGAGAGATCTAATGGTGGAGGCGGTCTTCTTCTTGGTGATGCAGATAGCCGTGTATACGATCTGCTCATGGGCGAAGACGGTGGTGGAAAACGTGTGGCTGTTGATAGGAAGAACGGCGCCGCCGGACTTCTTGGCGAAGTTGACGTACCTCATCTGGAATCACCATCAACAGATCAAGCACATCGACACGGTGAGAGCGTATACGTTCGGGTCGCACTACTTCGCGGAAGTGGATATAGTGTTGCCGGCGGAAATGCCGTTGAGTCAGGCGCATGACATCGGCGAGACGCTGCAAGAGAAGGTGGAGCAGCTGCCGGAAGTGGAGCGTGCGTTCGTGCACATCGACTTCGAGTTTACTCATAGGCCGGAACACAAGCCCAAGCAGTAGCAGTGAATGATGTGTCTCTCAGATGCATCCGTAGAGAATAAGCAAATCAAGAATTAATTGTCTGCTTCAGAAATTGTCTTCTCGACATGTAATAATTTGTGTGGAAAAAGTATACATACATCAAATGAATTTTGGGTGAATTCTTCGTCCCCTCTTTTCTCATAATACCTAAAATGTCCTCCTGACGATACAATTTATATAGTCCGTAGACCCCATGGATTGGAATCAGTCCAATTCCACTCTATTTAAAAATATTTGAACTGGCATACAAAGTCTTCCTACGTGATTGTTCTTGATTCTAAACTAATAAAAATTTATATTTGAAATCTTATTTTTATATATATGAGTTAACTTTACATATAAGGATATATTTAAAATTATCGATTGCTCTATTTATTATAAGGTACTAAGCTTAAATTTTATTTTTGTCGCTTACCCTTTATATAAAAATAATTTTTTTGCTTAAATTATAGTATTTTTTAATAAATCATTTTTTCGTGGAAATGCCAAAAACACTTATAGTAAAATGATAACTTAATCAATACCTTGATGCCATGTGATCCACACTTACTCCAAATGTATTGACACTATGGTGCTACGTTGTCGACACCTATAGTCATATAGTTAGTGTAACGTGGTCGACATCTACTTACCATATAGCTAACCTCTTCGCACTACATGACCATCACTTACCATGTAGCTATTATATGACGGACACCTATTTGTCATGTAGCCGATAACGAGGCACCATTTGTCTAACATTTTGACATCATATGATTGGTATAAAATTATCCTCTAAACATTGCAAACCATGTTATTATCGTTGCATATTCCCTGAATATGACATTATATGATTTCATTAAGATCAAAAAAGTATATATTTATCTTTAACATTAATATACATCTTCTATCACAATAATTCTGAAATCATACTACTAAAGGCTCCTCTAGATGTGCTCCTCAATATACTGAAATTCTTAAATTTTTGTGTAGTATATTGGTTAGAGACAAATATGAAATATGAAATTAATTGACTCCTAATCAATTTTTCAACTTGACAATTACAACTATATGTATGTTGTAAATGAAACTATAAACTTTATACATAAAGAATCAGATTGATTCGTAACATAGATAATTGATTCATCCTGTCGATCTTTCCTAAGGGATAATGTATATGCTTTTGTTGTCAAGAGATTATGTTATGAATTATAAGAAATAAAAATATTTAAATAAAAATAAAAATGAGGTACCTTCATAAAAGAGGAGGATTTTTTTTTTTAGTATTTGCCCAAGAATTTTTACCGTCTAAACCAAGAGCTAAATCCATGAAAGCGTCCAACCACGAGCTTTGAGTCGGGTGGCCATATGATTGGGTTCAATGTTTGAACCCATGAATCCAAATTGCACCGCAATTAGAAAGTGGTTGAGCTAAGCTATTAATTTTGTTCAGACTTGTCCCCGTCATTCCATTCCCTTCTTGGGCAAATACTCAAAATGTAAATTAAATCATAAACGCTATAAATTGAATTCATCATCAAAATCTGAGATTCAACAAGTATCACCTCTATACACCAAAATATGAGATTTATATAACACCTCTGTACCATTTCTTTCTACATGTGCATATAAGTATTTCTAATTATTTCGATGTAGAAATTTACATCCTTATTGTGCATATGCTATGTATGATTATATTTGTTAAAGAAGTTATAGGATGAAGGGTTTGTCATTAAATATCTTATATTCATGATTTTGAAATATTATATATATGACATGATATATGCTCACTTGAATGAAGTTATAAAGGTCGATATTTAACGTGTGACTTTTCACTATAGATTATGCATACTAGCACCCAACCAAAGTGATTAGATGGAAAAGTGAACATGTGCAAGTTCATGTTAGTGCAAATATAGACAATGACCTATGAGCATTTCATATATGAAACTTTTGGATATGTTCTGTTTTGTTAGATAGATTTAGTTGGATATATTAGTTTAGATTTTTCCTTTGTCATATATTATAATTATAATTATGTACAAGTGTATAGAAAAAATCTTGTCATTTTATTTAGTAAGTTAGCATGTTTTAACTTTAAAATTCTTTACTTTTTATTGAATTCCATATTGGTGCTTTGTTAGTTTGTCTTCTTTTCTATTTTTTTGTTTAATCGCATAAAATATCTTATGACACTTAGTACTCTCTAATTTCCATCATCAGCTAGCGTCAGTTGAATTGTTGATATCGTTCTTGATCACATACATGCTACAAAGTGCTTGGTATCTCATTTATCCAATATTCCTAACAGTGCAGTGGCACCAATTTTGGGACCTAACGGTAGCATATCTCAAATATTCATTCATCAGGTACAGCAAAACATTATGTTTCTTTGAATTGTTTATCGATAAAAAGGCAAAAAAAAAAAAAATAGTATAAGATGGTAGCATTACATAATGGTAGTCGGCAAGCCCTTCTTACCCACTTGTTGACTGTGTGAATGAGAATAGTTTTTCGTTATAATCAGTTTATATGAATGGGAATGAAATGGTCAATCGGTAAAGCATACATTACTAAAATGCTTAAACAATTGGTAAAGATAAAAAAAAAAGGAGAAATGATTGCACTATAGTTAGGTCTTTCAAACTGCAATTAGATGGTAATTCTGGATGCTTTATATGGTTTCTATAAGATACAAGTGACACCAGGATCATGCTTAAATCGTTAACTTTGCTCTTCTGTCTGTGTAGGTTGGGTTGGAGCAAGGGCCAAAATCAAACTACGTGTTATCGAGCTGCATGGTTCATTTGATCAATACAATACCTTATATTGGACAAAGTCCATCACCCTTGCATTCGTTGTTAGTCGGATGCAATTCTTCTACTTTCCTTTAAATGTGCAGGTAGGTGAATTGGTACTTTGCTGCTGTCACCTTGTGCAATGGCATGTTTACAGGCGTAAAGGTCATTTTTGTTGTGTCCTCTTGTGTTGTGAATTGTTGATGATGGAGTTCCTTGTTGCATATGAATGGAACAATAGATGGGCTCCTTTAGCCTCGGTAGCTTTACGTCTGGGCAATATAGACACTGTGCAACAGATTACATATTTATTGAGCTTGAATTCTGAAATGAAGTAGCACTTGTGTTCTTCCTACAATGGCAATCCTCAATAACCTCTCCAATTCGATCCTTGGTCGAATGACTGCATCTGTTGTTGCCCTGCTGCACAATCCGCACGTGTAGATGAAGAGGCAGGGAAGCTCAATCTCGAGCCACTTCCCAACATAGCATCTCCTTGTCCCACAAGAGAGCTTAAACTTGCTGTTTCCATGCCCTCTGGCTGTTTATGCCCATACGACTGCAGTGCCCTCAAAATTGCTTGAGTCGGTGCGAAACCTGCACCCAACGATCCTGATGCCCATGGAGCCAACACCCAGTTCATGTACATGTTCACGTCCAACATGCTGTTGCTGTGGTACATGCTTTCGTTTGTCTGCACGCCATTAATTAGTCCTGCAAGCTCGCATGGAGACTCCAGCAGCGCAGGCAAGTCTGGTTGAGGCTTCTTCCCCGCCGAGCTCTTCTTAAAAACCCGACACACAACCCATTCCTCCTGACTCAAAACAAAGACACAAAACGATGAGCGTAATCTATGACGAACGTCACTGCTGTTCCGAAAGGTTGGGTGGGGAAGACCTTGGTGCCGTTGTAGGGGAAGCCGGTGTGGAGCCTGTACTCGTGCATCACCCAACCTGTCTTCTCGCCCTTGGGAGCCCTTCCCTTGTAGAACACTAGGGTTTTCTTCATGCCCACCAACACCTCACGGTGGAAGATCTCCTTGTCCTTCCCTGTCGTCTTCCAGTAGCCGGCGTCTGTCGCTCGGTTGGTCCGAAGCCCGGTCGGGTACTTGCGGTCCTTCAGGTTGAAGAAGTACCACTCTTTCTGCCCCATGCTAGCCTTCCCTGCAAAGCTCGATCACCGGACACGTTCTCTTCAACAACAGGTACTCAAGAATTCACACAAGCGACAGGTGAAGAAGGAACACGAGAAAGATGAGTACCCGGCAGATCCCATGGCTCACACCTGTTGAGGTCGACATCAGCAATGGCTGCAGTGGCGAAGCCCAACTCCGTCACCTTTCTCGAAAGGTAGTAAGTGATGAGCTCTTCATCGGTGGGGTGGAACCTAAAGCCGGGAGGAAGACTCTCCTCCATTGTATCTCAAGTGGGATGAACATACAAAATGAGCAGAAGCAGCAGTAGCAGAAGAGGTATTAATAATGGGGACGATGATGTCGACCACATGTGGAATCCATCTCATCCACCTCTTTGGAAAAGATTGTCAGAAAGAAAAGAAGGTTCTTATTGCAGGATTGCCATCGAATAAGGGAGTGGTGTGAAGAGAGAGAAGGGATGGAGAGGTCTTTCGGGTATATTGAAGGGTGACTGAGGTCATTTGAATCGCACTGCTATGTGGATCATCGTTCCTCTTTCCAACCAACCCCAACCGATCTCACCCAACCGTGGGGGCCACACAGCCGCACGCTTAGAGGACAATGGGCCAATAAAACTAATAATGTCTCATGCACGTGTAGATGAACGCAATCATATTTGGTCTTCCCTAATATACTGTATAGACGTAGAAGGTAGGTATGATGGATGGTTTACTTATTATTATTACGGTGATGAACGATCCACTTTGCAGGTCAAAATATTGGATGTAGTCTTCCGATTTCGATTCGGATAAAATTATTGTGGTTGATAAGTATTTTTTTTAATTTCTAAAATAATATGTTCTCGGACGATAAAAAAATTCAATATGAAAGAAACTCCGATAATTAAAGCATAGTTAGTCTATTTATACTTTATGTACTTGTAAGTTCTGTTGAGGAGGAAACATTTTGAATATTCTAGAGAATGTGAGAGTAAAGATTAAAAAAAGAAAAAAAATTCATCAATGCTTATGTTAGAGGGCGTACAAATGGTTTTATGTTCAGTTAACTTAAAAGTTACTTATAACTGATGATATCATGATGAAAAATCTGAGTTTTTTTTCAATTAAAAATTGTTAAATCACGTTAATTTTAAGTTAGTATATTAATGTTGATCTTTGAGATTTCTTTTTAGTTTGAAGCATTCTCTCTCAGAAGAAATTAATATATCATTCCAGCCAACACTGTTGTGAACATTCTCATGCTTCATATATCTAAACAACTTTCTATAGTTACAAGCATCTGCTCCTTCATGGGGGATGCCTAAGCTTTCGTGACCTAAGGAAGCCTTCAACTGCGACCTCGCTTGTCTTACGTGTCCCCCATGCATGATCCATCGCTGAGACCAACATGCGTTGCGTTGGCTTCTATAGCAAGTGAAACTGGACAGCAACTTAAGATGATGGAGTACAGCTAATCCTCGACCTTGTCCTTTGGTAATGAGATAACATTAATCTGCTACAGTAACTAATAGCCCAAAAACAAAAATAGTAAAGAAGAAGACTATGTATGATCCCCCTCTTCTTCTTGTGCCTTTGTGAAGCTAACTTCTCTGAGACTCTCGTTTTAGATATATTATTATAGGTTTGTCTACACGCATATTACACTACTTTCTTGTTTGGTGAGAGCGATGACTTGTGGAAATGACATTCAAGAATACCACTCCTGACTCATTCTCCGGTTTCCACTACCAGATTGCATTAAGATAAGACGAAGGCCAAAACATAACTTTTCCCATGCAACCACTTGTTTCTAGATTGCCGGTCCTTGTGTTCGAATTAAACTTCTTCCAAATATCATGAAGAGTTGAAAGAAATTAATGATTCGAGATTGAACCAAATTAAATATTGATTCTTGAAAGATGAAATTTTTTTTAGAGAATAAAAAAGGGTCCTAAATTTGATGTATAAGTTGTTGTGTGATGAGAGTCATAGAGTTTTGAGTTACAGTGAGGATACTTTTTGTGTGAACCATGAATTCGTTAACTTATCCCCTATACATCTCTTACATTACATAGTTCCATCACTCTCGTTATTCGTTCAACACCTTGATAGATAGGGTTTTTGTTTCCTTGGAATTGTTCCTGATCAGATGGCAGAAAGTTATGATCCCACGGTAGCTTATGCTACATGTAGTTTGACATAAGTTTAAATTATGTTTGTCATCAATCGGTAGATTTCATCGACTGCAAATTCCAATGGTGTCATAAACAATGCTTGCAGTGTGAAGTTAGTTCTATATTTGTATACCTTAATTTCGATACCATGAAACAAGCCAACAGGAAAAAGGGTACGATTTTTTAGTTTGGATAATGAATTCAGAGGAAATCATACAACCTACTTATTATTGTTAGAGCTAGCCCCAGAAAATTTACCACAAGGTAATTTTGACAACACAACAAAGACAATAAAGTGAAAAATAAAAGCGACAAGAACACCAGATTTATGTGGTTCGGTCAATTAACTTTGACATACATCCACGGACGAAAGAGGAGCAAATCACTACTATGAAAAGGGACTATTACAAATGCCTTAGGAAGATGTTCTTAGACCATAAAACACTCGAAAATACTAAACAAGAAAAACCATAAGTCCAAACTATTTAATTGAGTGTGGACTTAAACCAAAGTAAATACTTAGGTTTTCTTGTGGTGCATCTGACTTCAAAGCCCAGACCCTTATTTATAGTTCCAATAGGAGATAACAATTATAATTGCAAATGATAATTCATTCATCTTTCCTTTCTTGTACAAACTATCTATCCTCCTTCTTTATGTCTATGCATTTTAGATTTGAGTCCATGTTTGAACCTCTTTTGTATTAATCTAATAAAATAAATTATATATTTTCTAAAAAATATATTTGGTTCTCCGGATTTAGAAGCTGATGTGGGAGGGTACTCTACACCGGTTAAATATCAACATGTTACTACGGATACTCTACAGGCTAGTAGAAGACCGAAAAAGAAGAAAACCTCGATACCGACTTTGAAGATATTGACATCTCTATATCGTATACCATTCTTAGAAAACATTGACATCTCTACATTGGCATATTGATTCAAAAATCATCAACATTTATACATTGGTCAAAATTGGTTCTCTAGATAAGTAGGTCAAGATACAAAATGATCTTTGCAAAATCTCTAATATAATGATAAACTATGTCAATATCAATAGAGATTAATCATTTTCTACGACCTAAAGTGTCTAATTTTGTTTTTATTTCATGAGTTACCCTTGACTCTACTTGATAGATTCATCTACAATCAAGTCAAGTATTCTTCGTATAATTTCAAATTTACAATTCTTGCGAAAGAATCTAATCGACTGATCAAATTTTGACCTATCATTTCAGGATGTAGAAGCATGCTATGATTGACTTAGACTTAAATATTTTAAACTAATACTTCGAAATTAATACATTAATAGATAAATTAACTTATATAGTTAAATCGTTATAAATAACGATAAAAACTCTCAGTAGGAAAGAGATCATGAATGGAGCTAGAGATAGACACACCATGATATAAAATTACCATTAGACTAATCTCACGTGTACCATATTAGGGTGCATAAGGATTTGATGAATTTAATACCACTAATATAAATTTAAATATTTATTTTTTAAAAATATTTAAATTTATGTTAGTGGTATTAAATCTATCAAATCCTTGTACACCCATGAGATATCGTCCGATGATAATTATATATCATTTAAATTTAAACATTTTGATTTAAACATTTTGAATCGATCATTTAATTTTAATATGTTGCATGGTTAGTGTTTTCAATTAATGAGTTATGGAGAAAACTGTTAGGATCAAGAGCACTAAGAGAGGGGGGGGGGGGGGGGGGTGAATTAGTACAGCGGAAAACCTTCTGCGATTAAAATCGAAAACTGCTTTCGTTCAATAGAAGTGATTTTGGTAAGAAAGCCGATTCGTAAATCACTTCAACTTTAGGAGAGATGCAACAAAGATATGAACGCAGTTTGCAGTTATGATGGAAATCAGAATATAAGCGCAAACTGAAATACGACGTTCGTACGATAAAAGCGATTTCGGTATAAAAGCTGATTCGTAAACCACTTTAACTTGAGATAAGGTGAGATGCAGTTAAAGCAAAGATATAAAGGTAGTTTGCAGTTATAATGGAAATCAGAACGTAAGCGCAAACTGAAATATGACGTCCGTACGATAAAACTGATTTACGTTTTAAACCCCGAATTCGGAAAGCACTAAACTTTGAAACACGTTCGTAAAAACACAGAAGGCAGTAAGCTATTGAGGAGGTTTGCAGTAAAGATAAGATGCTCAAAGTAAATGCAAACCGAGATTTAGAGTGGTTCGGTCAATCTTGACCTACTCCACTTTTGGCTTCCTCCACCGACGAGGTCACCGACGTCAACTAGAGGCCTTCCTTCAATAGGCGAAGGCCAACCACTCTTTTACAGTTTCACTCCTTTTGACGGGCTTAGGAGACAACCCTTACAGAATTTTCTCTCCTCTCTTTATAGCTCAGAACTTGGAAGAATAGAGGAAGAAGAACTTTTGGCCTTTACAACAATTTTGAGCTCTAAGAATCACAGAAAAAGATCAAGATTTCGGTGTAAGTTCTGTTCTTTCAGTGCTGAATGGGTGGGGTATTTATAGGCCCCAATCCAGTTCAAATTTGGAGCTCAAAACTGTCAATTCCCGAAATTCCGGGATCAAGCGGTTGCACCTCCTGACTGGAGTGGTTGCACCGCCTGGCAGAGCTCGAAGACTGAGCCTCTGGGCGGTGCTACCTCCTGTCAGGGGCGGTTGCACCTCCTGACAGAGCTCGAAGACCGAGCTCAGACGGTTGCACCTCCTGACTGAGGCGGTTGCACCGCCTGGCAGAGCTCGAAGACCGAGCTCAGGCGGTGCCACCTCCTGTCAGGGGAGGTTGCACCACCCAGTCTCGCTGGGAGACTGAGCCCCAGGCGGTGCCACCGCCTGGCTGGAGCGGTTGCACCTCCTAGTCTCGCTCGGAGACTGAGCCCAGGCGGTGCAACCTCCTGCCTTGGGCGGTTCAACCGCCTGGCAAAAATCAGGGTCCAAATGGATTGATCCATTCGGCCCAATTTGGGTTTCTCAGGGGCCCAATTGCCCCAAGATTAAGTTAATGGGATCACCTCCCATTTCCAACTTAATCAATGTGCTAACTACGATTTTTCCTAAGACATTTACTGCAACTTGCTCCGGTGCATCAATCGCTTCTTCTGGCGAGCTTCCGGCGAACTTCCGTCGATCATCCGATGAACCCTCGGTGATGCTCCTGCGGACTTCCGGCAAACTCCTGGACTTGCGACGATTCACTTGGCGAGTTTCGATGAGCTTCTTTGGCAAGCTTATGGACTTCTCGGATTTGTTTCCGCAGAACTTCCGACGACTGTCCGAACTTCCGTCGAACTCTCGAACTCCCAACGTGATCATTGTATTGACTCCGGCGCAACTCCTGCTGCATGTCTCACTTTTATCGTAGTTAATCCTGCACACTTATCTCAACATATAGATTAGATAACAAATGACAATTGACTTCATCATCAAAATCCGAGATTCAACAAAAACTAAAAGAAGGCTATTGTAATTTTAGATTGAATGAGAAGAAATGCATAATTTTGTGCCTCCTTTCTCCTCTCTCATTTAAAATCAAATCTAATATCAGAGCCAAAGCCCTTTCTTGATCGTTATTGAAGATTCAAATTACAAGGAAAAAGAATATTTGGGGGAAGATAGCAACTCAAATCTCAACCTACAAGATATGATTTCTTATTTATAAAGATGAGAACCATGTTTCTTTCACTTGATCTATGGGATTTAGTTGAGAATGGTTATAATGATGCACAAAGAGATCAAATAATTATATTAAAATAGAAATAACAAAGAGATACATTGGTTCTTAAAAAGATTCAATAGGGTGTTTCAGATGCACTCTTTCCAGTGACTATGAGGGCTACAAAAGAAAAGGATACATGAGATCTTTTGCAAAAAGAATTCCAAGAAGATATGAAAGATAAAGGCTATCAAGCTTCAAACCTTAAGAAGAGAGTTAGAGAACAAAAAACTGGAAGAGAATGAGATATTGAATGACTTCTACACAAAGCTTATGGTGTTGGTTAACCAAATGAAGACTTATGGCGAAAAAATCAATGATAAGAGAATTATAGAGAAGATCTTGATCAATATCCCAGAAAAGTTTAATCATATTATATCTATGATTAAAGAAATAAAATATTTTTCTACATTATGTATTGAAAAACTTATGAGTTTTTTGAAAGGGTATGAACAATGATTGATTCAATGTTCAGAGAAAGCTATGAAAAAAGTATTTTAATTAAAACTCAATGTTACTTCTAAGAATGTTAAGAAGAAATCAAATAACCAATAAAAAGTATAACCGATGAAAAGTAAGGAGGAGCAACCTAGAGGTGAAAAAACCAAGGAAGAGAAAGAGATAGAAATTCATTAAAAGGAAGAGGAATAACAAATTATGACAGAAATTTCAGCAAAGGACCACAAAAAAATTGTAGAATATGCAACAGAACCAATCATGAAGAGAAGGATTGTCATTATAGAAATAGGATATAATGTTATAAGTGTAAGAAGTTTGGTCACAAGCAAAAAAAATTGCTATTTCAACACATTTCAACAAGCAAACTTCTCAGAAGAAAAATAAAGATAAATTTATTTTATGCATGTCAAAGTGTTCATAAACAAAAAGATAAACAATGGTATGTTGATAGTGCTTATAGTAATCGCATGACATGAAAAAAGATATTTTTCTTAACATGAATACCTCATTTTTAATCTAAAGTTAGAATGGGTAATAGTGCACTTGTAGAAGTGAGAGGAAATGACACAATTAAGCTCAAACAAAAAAAATGAAAAAAATTCATAATGTGCTATTTGTACATGATCTTGATTAGAACTTGCTACCTGTTGGACAAATTATGGAGCATGGATATTCTCTATATTTTGAAGATGATAGATGCATCATCTTTAACAAAAATAAAAAAAGATAAAAGATAAATATAATATTGACATAAGTAAGAATGGTGAATAGGAGCTTTTCACCTTCTCTTACATATATAACTTATGTTGCTAGAAGAGCAAATGTGGTAGATGATTCACGGTTGTGGCACAAGAGACTTAGTCACTTGATCTTTGGTTGCCTTAAGTATCTATTACAAAGAATAATAGTAGAAGAACTACCTTTTATTGAAGAAAAAAAAAAGACATTTATGAAGGATGTGCACTTAAAAATCATCACAGACAATCATTCCCTTAAGGTGTTTCTTAGAGAGCCAGAGAAATAGTTCAGTTAGTGCACACAGACATTTGTCAACCCATGAATACCTCGTCTCATGCAAAGAATAGATACTTTATTCTCTTAATTGATGATTATATATGTATTACTTGGGTTTATTTTACGAGATAAAAATATAAAGTTCTTATTAGTTTTTAAGAAGTCTAAATGTCTTGTTGAGAAACAAAGTGGTTATTATATTAAGATTCTTAGAAGTTATAATGATATAAAATACAAATCTTATGAGTTTGATAAGTTTTGTGAAGATGAAGATATTGAGAGACAATTGATAGTGCCTTATACACCTCAGCAAAATAGGGTGGTGGGACCCAAAGATCACACAATGATGAAAATTACAAGATCAATGCTTAAAAAGAATGATTTACCTAATATATTTTAGGCCGAAGCAATATATACAATTATGTACCTTCTTAACAATTGTCCAATAAAGAACTTAGAAAGTAAGGTTCCTTGTCTAGTTGGAATGAAAAAATAGCTTCAATAAGACAACTAAAATTTTTTGAAAACCATACTTCTATTCGAAAAGAGAAAAGACAGGTTAGAGTAAACAAATGAGAAGTGTCATCTTTCTTAGCTATATATCACAATAGTCAGATGTTATATTTGATGATAGAGATACCTTAAATTGGGAAGAAGCGGAAGGGGAGAAAAAATATAAATTGTTGAAATAGTATTACTAAGATAGGCTCAAGAACATGTGTTAGGATTGTGAATGAAACTAAAAGGGGAGGGTTGAATTAGTACTATCGGAAACTTTCGATGATTTTAAAAATTTCATTCCATGAAAATCGATATCGAAAGTGCATTTGATTTAAAATAAGTATAAAGTGGAGTGAGCAATAAAATCAGTAAGTAATAAAGGTAACTAGCAAAGGAAAAGAGCACACCTGATTTATGGTGGTTCGGTCATTGCGACTTACGTCCACTCTTGATTCCTCCTCTGTTAAGACCATCGACTTTCACTAACGATTTTCTTTCAATAGGCAAAAATCAACTACCCTTTTATAACTCTTTTTCCTTTTCACAGGTTTAGGAGATAACCTTTACAAGACTCACATCACATAATTCTAAACTTTTAAAGAAGAGGAGGGAAACTTTCAAAAGATTATAATAGAGTTTTCTCACTTAGAGTCACAAGTTTTTGTTCATAGTTTCTTTTACAAACTGAGCAAAGATGAGTGGGGTATTTATAGGCCCCAAATGACTTTAAAAATAGAGTAAAAAAAAATCTCATCCTAGGATTTTAGGGTACTAGCGGTACTACTATCAGTACTGGGCGGTACTACCACCTGACACCCTTACACTGGTGATACTACTGCCAATCTGAGTGGTATGATCGCTTGACACAACCTAGAAGACTATGTCTAGGTGGTACTACCGCCTGGCACTAGGTGGTACTACCGCTTGTCTAGGCGATACCACCGCCTAGTTAATGCTTGAGAGACCGAGCCTCTAGTAGTTCCACTGCCTAACCTAGCTACAGTTCATTAAATGGGCCAACCAGCATGCTCAATTCAGCCTTGATTTAGGCTCAATTGGCCCCTAATTGAGTTAGTAAGATTACACCTAAAACTAACTCAATTCCAGACCTAACTACGATAATTAAGACATCAACGACTAAAGACAATAAATCTAAGTTGTTCGGCGTGTCATTGGTTCATCTGAACTCCTGGCAAACTTTTAGCACATCGTCCGAATCTTCGGCATATTGCTCAATCCATCGCCATGTTGACTCTCGCAACATCTTATCTTAGCGCAACATCTGATTCTTCCAACCCGATGCCTAATTTCTGACTCTGACCCGACTCCGGCCTAATGTCTGATTCTTCTTACTTTAATTGTTTTGTGTTTTCTAATCAAAGTTAGTCCTACATTATTTTTCTCAAAAACATAGATTAGATCGTAAACTCATCAATTGATTTCATCATCAAAATCCGAGGTTCAACAATCTTCCCTTTCTTTATGATGACAACCAATTGATGATAGAGTTTAAACTAAACTCCCCTTATCTATATGCCATATTGAGATAAGTTTGAAATTAAATAAATGATAAACTTCTAATCCAAATTGAAACAATTTTAATCATAATCATATGCAACACATTATATCACATAAATATTACTTACATCATCATCATAGGTTGAAGTATTGCATGCATAATTGATCATATGCATTACCATATGTTGAAGTATAACATGCATAATTGATTATATGCAAGACATCATTACTTGCATCATTATGATATATTAAATTATTGTATGCATAATTCTAAATCATCATGCATAATTTTAAAATATAAAATCATCATCACTTTAGGTATATGTTATGCTTTATGCCTTACTCGTAGTTAATCCTACACATGTAAAAATACACTTCGATCTAGACAATTATTACTAAGTATGAATCATGTTGTCCAGCATGTTATTGGTCCATCGATGCTTTGTCCGATTCTTCGGTGCATCATCCTCTCTTGCGGCCTATTGCCCAATCGGCCAGTTGATCTCTACAACTCCAATATCCTTGGCGTAATTTCTGCTCTTCTTAGCCCGATGCCTGAATCCATAACCCGAAGCCTTCTGTCGATACGTCATCCGATCCTCCAGCTAGATGTCCAATCTTCTTACATGTTCCACCGGTCCAACATAACTCTTTCTGCTTTAATTGTCTCATCCTGATCGAAGCATCCTGCGTCACTCAAAACACAGATCAATTCATAAACACTTATCAATTGGTTTCATCATCAAAATTCAAGATTCAACAATCTCCCCCTTTTTGATAATGACAACCAATTGATGACGGAGTTTAAACAAACTCCTCCTATCAATATGCCATATTGATAGAGACTCTCAGATTCAAAAATCCAAGCAATATGTTATCATAAACTTATGTATAACATCATACTTCTCCCCCTTTGTCATAAGTAAAAAGAGAGGAATAACAAAACAATGATGCAATTCATCAATTTTCAAATTATGATAAAAATAAATTTAAATTTAATTCAAGTCAATACAATTTTAATCATGATTCTCATATGTAATACATCAAATACATCATCATAATAAAATCATAAGTATTGCATGCATCATTTTTGAATAAGCTAACAAGTTTGCTTCCTAGAAAGTTTTTCTCCTTGCAATTTGTGAGCTAGCAAATTTTACACATGAAAGTTGGCAAAATTTTTACATCTTTTGAGATGAGCACTGTTAGGAACGAGTCAGCTCTAAGAGGGGGGGGGGTGAATTAGTGCAGTGGTAAAATACGTCGGTTTCGGAAAATTCTTCCGTACGATAAAAATCGATTTCAGAAACTTAACTTGAAACACGTGTTTGTAAATGTATTGAAGGCGGTAAGCAAGTAAAATGGTAATGGCAACAATAGAAATGCAAACAAGAAAATACGCCAATTTTATAGTGGTTCGGTCATCGTAACCTATATCCACTCCACCAATTCCTCTTCCGTCGAGACCACCGGCATCCACTATCAGTCTTCCTTTAATAGGTGAAGACCAATCACCTAAGAGGGGGGGGGGGTGAATTAGTGCAGTGGTAAAATACGTCGGTTTCGGAAAATTCTTCCGTACGATAAAAATCGATTTCAGAAACTTAACTTGAAACACGTGTTTGTAAATGTATTGAAGGCGGTAAGCAAGTAAAATGGTAATGGCAACAATAGAAATGCAAACAAGAAAATACGCCAATTTTATAGTGGTTCGGTCATCGTAACCTATATCCACTCCACCAATTCCTCTTCCGTCGAGACCACCGGCATCCACTATCAGTCTTCCTTTAATAGGTGAAGACCAATCACCTTTTACACCCCTCTTCTCATTTTCACAGGTTTAGGAGACAACCTTTACAAGCACATATACTCTCTAAACAGAATTCTAAGTTTAAGCTAGAGGAGGGATTTTTCAAGTGATTTCTATAGCATTTTCTCACTTTAAAACTCTCTGTGCTTATGTGTGTTAACTAGGGATGAGAGGGGTATTTATGGGCCTTAAGTTGATTCAAACTTAGAGCCTAAAAATATCTCATCCCGGGTTTCCTGGGTTCAGGTGGTACCACCACCTATGCTGGGTGGTACCACCGCTAATATCAGTTTGACACTAACACTACACTGGGCGATACCACTGCCTAGGCTGTGTTGGGCGATACCACCGCCTGACACAGTCTCGGAGACTATGCCACGACGGTGCCACCTCTTGGGTCACTGTTTGGGCCTTTCATTTGGCCCAACATAGTCCTTACATGGGCCCAACTGGCCCTTAATTGGATTGGCCCAATTTCAATCTCAATTACGTGCTAATTACGAAATTTAAGACATTTCCTAAGCTAAACAAGTTTGTAAGTCTAGGTTTCTTCCAGCGAGCTTCCGGCGAACTTCCGACGATCTCTCGGCAATGTTCCAGCGGACTCCCGGCAAGCTCCTGAACTTCACGACGATCTTCTTGGCGAGTTCAGACGAGCTTCTTTGGCAAGCTCTTGGATTTCTTGGTTGGTTCCGACAGAACTTTCGATGAACTCTCGAACTCCCAACGAAATCGCGTTCTTGACTCCAAGACTTCATTTTGCTTTATACCTTGCTATCGTAGTTAATCTTGCACATGTAAAAACACACTTTGATCTAGACAATTATTACTAAGCTTGAATCATGTTGTCCAACATGTCATTGGTCCATCGACGCTTCGTTTGATTCTTCGGCGCATCGTCCTCTCTTGCGACCTATTGCCCAATCGGTCAGTTGACCTCCGCAACTCTGATATCCTTGGTGCAATATCTGCTCTTATTAGCCCGATGCCCGAATCTATAGCTCGAAGCCTTCTGTCGATACGTCGACCGATCCTCCGACCTGACGTCTAATCTTCTGACATATTTTCCTCCGGCCCAAGATGATTTCTTTCTGCTTTAATTATCTCTCCCTGATTGAACCATCTTGCGTCGCTCAAAACGCAGATTAAATCATAAACACTTATCAATTAGTTTCATCATCAAAATCCAAGATTCAACATATGCATGATACCAAAACGTTAACATTTTCAAATCATCATCATGCATAATATAAAATCATGAAGCATGATACCAAAACCTTTAACATTTTAAAAATATCATTACATCACTACTTCTCCCACTTTGTCATCGATAAAAAGGAGAAAAGTACAACTTGCAAATTTTTGAAAGAAATGCAAGCTAGTAAATTAGCAAAGTTTTACATTATTTTAAAATATGCAAGCTAGTAAGTTTTACATCACTTTAAAACATTAAGTTAGCAAGTTTTTTTGATGTAAAAACTTTTCAAACCATCATGTATAATTTTAAAATCTTCTAAAGTATTTTTTTATCCAAATAATTTGTGCATAATATACACATGTTGTTACATATTCAGCCTCGACTATAGATATGTAATCACCGATAATTTTTCCTT
This sequence comes from Musa acuminata AAA Group, assembly GCF_036884655.1. Classification (NCBI taxonomy): domain Eukaryota; kingdom Viridiplantae; phylum Streptophyta; class Magnoliopsida; order Zingiberales; family Musaceae; genus Musa; species Musa acuminata. Next base: position 36,263,105 of record NC_088334.1, read on the forward strand.
AACATAAATTAATTACTATAAATGATATATTGTTTTATTATTAACTTCTATATTTGTGTATTATAGTTAAGGAAATAATTAAATTTGGTTTCCTTAATCATATAGATAAGTTAGGAATTCTACTAATCAATTAAATTATTAATTGATTTATTTCCTAATGAGTGATTTGATATTTAGGAAGTAAATAGTTTACATTCCATTTTTTAGTGTGAACTATAAGAAATAAATATTATATTACTTTTTTTTTGTGCGTGAAAGCAAATGTAAAATAAATTTAAAATAAAAATTAAATTATTACTTATCTTTCGGAGAGATTTCATCTTCTCCTATATAAAGGGACTATTCATCCCTCATTCTCTACTAGGCCTAACAATAGGAGGATTAAGGAGATGACTTTATGGGGAGATGATATCAAGGAAGGGATAATCGAAGAGAGGTAGGGTCCTTTTTTTTTAATTAGCTTTGATTTGTGTTTTGAAATCTTGACGTTGAGATTGTTACAATTTTATAATGAATGATGATGTTTTAATTTCGAAATTTTATGATTTTTAAATAATAATAATTGATTTGTGATGTTAGACTGATTATTTGATTTGTATTGATCTTTTAAGCTTAAGTGAATTTTAATATTGATTTAATTATTAAAATTCTTATTTAGTATAATAGTTCTAATTTATTCAATTAGTTATATCTATGTTTTAAAAATTATGTGTGAATTTCTGTAATGTAATTAGTTTTAAATTTTAGATCATGAATTTAAAGTTTTAATTAATGTATTTGAGTAATTCTTTAATAATTTTAAATATTGAAATCTAACTTAATAAGAGGAGTCTAATTGGGGTCTGACTTGAGTCAAATTGATCGATCAGATCGAATCGACTTAGACCATGTGATCATGTACAACCTAGCTTATATGACTAAGTACAACCTAGCCCATGTTGTCAGGCATGACCCAACCCATGTGGTTAGGTACGATCTAATCTATATGACCATGTATGACCCAGCCCATGCGGTAAGGTACAACCCAACCATGTGGTTAGGCATGGACCAGCTCATGTGGCTAGATACAATCCAGCCCATATAACTATGTATAACCCAACTCATATGGTAAGGTACGACCCAACCATGTGGCTAAGCTTGGGCCGACTTATGCGGCTAGGTACAACTCAATCTAGGTGGTCAGATAGAACCCCAACTCATGTGTCTAGGATTAACTCGTGAGCAAAGCATGGCCTAGTTCAATGGTAAGGTCTAGCCCAACTTATATGTGAGGCATATCCTAGTCCATGAAGTTAAGCCTGCCCAGCTACGCGATTGGCATTAAACATATTGTCGCTCCTTTTATATAGCCCGTCATACCTTAACTCAACCTAGTATTTGGAACAGATATATGCAATGTATATGACCCGCCCAAGACTCAGATAGGTTGGTTCGGTTTAGGTTAGCACTATACGACATAGTCCAATCTCCTTCTCTATTGGTTTGAGCTCATTAATTGATGAAATCAAATGGGTTTGATCAGTTAAAGTCGATTTAGGGTGATTCCAAACTAACATGACTAGTTCAAACCTATTTGACCTAATCGAGATCAATCAAATCTAAATTAGACCGGTTTAGGGTGATTCCAGATCAGTTCCATAAGAATTTGATATTGGTTCCATTAGATCATAATCGAATTAAGTTTGGTTTAAGTCAATTGAGCTATTCCAATTAGGGTTTTAATTGATTGAGGACTATTGAGATATTGATGTTTAATGCTTTTATGATTTGATGATTTTAAAGGTTTTATTTAAAGGTGTCGTTTGAAAATAATTATTGGTTTTCTATGTTTATGATATTGATATGATAAGTATCATATAATAGATGTGACTAGACTAGTAGTTCACATTGGGAGTGCAACCTGTGAAAGAAGCTACGGGCCCATCATAGTGCGGAGCCACCAATGAACATAGTCTAGTAGATTTACATAATGATGCAAGTTTAATCATATTGATTTCTTGATGTATGCATGAGTGATTAAATGAATGATCATAGATGTTTATGTATCCCTACCGAGGGCAGGTATGATAATTCCCTTCGAGGATTAGCAGATCGTCAAACGTGATGGTTAGACGGTTTCTCCATCTGCTATTGAGAGGAACGTGTCCCCACTTGGGCGGGTGAGGGATACCACTCCATCCGCTGTTGGGAGTGCGATATGGATTATCTCCATCCGCTGTTGGGAGGAATACATCCCGTGGAATATGCCTCTCCATCCGCTATTGGGAGAGTGTATCATTGGGTGATGTACACCTTTGTTATTATGTATGTATTGCATGTGACTGATGCATGATTTTGTTTATTATGTAAGAAATTATCATTATTTTTCTGATGCATAAGTTTTATGATGAATAAATATATTTTCATATTGAATTATTGATATTTGTTTATATTTTATGAATATTGAAGATTATTTTTATGATTTTTCTGAGGTTCGTACCAACATGTGTGGTTGCTGATGTGTTTTTATTTTATATTTATTTTCAGAGTAATCTACTATTGTGTAATAGATCTGAAGCTTGGGTGGAAGAGACTTATAACCTTGTGAAGAAGATGTCATTTTTCTAGCTAATAGAATATTTATCACTATAAAGACAATGATTTGAATTCAAAGACGAATGAAAAAAAAAGGAGCGAGTTTATTATATAAATTATGAATAATAAATTATCGATTTATTATTCTTTTTATAAATTCGGGATGTAACAAATTTAATGATATTAGAGCAATGATTTTCAGGACCTGTTGGAATATGGGATCCTAGGACTAGAATTTTAGATGTCCCAATTAGTGTTTGAGATTTAATTTTGAGAATTAGATTAAATACAACATATATTTAAGATATTATGATCATTTTTAGTCAAATATAATTTTCCTTATAAAAATAGTTGATTAAAGATGTTACTTGAATTTCATTAAATGACTTGAAATAGGATTATAGAAGGTTAAAATTTTAATTTTTCTCTAAATTAAAATAAGTGTCATATTAGTTTATCTTATAAACTCTCATAAGATTTTATATTTTAAATATGATTTTTCCATGATCCTCTTGTCCCCAAAAGTAGATTAGGGATGTTAATTTAATTATAAAATATTTATTTTATTTTTGAGATATATATGACTTAGTTATTCATTAAGATTATAGTAAGTTTTAGTTATTCTCTTAATGTAAAAGTTTTAATAATTTTAAGTGCAAAAATTTTATAGGAACTTTATTAATATAAATATAAATTATTTACCTTTATAATTTTTGTTACCATATATTATTCTTAAAATTGAGATTAAAATTAACATGTAGGATGGTTTGTAGAAGTTATTGTTGACATTAATAAAATATGTGACTTTGAAGTTAGAATACATTTGATCGTGCATTGATATTTAAACTTAATTGTATGAGTAATTAATTTAAATATAGTTTTGATTTAATGTAAAATTATCAGATATTATTTGTTTAATGAAGTGACGAGTCTAATGAGAATTAGATATAATGTTATTTCTTTTACACATATAAAATATAAATCATTCGAAATTATAAAAGAATATATGTTGAATAGTTGTATAAATTTTCATCATTTCAATTGCTTTTGTTGAGTTGTACCTCAACTTATATTTTATGTCAACAATCAATTAATTTTTAAAACTTAAAATTTTATTGATTTATTAGATATAGAATTTGATATACTTGGGTAATCTAAAACCAAATTTATTCAATAAGTTTCATTAATCTGTCATATATTTTATGCTAAAATATATAAATATATATTTTTCACTAAAAAGTTTTCGAGTGGTACATTTAATTAAAATATTTTTCAAGCTAATTTCAAAAGCTAACTATATTGATTAATGTTATTCTTAATCAAATTTGGGGAACAAATTTCTATTAAGTGGGGGAGAAATGTAATCACCGATAATTTCTCCCCGAACATAAATTAATTACTATAAATGATATATTGCTTTATTATTAATTTCTATATTTATGTATTATAGTTAAGGAAATGATTAAATTTGGTTGCCTTAATCATATGGATAAGTTAGGAATTCCAATAATCAATTAAATTATTAATTGATTTATTTCCTAATGAGTGATTTGATATTTAGGAAGTAAATAGTTTATATTCCATTTTTGCGTGTAAACTATAAAAATAAATATTATATTACTTTTTTTGTTTGTGAAAGCAAATGTAAACTAAATTAAAAATAAAAATTAAATTATTACTTACCTTTCGGGGAGATCTCATCTTCTCCTATATAAAGGGACTATTCATCCCTCATTCTCTACTAGGCCTAACAATAGGAGAATTGAGGAGATGACTTTCTGGGGAGATGATATCAAGGAAGGGATAATCGAAGAGAGGTAGATCTTTTCTTTTTAATTAGCTTTGATTTGTGTTTTGAAATCTTGACGTTAAGATTGTTACAATTTTATAATGAATGATGATGTTTTAATTTCAAATTTTCATGATTTTTAAATAATAATAATTGATTTGTGATGTTAGACTGATTATTTGATTTGTATTTATCTTTTAAGCTTAAGTGAATTTTAATATTGATTTAATTATTAAAATTCTTATTTAGTATAATAGTTCTAATTTATTTAATTAGTTATATCTATGTTTTAAGAATTATGTGTGAATTTTTGTAATGTAATTAGTTTTAAATTTTAGATCATGAATTTAAAGTTTTAATTAATGTATTTGAGTAATTCTTTAATAATTTTAAATATTAAAATCTAATTTGATAAGAGGAGTCTAATTGGGGTTTAACTTGAGTCAAGTTGATCAATCAGATCGAATCGACTCAGACCATGTGATCATGTACAACCTAACTTATATGACTAAGTACAACCTAGCCCAAATGGTCAGGCATGACCCAACCCATGTGGCTAGGTACGATCTAATCCATATGGCCATGTTTGACCCAGCCCATGCGGTAAGGTACGATCCAACCATGTGGTTAAGCATGGACCAGCTCATGTGGTAAGATACAATCCAGTCCATATGGCCATGTATAACCCAACTCTTATGGTAAGGTACGACCCAACCATGTGGCTAAGCATAGGCCAGCTTATGCGGCTAGGTACAACTCAATCTAGGTGGTCAGATACGACCCCAACTCATGTGTCTAGGATCAACTCGTGAGCTAAGCATGGCCTAATTCAATGGTAAGGCCTAGCCCAACTTATAAGTGAGGCTTAGCCTAGTCCATGAAGTTAAGCCTGCCTAGCTACGCGATCAGCATTAAACATATCATCGCTCCTTTTATATAGCCCGTCATACCTCAAATCAACCTAGTATTTGGAACAGATATATGCAATGTATATGACCCGCCCAAGACTCAGGTGGGTTGGTTCGGTTTGGGTTAGCACTATACAACATAGTCCAATCTCCTTCTCTATTGGTTTGAGCTCATTAATTAATGAAATCAAACAGGTTTGATCAGTTAAAGCCGATTTAGGGTGATTTCAAACTAACATGACTAGTTTAAACATAATTGACCTAATCGAGATCAATCAAATCTAACTTAGACTGGTTTAGGGTGATTCTAGATCGGTTCCATAAGGATTTGATATTGGTTCCATTAGATCATAATCGAATTGAGTTTGGTTTAAGTCAATTGAGCTATTCCAATTAGGGTTTTGATTGATTGAGGACTATTGAGATATTGATGTTTATTGCTTTTATGATTTGATGATTTTAAATGTTTTATTTGAAGATATCGTTTGAAAATGATTATTGGTTTTCTATGTTTATAATATTGATATGATAAGTATCATATAGTAGATGTGACTATACTAGTAGTTCACATTGGGAGTGTAACCTGTGAAAGGAGCTACGGGCTCATCATAGTGCGTAGCCACCAATGAACATAGTCTAGTAGATTTATATCAAGTATGGTCTCTCATAATGTTTAATCATATTGATTTCTTGATATATGCATAAGTGATTAAATGAGTGTAAATGAATGATCATGGATGTTTATGTATCCCTACCGAGGGCAGGTATAGCAATTCCCTTCGAGGATTAGCGTATCGTCAGATGTGATGGTTAGACGGTTCCTCCATCCGCTAATGGGAGGTACATGTCCCCACTTGAGCAAGTGATGGATACCACTACATCCGCTGTTGGGAGTGCGATATGGATTATCTCCATCCACTATTGGGAGGGAATATGCCTTTCCATTCGCTGTTGGGAGAGTGCACCATTGGGTGATGTACGTCTTTGTTATTATGTATGTGTTACATGTGGCTGATGCATGATTTTGTTTATTATATAAGAAATTATCATCATTTTTCTGATTTATAAGTTTTATGATGAATAGATATATTTTCATATTGAATTATTGATATTTGTTTATATTTCATGAATATTGAAGTTTATTTTTATGATTTTTTTGAGGTTCCTACCAGCATGTGTGATTGCTGATGTATTTTTATTTTATATTTATTTTCAGAGTAATCTACTATTGTGTAATAGATCTGAAGCTTGGGTGGAAGAAACTTGTAACCCTATGAAGAAGATGTCATTTTTCCAACTAATAGAATATTTACCACTGTAAAGACAATGATTTGAATTCAAAGACGAATAAAAAGAAAATGAGGGAGTTTATTATGTAAATTATGAATAATAAATTACTGATTTATTATTCTTTTTATAAATTCGGGATGTGACAAGATAATATAACAAAATTTTGTTTCTTAAAAGACCAAGAAATAAGTGATTTTCCTAAGAGTTGATATGTTCCGGATGTACTTTTTCTATCTATTCTATATTCAGCAAAATCAACATCGACAGAAGCAATCAATTCAAAATTTTTAGATTTTAGATACTATAATCCTAGATTAGAAATTACTTTTAAATATCTAAAAATTATTTTAACAATTTTTAAGTAAGATTGCTTAGGATTAGATTGAAATCTAGTATATAGTCCAACACTAAACATAATATCAAGTCTAGTTGTTACGAGGTATAGTGAACTACATATCATACCCCTATAAGTCTTTTGATCAAAACATTCTCCATGAATGTTCATATCTAATTTTGTAAAAGTGCTCATTGGTGTATTAATTACCTTAGCACTATCGATATTAAATTATTTTAATAGATCTAAAACATATATAGTTTAACTAATAAAAGTTTCATCACTAAGTTGTTTGATTTAAAAGCCTAAGAAAAATGTTAATTTACTCATTAAACTCATTTCGAATTCTTGGCTCATACTTTTGGCAAAAGTTTCACATAGAAACTCATTTGAAGAACCAAAAATAATATCATCAACATAAATTTGAACAATAAAAAAATTATTTTTAAAATATTTAATAAATAATATAGTATCAACCTTGCTTTTGAAAAAATCATTCTTAATAAGAAATGAACCAAGTCTCTCATACCAAGCCCTTGGGGTTTGTTTTAATCTATAAAAAGCCTTAAATAGCTTAAACACATGGTTAGGAAAAAGAACATTCTCAAATCCGGATGGTTGTTCAATATAAACTTCTTCAGAAATAAAACCATTAAGAAAGTTACTTTTAACATCTATTTGTAATAACTTAAAATTATTACAATAAGCATAGATAAAGAGTATTCTTATGGCTTCTAATCTTGCTATAGGAGTGAAGGTTTCTTCATAATCGATACATTTTTCTTTGTAGAAACCTTTGGTCACTAATTTAGCCTTATTTTGAATCACGATACCAAGTTTATTTTGCTTGTTTCTAAAAACTCATTTAGTATCAATTACAAGATGGTCACTAGGTCTAGGAACAACCTTTCATACCTCATTTCTCTCAAATTAATTTAATTCCTCATATATTGCAAAACTCATGAATCATCTTTTAGAGCATCGTCAATGCATTTTTATTCAATTTGAGATAAAAAAAGCAACATTAGCATAAAAGTTTTTTAAAAAATAACGAGTTTGAACACATTTTGATATATCTCCAATGATTAATTCCTTATGATGAACATCTACATACTTTCATTCCTTAGGTAAGGAATTTTTGGAAGTAAATGCATCCAAATTACTTAGGAGAGGAGAATTTTCATTCAAATTTAAAGTATTAAAATCAAGATTATCATCAAAATTATTTTTCTTAAACTTGAAAATCTCATTAAAAATAACATGAATAGATTTCTCTATAACCAAAATTCTTTTATTAAAGACACAAAAAGCTTTGGAAATAAAGGAATATCTAAGAAAAATACCTTCATTAGATTGTTCATTAAATTTTTCTAAGGCATCTTTTTCATTTAAACTAAAATATTTACGATCAAAAACTTTAAAATATGAAATGTTGGGTTTTTTATTATTCTATAATTTATAAGGAGTTTTAGAAAGTAATGCTCGTATGAGAACCCTATTCATGACATAGCATGTTGTATTAATGGCTTTGGCCTAAAAATATTTAGGTAGACTATGTTCATATAGTTCTTGTCATTTCTTATAAACTCTTATTTTTTTCTCTTAAGAACTCCATTTTGTTAAGAGTTTCTTGGAGTAGAGAAATTATAGTCAAACCCTAACTCACAAAAATCTTGAAAATTATGGTTTTTAAATTCACCACCACGATCACTACAAATAGAAGAAATCATAAAACCCTTTTCATTTTGAACTAGTTTACAAAATTTTGAAAAACATTTAAAGCAATCACTTTTATATGTCAAGAAGTATGTCCAAGAATATCTACTATAATCATCAACTATCACAAAAATGTATTTACTAGGTCGATATCAATTGGTCCAAATAAATATATATGGATTAATTGTAGTGGTCTAGATGTATGTACTTGATTTTTAGACCTAAAGTTACTTTTTATTTGTTTACTTAGTTGGCATGTAACAAACTTTATATTTGACAAATTTAATTTTAGGCATACCTTTTACAAGTTCTTTATTTGTAATTTGTGAGATTAGTTTCATTATTAACATGACCTAGTCTCCTATGTCAAAGCCATACATCATCCTTTAAAGCCAAAAAATAAGTTTCATCACAAAAAATCATCAATATCAATAGTATACACATTATTATTTCTTAAGACAATCATAGATCTATTTTTGTATGGTATTTCTGTGATGCAAGCATTAGATTCAGATTTGATGATATATCCTTTATCACACAATTGACTAGTGCTTAGTAGATTATGTTTTAAACCATCTACTAATAAAACATCTTCAATCAAGAGGTTTACCTTGTTACCTATATTTCCTTTACCAATAATTTTTTCTTTATTGTTGTCTCTAAATGTGACATATTCTTCGTCTTGACTAGTGAAATTAGAGAAATGTATTGGATCTCCGGTCATGTGCCTTGAGCATCCACTATCAAGGTACTATATTTTGCTTCTAGCTTTAGATTGTAGACATATCCATAAAAAATGTGGGTTTACTTTAGGTACAAATTTAGCTTTGGGTCCCTCATGAAAAGATCTACCTATTTTAACTAATGGCATTAAGTTATTTATAGTTCCTTTAGGAACCCAAACTAATTTGTGTAAGCTATATTTATAAGCATAATTTCCATATCTATCAAAAAATTATATTTATTTTCATGAGAAACATATAATGTGGGTCCATTAACGAAAGTAGTTGGCTTTTCTCGAGTGTTACTCACAAAGCTAATTCATTCCTTTGTACGAACATGACACTTATTGGCAAGAATTATATTTAATGATTTATTACCAATTTTAATTTTTTTAAGTTTATTGTAATACTATATTTTCTTTCTTAAGTGAATCTAATTCTTTACACTTAATGCAAGGGGTTAACAAGCATTTATCATACTCATTTTTAAAATTTTTAAATTTATTATAAAGAGAAATATGATCTTTTTTTAATAATTTATATTTTTTATCAACTAATTTATATTTATTAAATAAATCATGAAAAGCATTAAGTAATTCATCGTAAGGTGGTTTCGGTTGAGTCACATACCTCGTCATTGAGAGCCATCAATGCATTGTTCGCCACCTTGCCTTCATTGATTTGCTCCTCGTCTTCAGATGAGCTTAATTCGTCCCAAGTCGCCTTGAGTGCTTTCTTTTTCTTTCGCATCTTCTTCTTCTTTAATTGAGGACATTCACTTTCGAAGTGTCCTGACTTCTTGCATTCGTATCAGATGATTATGTCCATTTTGAGTTCGTTTTTGTTCTTAATATCTTGTTTTACAAAATTTATTTTGTTTCTTCTTATGAATTTTTTAAATTTTCTTGTTAGAAGTGCCAAGTCTTCATCATGGTTGAATCTCGAATTTTGATGATGAAATCAATTAATGGGTTTATGATCTAATCTGCGTTTTGAGTGACGCAAGACTAACTTCGATCAGAAAAGGCAAATCGATTAAAGCAAGAGGAATCGGACATTGGGCCGAAGTGGAATATGTCAGAAGATTGGATGTCGAGCTGGAGGATCGATCGACGTATCAGTAGAAGGCTTCGTGCTATGAGTTCGGGCATCGGGCTAAAAGATCGGACATTACACCGAATGAACTAATGACATGCTAGATTACATAGGATTTATGCTTGTAATTGTGTGTCTAGATCAAATTAGTTTAGGACTAATTGAGTCGGTTTTGGGATGAAACAATGCTAACTCAATTAGAGGTCAATTGGGCCTGAATCAGGGCTGAACTGAGCCTGTTGTTTGGCCAATTCAATGACCTGTAGTATGGTCTACCAATGGTACTGCCAGACTAAGCAATGGTACCGTCCAAACACAGTCTCCCAAACTGTGTCAAGCGATGGTACCGCTAGTCTGGATGGTGGTACCGCCCTACACAAGCGGTGGTACCACCAAGACCCGAGAAACCCGAGATAAGACCTTTCTTGGCTTCATTTTTTAAGTCATTTAGGGTCTATAAATACCCCAGATATTTCTGCTTAGCTAAGTATGAAATTGAGTTGAAAGGGAGGAAATAATACTTGAGAAAAAATTGGAAACTCTCCTAGGATTTAGAGTCTCTTTCTCCAAGAGTTATAAGTTTTTTAAGAGAGGAGTGAGATCTAAAAGAGATGTGTAAATGTTCTCTCCTAAGCCTGTGAAAAGGAGAAAGAGTTGTAAGGGTAGTCGATCTTCGCTCGTTGAAAGAAGATCGATAGTGGAAGCCGATGGTCTCGAGTAAAGAGGAATCGAGAGTAGATATAGGTCATGATGACCGAACCACAATAAATCTGGTTTGCATTTTTGTTTATGCTTTTCATTCATATTGCAAACTAATTTATTACTTTCTCTACGCTTACGAACCTGCACTCTAAGTGAAGCTCATTTTGAATGAGATTTTTGAATCGACATAAAGTTTTACAACAGCACTAATTCACGGTCCGAATAGTTAGTATTAGAGCCACATTTTTCTCATTTGGTTTAACACCCAAGAGAAATGGTTTTTGCCAATAATCAAAAGAGTCTTTCCATCGTTCGTCCTCTTATATTCAATGGGACAGAAAAATCTTCTAATCCAATGAACGAATGGGATGATTTAGAGAAGAAAACTTTTCTTTTGAATGCTAGAGCTATGAATGCTCTATTTTGTGCTTTGAAAAAAAATAAGTTTAATCATATTTCTTTATGCAAAACTGCACATGAGATTTGACACACACTAGAAGTAACTCATGAAGGCACGAATAGAGTTAAAGAGTCTAAAATAAATCTTATGATGCATGACTTTGAATTGTTTCGAATGAAGTCGAGAGAAACTATTATTGATATGTACACCCATTTTATGAATATTGTCAATAGTTTAAAAGCTCATGACAAATATTTTTTTAATCTTGAACTTGTTAATAAAGTTTTATGATCACTTTCTAAAAATTGGGATTCGAAAGTAACTGCAATAAAAGAGGCAAAGGACCTAAATAACTTTCCGCTTGAAGAACTTATCGGGTCTTTGATGACCTATGAAATGACGTGCAAGGCACATGATGAACTTGATGAACATGAGAACAACTTTCTAAAGAACAGGAAGTATTTGATACTTCGAACAAAAGAAGACCACTCAAGTAAAAGCTCAAGCGATGATGACTTTAAACTCACAAGCAAATTTAAAAAGTTTATAAAAAAAAAATAAAAAAATAAACTTAAAAAAAATAAGCTGCCAAAGAAGAAAAAAGCACTCAAGGTAACTTGGGATGATTTGAGTGTATCTGAAGACGAGGAGCAAACTAATGAAGAAGAAGTGGCGAACTTCACTTTGATGGCTCTCAACAATGAGGTAAACAACTCAAACGAATATTCTTTATCTTATGATGAATTATTCAATGCCTTTAATGATTTGTTTGATGATTTTAAATTAATTATTAAAAAGTATAAATTATTAAAAATGGAGCATGCTTCTATTGCTAGTGAATTTAAAAAATTAAAAAATAAACATGATAATTGCATGTTAACTTATTTCACTAAATGTGAAGAGTTAGACTTAGTTAAGAATGAAAATATATTACTAAAACAAATGTTAGAAAATTTTAAAATTGGTAGAAAATCTTTAAACATAATTCTTGCTAATAAGAGTCATGTTCATAGAAAAGAAGGAATAGGCTTTGTGAGTAACACTCAACAAAAGCTAATCACTTTTGTTAAATGACCCACATTACATGTTTCCCTTAAAAACAAATGTAATTTTTGTGGTAGACATGATCATTTTGCATTTAAATGTCCATTCAAAAAGTATGGCTCACATAAATTAGTTTGGGTTCCTAAAAGGAACCATAAATGACTTAATGTCAAAAACTAATAGTGATAGATTAAAACATGAGGGACCCAAAGTTAAATGGGTACCTATAACAAACCCACCTTTATTGTAAACAACTTTACAATCTGAAAGCTAAGGGCAAAAATCTTGACAGTGGATGCTTAAAGCTTATGACCGGAGATCCAAATACTTCATAAAGCTCACTAGTTAAAATAATAAAGGAAATATCACTAGAATTAGAACTATTGATAACAAAACGATGATTTGAAGTCATGATGATTTGAAATCATGCTTGATGATTTAGTGATTTAATTATGTATGATGATTTTTGTGATTTATGGTTTATTGATTTTGATAATTTCTATGATGAAATTTGCTTTTTCGGTTTTAAACAATGATGCATGTTATGATTTGGCATAAAACACTTGGGTATGAAATAAAATCACTTAAATTGAAACAAAAAGGGGAGAATGCATTTTTCTTGAAAAGATCTCTAAAGCTTTTCGATTTTTCAATAAGTGATTCTTAGTGATGAATTTATTTGATGTTATCTCTTAAATTAAGAAAGTAATTTTGATGATTTGACGTTTTGAATTTGAATGAGTTTTATCTATATCATAATCTTGAATTCTTGGAATCATAACTTGAGATTTTCTTTATATGAATCAAGATCCCTTACTTTTTATTCTCGAATGATTCTTGTATTTTTATTACAAAGAATATTTATCCAAATAAATCATGATTTTTCTCTTGATTTCTCAGAATTCATGACTTAAAATTTCTTTTGAATATCTTTTACTATTTGATCTCCTAAAATTTCTTTTTTATTATTTAAGAGAAGATTTGTCAAAATGAATCATGTCTTTTAGTATTTACATGATCTTTGATATTATCTTTCATGAATCATGTCTTTTGGTAGTACCGCCCAACACAGGCGATGGTACCGCGAGGACTCGGGAAACCCGGGATGAGACCTTTTTTAGTTTTATTTTTTAAGTCATTTGGGGTCTATAAATACCATAGATATTTTTGCTTGGTTAAGCACGAAATTGAGTTAAAAGGGGGGAAAGAATACTTGAGAAAAAATTGGAAACTCTCTTAGGATTTAGAGTCTCTTCCTCCAAGGGAGGAGTGAGAAGATTTCTAAGGGAGGAGTGAGGTCTAAAAGAGAGGTGTAAAGGTTCTCTCCTGAGCCTGTGAAAATGAGAAAGAGTTATAAGGGTGGTTGATCTTTGCTCGTTGAAAGAAGATCGGTAGTGGAAGCCAATGGCCTCGAGTGAAGAGAAATTGAGAGTTGATATAGGTCACGATGACCGAACCACTATAAATCTGGTTTGTATTTCTATTTATACTTTTCATTCATATTGCAAACTGATTTCTTACTTGCACTACGCTTACGAACGTACACTCTAAGTCAAGCTCATTTTTTATATTGACTTTTATCGAATGAGATTTTTGAATCGACGTAAAGTTTTATGATAGCACTAATTCACCCCCCACCCCCACCCCCCCTCTCTTAGTGCTGATATAGTCCTAACAATCATTACTTGAGCTTTCGCTTGAGTAATCTTCTTTAGTTCTAAGTGTCGTATCCTTCTTATTCTTTGGAAGGTTGTTCTTATGTTCATCATGTGTCATACAAGTCATTTCATAGGTCATTAAAGACCCGATAAATTCTTTATGAGAAAAATTATTTAAGTCATTTGCTTCTTGTATTATCGTCACTTTTGGATCCTAACTTTTTAGAAAGGATCTTAGAATTTTGTTAATAATTTCAAAATTAGTAAAACATTTACTAAGAGCTTAAACCATTGATGATATCCGTAAAATGAGTGTACATGTCACCAATAGTTTCGCTTGGTTTCATTCTAAACAATTCATAACTATGTACCAAAAGATTAATTTTAGACTCTTTAATTCTATTTGTGCCTTCATGTGTAACTTCGAGTGTGTGCCAAATATCATGTACAGTTTTGCATATAGAAACACGATTAAACTCATTCTTATCTAAAGCACAAAACAAAGTGTTCATTGCCTTAGCATTCAAGGAAAAAGTTTTCTTCTATAAATCATTCTATTCTTTCATTAGTTTAGAAGACTTTTGAAAACCACTTTCAACGACATTCCATAAATTAAATACATGAAAATTAAGAAAATTTGCATGTGTATTTTCTAATAAGTGTAGTCCGTCCCATTGAATATAGGAGGACGAGTAATAGAGTGACCCTCTTAATTATCAAAAAAAGTCATTTAGTCGCTCTTAGGTGTTAAACCAATTAAGAAAAACTTAGCTTTGATACAAACTGTTAGGATCATGAATGACACTAAGAGGGGGGTGGAGGGTAAATTAGTGCTATAAAAAACTTTCGACGATTTTAAAAATTTTATTCAATGAAAACCAATATCGAAAGTGAGCTTGACTTAAAGTAATTATAAAGTACTTATTGATTTTGTAATTATAAAGTAATTACAAAATCAATAAGTAATAAAGATAAACGGTAAAGGAAAAGAGCACACTAGATTTACAGTGGTTTGGTCATCGCGACCTACATCCAATCCTGATTCCTCCTGCGTTGAGGCTACCAACTTTTACTAACGATCTTCTTTCAATAGGCAAAGATCAACTACCCTTTACAACTCTTTCTCCTTTTCATAAGTTTAAGAGAGAACCTTTATAAGTCTCACACCTCCCTTAGACAAAATTCTAAGCTTTTAAAAAAGAGGAGGGAAACTCTCAAAAGATTACAATAAAGTTTTCTCACTTAGAGTCATAAGTTTTTGTTCACAGTTTTTCTGTAAACCGAGTAGGGATGAGTGAGGTATTTATAGACCCCAAATGACTTCAAAAATGGAGCCAAAAAAGGTCTCATCCCTAGTTTTCGGGATACTAACAATACCATCGCTAATACTGGGTGGTACTATCACCTAACACCCTTGTACTAGCGGTACTACCATCAATCTAAGTGGTACAACTACCTGACATAACCTAGACAATTATGTTTGGGCGGTACCACTGCTTGGCACTAGGCAGTACTACCACTAGTTTGGGTGGTACCACCACCCAGTTAGTACTTAGGAGATCGAGCCTCTAGCGGTTCCACCACCTGGTCTAGCGATGCCACCACTTGACCTAGCTATAGGTCACTAAATGGGTCAACCGGCAGACTAAATTCAACACTAATTCAGGCCCAATTGGCCCATAATTGAGTTAGTAAGCTTACACCCAAAACTAACTCAATTCAAGACCTAACTACGATAATTAAGATATCAACAACTAAATACGAAATCTAAGTTGTTCGGAGTATCATTGGTTTATCCGAACTCCAAGCAAACTTTCAGTGTATCATCCGAATCTTCGGTATATCGCTCGATCCATCGGCATGTTGACTACCGTAACATCCGATCTTAGCGCAACGTCCGATTCTTTTAGCCTGATGCCCGATTTCTCACATCAGCCTAATGTTTGATTCTTCTTGCTTTAATTGTTTTTCCTTTTGATCGAAGTTAGTCTTGCATCACTTTTCTAAAAACCGTAGATTAGATCAGAAACTCATCAATTGATTTCATCATCAAAATCAGGGGTTATCCTAAACGTAGATTTCATCAATTGATTTTATCATCATAAATATAGATTTCATTATCAAACGTAGATTAGATCATAAACGTAGATTTGATTTCATCATCAAAATGTAGGTTCATCTTCTTGAACCTATCCTAAAGACATTGTATTAATATATTTATATTTTTTGCTCCCTTTTTCCTTCTTTCTAATTCAAAATAGTACTTTTATCAAATTATAACATCTGCTGATTTCACTATATCATCTTCTAGTTGTAAGTTTAAAATCTCCCAACTCAACTCCGGTCAGAGTGAAAAGTTTGAATAACATTTATCAAAGGTACAATTACTATTGCTAAATCAAAAAAGTTTGAAGAAGTCATCAAATAGGAAGCCTAGAAGAAAGCTTTGAAAGAAAAGATTGGTGTGATTAAAAAATATAAGACTTGGGAACTAGTTGATATACATCAAAATAAAAATGCTGTTAGTGTTAAATAGATTAGCAAGGTGAAATACAATATAGATGGTTCAATGCAAAGAGATATGATAAAATTGGTAGTAAAAGGCTACTCACAACAGTATAGAATTGATTATGATGAAACTTACGCACCAGTTGCTCGCCTTGACATTATTAGATCTTTGATTACATTGGAAACTCACAAAAGATGGTTGTTGTATCAGCTTAATGTGAAATTAGCTTGTTTGAATGGAGAATTAAAGGAAGGGCTATATGTTGGCTAACGACCAGGTTTTGTTGTTGATCATAATAGTAAGGTATACAAATTGAAAAAAGTACTGAATGGATTGCTTGGTACAGTGAGATTGATGGCTACTTCAATGCAAAAAGATTCATAAAAAGTAGGAGTGAACCTACTTTATACACCAAAATTGGATGAGGTTCAGGTATAATTATTGTTATTCTTTATGTTGATGATTTAGTTTTTACAGAAAATATTACAAAAATGATAGAAGAGTTCAAAAATGATATGATGAATAAATATAAAATGAATGACATGAAAATACTAACGCTTGATATATCAATAAGAAATTGATATATTTATTTTTCAAAAGAATTATATGGACAACATAGTGGTGAAGTTTTATATGTTTTAAGGTCATATTATTATAAGACCCTTACTAGGTGGTGAAAAACTAAATAAAAAAGATGAAGGATAGAAGATGGTGTTGTTATCAAAAATATTATTTTTATTTTATATTTGACATTGAATGATTATAAAGTAGTTTTTGAGAAAGGATGTGAATCATTAAAGGGTTAAGTTGTATGCACCTTTATAAATAAGAGGAACCTTATGGTTCATAGGTTAAAACTTCTAGTGGTCACCCCTCCTATTATTCTTAGCCTTCTCTCCTCCTCTTCAGCTCCGGTAGCCTTCTGGTGCATGTGGAAAGAGAGATCCCAAAGCAATCTAATGAGCATCGTCATTGCGTCTACTATGTTGATCACTATTAGAGAGGAGTACGTAAGTTCTCCTTCATCCTCTCCATCAGATCTAAAAATTTTAGGGATATACGATCTCCCTAGGTAACACTTCTCACATATATATGCGATTTTCAATTTTATGATTTTCTCAGGCATCAATTGTCCTACAATGACTAAGTACTTGATTTTGAAAAATCTAATTTGGTTTTTATTTTTGCATGAGATATCAGTCCGCGATTTCCTAACATATGGATGCTATTCTTTTTAGAAATTTGATTGGTAATCTGTTATATCTCACAGCTACAATACCCGATATTATATTTACTGCAAATATATTTTCTAGATTCATAAATTATCAAGGATTTGAAATCTACGAGGTACTAAATTATCCTAGTCAAATATCTACGAGGTACTAAAGGATTTGAAATCAAATTTGGCGAACAAGAAAATTTGAAGCTAATTGGATTATGTGATAGTGACTAAGGTGGGTGTACAGATGATATGAAGTGTATTTTTAGTTATGTTTTTCTTTTTATGCAAGTGTATTTTCTTGAAACTAAAAAAAACAACAATTAATGGCACAATCCTCTTCTGAAGCTGAGTATATTTCAATATCTATTGCTACTTCGTATAATTTGGCGGAGAATGAATTCTAAAAGATGTTAAAGAAAAGAATATTAAAGGAACAAAGATATTTTGTGACAACAAATCAACAATAGCAATAACTAAAAACCTTATCTGCTACAGCCATATCAAACATATTGTACTCAAGCATCACTTCATATAAAAAACAATTGAAGAAAGTAAAATTCAATCCAAGTATTGCGACTCCTATGAACAAGCAGCATACATACTCACTAAGGTATTACCAAAAGACAAGTTTGAGAATTTTAGAGAAATTATGGGTGTTATAGAACAATACATTAAATTGTTAATATCAATGTGTTACATATTAGCCTTATAATATTATGGAATACTAGGAGTTGTTGAGGACTAAACTAAGTATTGATTAGAGGGATCATGAAGAAAACTTGAAGAAGACTATTTTAATTTTAGTTTGAATGAGAAGAAATATATGATTATGTGTCTCCTTCTTTTTCTCCTATTTAAAATTAAATATAATATATTAATTTTACAAATCTTATATTCTACATCACAGATAATAAATTTATTGATTAGAAATCGAATTAGTATCATCTCGTTTTTTAGTGTTTTGAATTATACATATTAGAGTTGCTTTATTAATCTAGACATCAAGCCATCCTACCCCATTACACATGTCGTCCTCGTCTCTCGCCACCTCGCCTCTGCTCCTCGAATTGACTCGAGTAGGGTTGGCGGACCGAGGAACAGTAAATGGAGAAAGCAGAGAGGCGGGCGGGGCGGAAGAGGTCATTAATCAACCGGAGGAGTCGTCGCAGGAGCGGCGGTGGCGATTCGGTGGACGCGCGGCTCACGAAGATGATGCCCATGGCAGTCGATTCCCCTCGGGAGAGGGGGAGACGCCTTCACGGAGAGATAACGGTGACACGTTGATACCATATTTTCCCATCGTACCACACGAGTCGAAGCCCAAAAGGAGAAGACGGAGAAAGATGCAGTGCATCCTTCAACCTTCCTCGATACCATATATTGTTTTGGATCTCTCATGCGTTACGTTCCAAAGTTGGGTTGAAGGTGAGCATAGACTGTTCAGGCTACAAGTTTAGGTAGGTGGCTTCTTTCTGCATCAAGTCACTGATTACAGTGTTTGGTAGCATGCAGAACTCTAAGAGCATTAGCTTTGACAGCTCACGCTCGGAAATCTAAGGGCACATAGTCGCCATTCTCTAGGCTTTTTCTCCTATTGTCCCAACATCTGCATGCATCACATTGTAAGCTGCCCAAATTGGAGTTCAGCTATCTTCTCATCTGCCTTATTGCACCTAACTGCGAAGATTACGGCTCATATGCTGGACATGGCCGTGAGCACAGCCCCAGTTCTTCTCATGATCTGCTCGACTACGAGAAAGAGGAGCTCCATAGCTGGGATGTTGATGCCGCTGACAATGGGGACTTCCTGAGACGACATGGCCGATGTAGTAGTTGCCGGTGGAAGGACGAGGAGGCCGGTAGAGTTGCTGTTGCATTGGCGGTGGGTTCGGCTGCTGTGTTGGGAGCCCTTGATAGACCGGTCGGAATTGTAGACATGGGTCTCCGTATTGATGGAAGCCTCCAACATTTAGATCTCTCAATCTGTACTCAATAAAAGATGAGGAAGAAGTAGTAGGAAGAGGTTGACAGAATAGAAAGTGATGTACCCGATAGCACCAGGACGGGCGAGAGCTTCGCTGCTGAACACCAGTTGACGAGCACGATTGAGAGTCTCCGTCTCCCTCTCTACCAAGAGAATCCAAAGTCAGTGATCAGGAATGTCACATCAGTTCTTGCAGCTTTTATGGTGCAGCAACAACTACAAGGTCGTTGTCTTGCCTTGGCGATGTCGGTTCATGTGCCCGCCAAGTGCTTGAGATTTGCTGAACTTTAGGGAGCAGAATCGGCATTCATACACCTTCCCAGAATCATCACCCTTTCCTACACTCTTCTTCTTCTTCTTCAACCCTGCAACCTTCGATCAGATTACCTGGGAACAAGAATTACTTCCTTCTCGATTTAGTTGCAACCAACTTACGAGCAGAGTCGGCGGAAGCAGCACTACTCATGGAGCTTTCCTCTAGCGGTTGCTTGCCGTGTTGTTCCTCCGGGGGCAAGTTGTTGAGATCTAGCGAGTTCCCCTCTGGTCTCCTGCAACCAAATCGAAGTGGACTTGTTATATATATAAGACGGTGACATCGAGATAAGGGATTGAAGTTAAAGGGCGACATGGAAGCTTCACATGGGATCACTGCACTCAAGGAGAAGAAAGTGGAAGAAGAAACACCCAGTAGAAGAGACCCAAAAATGAGAGATGGTTTGGGAGCAAAGAAAACTGCAGTTTGCTGCTACGGCACTCAAGGCAAAGGCTGTGTGTTAAATCCTCTCATCAGTTCCTCCCTGCGCAGCAGCCGTCTCTTTCTCTCTCCGCTCCCTCGCTGTGCTGCACCTCTCTCTCTCTCTCTCTCTTGCTTTTCTCATACATCACAAGGGCAAAGGGCCTTGGTTTCTGTGTCATAGAAGACGAGTGTCTGTAGCTTTGGGGATCAGTAACAGTGGCCTTTTTATTTGCTTGGGGTGAGACTTGAGAGCGGTGATGAGAGGGACGTGGCCTTTGCCCTACAAACCCTACCCCAACTGAGCTCTCCTGCATGAATAATTACTAGAGAGGAAGGCTGATGGCATACAGCATGGAGAAGGCCTGCTGGGTTCACACCATGTGAGAGTGTCGTGCTTCACAGGAAGGGAGTCATCCCCGGGAGGGCAATAAGGACAAGGGCACCTCTTACCAAGTGCTGCTCGGATATATCGTTAAGAAGGGTGCGCTAGGCCTACAGTCTAAGATGGAGCCTATCTCTGATTAGGGCCATCATACAGTGTACCCTGCTTTGTGGTGCTGTTCTTGTCAACTGCACCTGTGGCCCTATTTGGGCAGTACCATCTTAAATTATTTGCACTGCTCCCTTAGAGAGATGGAGAAAGGGATGCCACGAACACTAAACTTCGTTCGGTATCAACGTTTGAAATTATTAGGGAATAGTCAGGGAAGATCGAATGGAAATGTGGATGATCAACAACCTGCAATCTCACAGAAGATGATCCAGTGCAGAATCCGTCTAAAGATTCTGTATGGATGAATTGGCGCGCCGCCCACCAGTTCTTCTCTTCGGAGTAAGACAAAGAAAGGAAGAAGTGAAGTGGGAGTGACAAGATAGATGCCATAGATTTCCTGGGAAACTTACTGCCCCAACACTGAGAGTCGAGACTAGATGGAGGAAACGGCTGTGGGTTGGGGACAGGGAGACGAGCGGGGCTTTTTCGTAGGTCATGTCACTTGATTTGAAGTCTCTCCTTCTCCGTCCTGCCTTTTGTCTCTCATTGCCGGATCCTTGTGAAGCACTTGTCTGTGTACCTTTGTCGAGCTGTCCTCGTCCTAACAGTTGATCTGATACCCTCCCCACTCATCTTCTGCCTCTTGACCTTCCTCCCAAAGCTTTACCCACTCACACCAGTATCTGAGGATCGACAATAACTAGAGAAAAAATAAGAGTAAGGCGTTGGCAGAGAAATATATGGAAACAGCAAGTTATCCGTTGTACAATAGAGTGAAACTGTGAGAGGGACGCGAACAAATATAGGCATTGCAGTAAAAGTTGCATGCTGTTGTCTTATTCAACGAGGTAGATGATGAAAAGGTTTACGTAGACTTGTTTACCTATCTATCCCATTCTCTAAACCACAAGTTCGAACACTGGTAACCTAATGAGAATGTCTGATCTCCACCGTCTCTTAGGTCAGAAGAGACAGGCACAGGTACATATCATATGCAGTGCACTGCTTTCTGGGATACGGTGTCATAAACAAGCCCCTTTTTTTTCTTTCTCTGCAAGTATATAGACAATTCTTTTTCTATGCTGTGGGTTATGCTTTTGCCCACAGAAATGTTTTGGAACGCCGTTTGTGGTGATTTATGCATGTCGCAAAGAGAGTATAGCATTTATATACGTTTCATGAGACGTCCAATGTACGAGGAGGAGGAAAAGCAACACACGCACCCACACAAAAAGAGAGAGGAAGTACTGCATCTAAGTGCAGTTTGGAAGAGGCAGTAGAAATGTTACTTGTGTAGCGTTCTCTTCTCTACTATTGAATTATTTGAGCTTATCACCCTTCAACGTCAAATCAAAGCTACTTTCCAACATCATATCAGAGCTATTTTCTCTCTCTCTCTCTTTCTTACCCAGTAGGAATACAAGTGTCTCTATAGAGAGAGAAGATAAAGGTTTGAAACTTGGATTAAAAAGATAAGAGAGTCATTTTCTTGACGAGCCATGGTCAAAGTCGAAATAAACAAATCTTCAACCTGATCTGGTGTTTGACTTTTTTGTTGTTGAAAGATTGTTTTTTCCGTAAAAATAAGTGATGAAGATGAGATTTGATTCCAAAATCTTATGATGATCGAGCAAGAAGTTTACCTACTAAACTAGATAGCACATTCAAAATATCAACTAGATGTGACCGGATCCAACGCGCCAATCACATGTTTGCAACCTATCGGTCAACATTTCTTGATCTATTAGTAGATTGGGTTGGATGGCAGCTGATCCTTCTTACTCTTTCTACCACAAAAACCCAACCCAACGTAGTCCATTTTAACCCTAATCAAAGAGAAAATAAAAGAGAAAAATGACAATGTTAGTCCGATATAAAAATTTAATGATATTGTGTGTTGCTTCCTCCTTGTAGACTTTTGTTACTGGTTCTTGAAAACCTCCATTGTTCTATCTTGAGAGAACAGAAGCCATTGGAAATCTCTTGCAAAGCTGGTTGGTTATCAATAAATAATAGATTATAGAGAATGACTATAGATAGAGGAGAATTGATACGTGCTTCAAAGCAAAAAACTATTGTTAAAACATAATAATTTACAATCCATCATGATCCCTAATTCTCTTTTGGCTCTACCTCTTCTAACACTAATCCTCTGATCGACCCAAGACTGTCTTTGACTAATGACAAAGACTCCTATATGACTAAGACTTTTAAGCTGATATCTTATCTCATCATAAAGTTTAAATTAATATTTTATTTTTAAATTAGACCTTACAAAAAAATATTATGAAAATCCACAATCTCCTTTGATATTGTGTTTTCTAAAAACTTATAATTCTTAGTCATTCGATCCCTAGTAATCATCCATGTTCTCCATTTGTCTTGTCTACCTTCATCATCTGCTGTGATCAATTGGACAACTCATATCTGTCTTAAACTAATATTGTCATATTTCTTAAATTAATCTTCAAACACAAAATCAATTCGATCAACATATTCATATATTCCGATAAAATCAATACTATCCACCTCATAATTTTAATCTTGTTTTTATATGATCTCCACATCTTCGATCTAGGTAATAATATTATTCGAAAAAAATTGTAATACTTGATAACTTCTCTTTTAAGTTCTATTTTTCATCATTTTTATCAAGATATTTTTTATTTTCTTTTATATCTATATAATGAACATCTATCTTCTAATTTCATCTTCAGTACTTTTTTTATCTTCTTTTCTACAAATCAACTCTTCTTCGTAACTCGGAATCTTTATCGTATATCATATCTTTAAACCTTTTTATCAAAGAAAAATTCCCTTAATAATTTTCTGTTCGATAATGTAAATTAAATTCAAGTAGAATTAGGATGAAGGTTCTATGATTAAATTTATTTTTATTTCTTCTCTATTCTATTTTTTTAATCTTTTTTGTCTAACATGGTATCAGAGCGAGTTTAATCCTCAAAATAAAATTAGATTTTGAAAAGATATATAAAAAGAGAGAGGAAACTACCATAAAAGAGAGTGTGTGAGAGTCGAAAGAAAAATAGGTGTTGTGAGTTCCTATCTTATCCCATCTAGAGCTTTGATTTGATCTCTTTAAAGACAAAAAAGACCTGTAGAGAGAGAATAGATTTGTTAGAGAGAGAAATAATAGAGAAAAAAGATCTAAGGAAAGAGAAATTATAGAGAGAAAATATGAGGAGAGAGAAAAATTCTAAAGAGAAAAAAAAAAATCACAATATCAATAAGGAGTAGATCTGATCATGAAAATTATCAAATAAAAAGAGATATCAAGATTACGAAAGCAAGCGACAAATTATATTGCAGAGGAGAAAGATGATGAGGTTGTCATGATATCGATTAGTTGATAAAGAAAGATGGACATATTTGAAAGTTTCATCACTGTCAAAAAAGAATATTAAGATATAGATATTTATTTTATGTTGCAGAGGAGAAAGATGAAGAGGTTTTACCTTGAAGATCATTATTAGTATTCAAGATTCAAAGAAAGGGTGTAAAGGCTTATAAATATTTTATGACAAAAGAAGTTAGTGTATATATGATTATACCGATCACATTGATGATTTCATATTCGAAGAATGATTTGATTCAAGAAATCTGATTTTAAATAAATCAGAGTTTTATAATTGATTAAGACAAATAAGACATATATCAAGGCTTTTTCATATTATTTTTTAAAAGTTTAATTTATGAAAGGATATTAAAATATATTAGGAGTTTAGTTAATAGGAATCTCAAAGATGAGAGATTATATGAGTTATTTTTTTTCTATATTCTTAAATAATTTTGTTGACGCCCACCACCTTGAGATTTTTTCAACGTAGCATCCGACCTTTTTAGATTTGCAACCATTTTTCATCTCAAACATCATCTTATATTTTCTTGTTGTTTATAAGCTGATGCACATCACATCACAGTCACTATTTTGACGAGACATCGAATCAACATTATCCGAAGTGGTAGCTTTCCGTGTACAATTAATTAGATCTAAGAAAGTAAACTTCCGTGCAGAAGACTGCGACATCTCCATCACCCCCTACTCACCCACCGGTTTCCCAGCAACCTCACCTCTCGGACACCAACGAAATAAATAGCTGATGCTAATTATCCATATCCGAATAAAGAACACCGAGAAAGGGCGTGAAATGGATGGTTCGTATGTAAATAAGCTTCCTTTCGGTGCCCTTTTTTACAGGTTGGTGGCACCAATGGAAATGACGGTTAACATACAAAACCACGTGGACGTTGAACGAATGGTCTCAACGTTAATAAGCTACTTCTTCGTGACCTTATTCCACCACCAATCCGAAATTAGACACCCGGCCGAAAAGGAAACCCTCCTTTACACACACACACACACTCTCTCTCTAAGTGGTGAACGGCCCCCTCGTGTTTCTCGCCTCTTCTCTCCTCCCCTCCCCACCCCTCCCCTCCCCTCCCCTCCATGGAAGAGACCTTCGATCCCTCGGTCGTCGGCGGCGGCGCCGCCCCCGCTGCCGATCCTCACCACGGCTGGCAGAAGGTCACCTACGCCAAGCGCCAGCGTAGGCCCCAGCTGCCTGCCGATCCCGATCGAAACCGTCCCAGCGGTCTCCCCCACCCCGCCGATCGCTCCCACGTCTTTGACTCCCTCGAGCAGAAGGCCCGCGAGCGGCGACGCGCCATCGAGTCCGCCGCTGCGGCGGCGGAGTTTGCCGAAGCCGGTGATGCCAAATCCAGGCCCGCGATGGCTGCATCCGACGAAGAGGACGACGACAGTGGGGCGGAGGTCGCGCGCGGAGTCCAAGAGAACTCGGGGCAGGCAACGACGAAGGAGAAGCAGAAGAAGCCCAAGAAGCCCAAGGTCACTGTGGCGGAAGCCGCCGCCAAGATCGATGCCGCCGATCTCGCTACATTTCTTGTCGAAATCTCGGTGAGGATTGGATCTGTTTGTGTTGTGTGGTTTAAAGATTGGATACAAATATGAATTATAAGATCAAATGTTTGAATGATCAGACCTTTAAATGGGTTTTGTATGCCACAAAGATTCTTTGATCACCTTTTCTTATCTTTTCAGGCCACATACGAATCTCAACAGGATATTCAACTCATGAGATTTGCAGATTTCTTCGCACGTTCCTTTGCCTCGGTTAGCGCTTCACAATTCCCATGGGCTAAGATGTTCAAGGAATCACCCGTTGCTAAGATCGCTGATGTAAGTTTATTCTGCCTCTGTTTGGTGAACTTTCTTCCCTCGATCTCTCCTTTTCAAGAAAATCATACTGCCATTTCCTGATTCTTGTTTATTTTCCTTCTTTCCTTTATGGAAGTCTGGAAAATCTTAATTTATTTGGTCATTTGGAAATCGTCTTTGATGTACTTAACATGAAATGTGAATGATCAATTGAGAAAGCTGTCAGTTTGGCAATGATGATCGAACTTTATTGCTTATATGCACATGCAAGCATAATTTATTTGATTATACAATGATGACGGACTATTAAATTCAGTCAGAACGCTGTCTTTTATTTCTTGAAAATATTCTAAATTTTCCTAGCTTCCAATTTTATATTGTTATATTTTATTTTTCTTTCTTGATATTAAATTGTTCCACGTTGATTTGTGGCTAGTGATAGGACGGTTTGGATTATACTTTTATCCGGGAGCATCTTTTCATAGTATCCATTGTATTGTATGCACAAAGACATGTATTTCTCAAAGGTCATGGCTAATGTTTCAGAATGCTGCTTTTCACTTTGGGTTATCGCTCTTTGGAAACCTTACCTGGTGAACTCCATGCTTGACCTTGAATTTTCCAACCGTTCAAAGAAAGTCCTTTATTAACCAATGAGCCAAATAGCTGGAGAACTTTCCAATTACATCAAAAGTCAATGTGTGTGAAAGATAAGCACTTGGCTTATCCACTTGAGTGTGTATGAAAGATAAGCGATTGTCTCCTATTACCAAGTGGAGACTGTTTTCAATAGCTTATTATGACGTCTGCATACCATGCATCTGTTTGAAAGTCCTCTGCTTGCTACTTGACATAATTTTTCATGTATATCCTGCCACATATAAACCGCTTCGGCAAACTTGATAAAAGATATAAATATACTATTAACTGAAAGATAATGTTGATTATTGAAAACCTGATGAAAGCATTTGGTATTCCCATGTTAGTCAAGCATTCATTTTAGTGTTTTATTATCATTATTAGTAAGAGCTTAGAACTTAGTTCTTAAGATGCTTCTTTTTTTTTAAATTTTCTTGTTTCTACCTTAAATCTTGGGTCTCTTCTCCCGCATATTCCTTTCTTGCTAAAACATACCGTAAGTAGAAATTTCAAATTAATCTGTGTTTTCTGTTTAAAATTTGTTGTTGTGCTGTGTAGTAGGTTGTTCGGCAATCCAACTTCAATGAAATATTCTCCTGCTCATGTTTTTGATAAGATGGTTGTCACAGAAAATTTTTCATACATGCTGTTCCGTGGTTGTGGATCAATATCTTAAGACATCACATTCTAAGATTGCTAATGCTAACTTATCAAACCATATTGCTTGCATCTACTGCTATAACTGTTTTGAGATGTGTTATATCGTGTGTTATGCATTTCTTCCTAGTGCATTGGTAAAATTCTAATTCACTTTTATCGATTTGGAACAGATTCCTGTGTGCCATATATCTGAATCTGTTTACAAGACTTCAGTTGATTGGATCGCATT
Source organism: Musa acuminata AAA Group (assembly GCF_036884655.1). Taxonomy (NCBI): domain Eukaryota; kingdom Viridiplantae; phylum Streptophyta; class Magnoliopsida; order Zingiberales; family Musaceae; genus Musa; species Musa acuminata. Next base: position 36,291,006 of record NC_088334.1, read on the forward strand.
GAAATCTCCTGAAGCTTTGTGTGAATTTATTTTGTGGTGCCTGGATAGCATTCTCATTGACCTGGCAAGTCAGCAATCCACGGTCAAGGTCTCAAAAAAATTGATTCAACAGAGTCCATCAAAGGCTCAGGTAACATTCATCTATGCCTTTTAATTTCTTTTCCCTGCTTGCAAAATATGTGCTGGTAGCATTTGGAGGTGCATGAAGTGTATATATAAATTCTAAAAGTTACATGATATTTCATCTTGTTTGATGCATATGTCACAATCCAACTTAACTATGTTATGCCCTAATATGACTTATCCTTACACTGAGAAAATTCAGACCATGCATAAGCTTTTCCTTAAAAGTCTATAGTCTACAGAGTTTTTTTTCGTATTTTCTCAGTCACTTATATGCTTATTAGTATTACAACATAATTTAAATTATCTCTCCATAAATAAAGCAAAAACTCCTTGAAACATTATAACTATTGGTGCTAGGTCATCATTCCCAACTTGATCTCTTGATTTTCGAATATCAAAAAGAAAATAAATAAGACAATTCAACAATCATGCTAAGTAGGAATCTCTCAAATATCTCAAAATCGTGAAAACAATCTTCAATACTCATGAAACATGTTCAATCATTTATGCTAAAAATTTTATGTCATGAATACTCATAAATAAACATAGGTCAATGCATCATGAAAATTATGTATGCAACAAGAACTTATGAATCATTCTTAATTATCTCATGAAGATAATTTCTATGCTATATATAAAATTATCATATACCTGTCTCATGTCGTGGTTCAAGCATACACAACTGTCAAGTGACATGCATATACAATATAGTTATATATATATCGGACATTTGATGGTCCACTCTCCCAATAGTGGATGGTAAAATCATCATATACCTGTCTTATGTCATAATTCAAACACAACTATCAAGTGACATGCCCATACAATATAAGTATATATATTGGACACTTGATGGTTCACTCTCCTAGTGAATAGAGAGGCATTATCTCATGGGACAGACTGTATTTTCCCAGTAATGGATGGAGAGAACTCATGTCACACTACTAACAATAGATGGAGTTTCTCATCCACCAAAGTTAGGAGATATGTTTCTAACACGGACAGAGGAATTGCCTAGTTGTCATGGTCGACGATCCTCTAATCTTTAAATGAAATCGCCCTACCAATATTGGCTTGTAAAGAAACAAATCTTCTTATTAATATGTAACACACCCATTATTTATAATTTCATTCATGCATACGTTACATTTAGATATGTCTAAAATGTCAAGATAAACCATACTTGGTATGGCATGGAAGACCTTTCGCAGGTGCTCATTCAATGTGAGTGGCTCTGATGGCCATGTGAAAACATAGTTAGGGATATAATATCAATCTCGATCAAAGATTTATCAATATAAAATCTTTTAAATTTATTGTTCCACAAACTAGAGCGTTATCGGCCCCTCAAGCCCCATAATTGGCTTGAACCATAACTAAATTGGTCAGCTACCAACTGAATCAAGAGTTAGGAGGAGGTATGTATCAAAAATCTAAAATCTAAAATTTATAACTATCAACAGACTATAGATCATTAAGCAGCTGAAATCTTGACAAATGCTTAAAATAAAAAAACGGAGAACCTATCTAGTGGCTAAGACTCCTATAATATTTCTCTGCATTCAAACTCTTTTCCCTTGAAGATGGATGAAAAAGGGGAGTTCACTGGTATATATAGGGAAACAGGACTTCGAAAAAGATAATATTTTTATTATTTTTATTTTAATTAAAAATAAATAAAATAATACCTTATTTGGTGATCAATATAGGTAATTATACCTTTATTAGTGTTTATTCATTAATTAATTAGGTAAACACTAATTAATTATTGATTAAACATTAATCAAAATATTATTTTATATCTTGATACTCTAAAGAAGGTATTGTTTGTTTATTTTTAATTAAGATAGAAATGGAAATAAAATTTATGGTCTCTTATCTTTTTCAAAGTCCTCTTATGAATGTTGATCATCAATATTGATTGGGGAAGAGTGCAAGTGCAGGGAAGGATTGTGGGAGTCTTCAACACTAGGTAGGTTCTCCATAATTTTCTTAATCATTAAGTATTTGTTTGGTATTTAATTATTTATATAGTTTTTTACAGTTACAAATCATAAATTTTAGTTGGATCTATAATACATTTCTCCTCATAGTTTAGACGTCAATGTTGATAATTTATTTTTTATTGATTAATATACAATTTAATTTTCTGACAAACATGATATTTAGAAACAGGACATGAGTCCTGATAAGATATTTAGAAATCATTGTTTGTGTGCATGCACACACAGAATGTAGCTCTCAGTTTGGAGTTTTCACTAACATTATTGCATGTGATAATTTTAATGATAGTTTTGAGTTTTCGTTATTGATAAAATACAATTAGTTTTGTGAAAAACAGATATATGAGTCCTGATAGGATATTTGTAAATCAATGTTTGCGTGCATGCATGCACACACAATTCAGCTCTCAATTTGGAGCTTTCACTAACATTATTGCATGTGATAATACTAATTACAGGTTGCAATATTCGTTGTTCTGGCAATGGTCTTAAGACGGAAGCCTGACACACTTATTAGTCTTTTGCCCAAATTAAAGGACAATTCTCAATATCATGGACAAGAGAAACTTCCGGTTATTGTTTGGCTTTTTGCACAGGTAATATGTTGTCTTTCAAATTGCATATTTGTTTGAAGGAATCCGGAACCCAGCCTGACTACTGTAATACTGAGAATAGTTCTTCTATGATAGGCTTCTCAGGGAGATCCAGTTGTTGGCATGTACTTATGGGCACACTACCTATTTCCTGTAGTTTGTGGTAAATCAAGTGGGAACCCACAATCTAGGGACTTGGTTTTGCAATTGGTTGAAGGGTTAGTCATTATGAAAACAATGCCGTAATGAAAAATCTGCTGTTGTCATTAATTTAGTCATACTTTCTTCTTATGGCTTTGTTGTTGTTGTTGTAGTCATACTTCCTCATTGCAATTTTGTTTTCAGGATTCTCTCCAGGCCAAAAGCTCGAGCTATTTTATTAAATGGTGCTGTCAGAAAGGGGGAACGCCTAGTGCCGCCTAATGCACTTGATTTGCTAATGCGAATAACATTAACTGCTCCTACAGCACGTGTCAAGGTTGTTTTGTTTCCATGCAAAAAATCACTTACCTAGGTTCAACTTTAAGACTGGCATTCCTGAAACATAGATTTTCACAGGCCACAGAGAGGCTTGAGGTGGTGTATCCTACTCTGAGAGAGCTGGCTCTTGCAGGCTCCCCTGGGACAAAAACCACGAGACAAGCAGCACAGCAGCTTTTGCCTGCTGCTGTTCAAGCAATTCAAGAAAGTATTAACTCAAATGTTTCACACACTATAGATATGTTCTAGATTGTTGCTTTAAAGTTGTGACTTCATTTAAATATGAACCTATGTGCAGAGAATCCAGAACTAACAAAAGAAGCAACAGATATATTCATCTGGTGTTTGTCTCAGAATGCTGAATGTTACAGGCAATGGGTGAGTGCTTGTACAAAACTTAATTCTTTCTCATTCCTCATTTCTTTCGTTATTCTAATCAACCATCCAACAGGTTTAACTGGTTTATTATGCAGGAAAAACTTCATCTCGAAAATGTTGATGCAAGTATTGCTGTTCTTCAAAATCTATCAAGTGAATGGGGAAAATACTCGACCAAAATTTCTCCTGATGCTCTCAGAGAAACACTTAAGAATTTGAGAGCTAAAGTAAGTAACTTGCTGCGGTGCTATTTATTTCTGGATATTTTATATAATTGCTAAATAGGCTTTTTTTTGGTAATGAATGGTGGTACCATGAAATAGCTTATTAGTTGCAAATGTATCAATATGGGCTCAGGCTTAATATGTTGCTCGAAGCTTTTTACAATTTATATTATACAGAATGAGGAAGCCCTATCGAGGAGTATGGATGCCAGCAAACTTACATCCATCAAAGATGCAGACAGATTTTGCAAGGCAGTCTTGGGGAAGTTAACACGTACTTGTGGTTGCATGAAGAGTGGTATTTTCGTGCTTGTACTTGCCTTTGGAGTCTATTATGCTGTCAACCCTGGGACGGAGTTGTTTAACTGGGAGAAACTTCATGTGGCCTTCAGTTCCATTCAATCCTCTTAGAACAACTTCCAGTCGAACCTCATCTTATCAAAATGAAAGCTATAGAGAATGAGAAGGTGCCATCCCAAATCAAGGGAAATAGTTGGGAAATAATAACTTATCTGAGAATGTTTCTGTGGTTGGAGCTTCTCTTTTAAATCGGTATGGAGGTGTAGGTAGCTATGGTTCTGTCCAGACTAAAAATTTTGTGTGTATCTTTTTCCATAGCAAAGCATGAATTATGACTTTTGTTGTGTTTGTTTCATGATGGGATGAGTATACTCTCATGGTTTCCTATTCAGCTCGGGTTTTTACCATTTTAGCAGCTTGGTTTAGCAAAGCTTGTGATTACTCTGTGGGGTTAAACATTGATTGCTCTTTCATTTTTTGATTCTTGCATGATAACTAGTCGGTAGTATTACCACCAGATTATTTTGATCTCTGAAACCAGCACCCTTCCTTGTATCTATCTATCTGAACATGAAAATTTCTGGATCCTTCCTTGCATATATCTTTCCAACAAGAAACATTAAGCTGCTGCAGCCAAAACTGATTCCCTAACCCCCATCCTACAAGAAGATTTACGCACTCTTCAAACTGTTGGAAGACAAGACGTGCCTAGAAAAGTTCCATCTGAATAATTTTGGATCAGTAAATGAATTTTATGTCGATTCAAAATTCTCTTTAACCGATTCGCTTTTCACCTCCAATCTATCTACCTCGCTCTTCTTCTTTCTCTGCCTACTCTCTTTCCTCCGCCTCTTTGTTCTCCTCCTCTCTTCCCTCTTCCCACTTCATCCTCTTAGAAATGAGAGGGGCTGCAGTTTATTGTGTCTACGTGGGAGAAGATCAAATTACAACTGTCCGATTCGATTCGATTTGTTTTGTTTTGATTATTTACTTGGGTGAATTCATATTCAATCCTACCAAAAATCACACACACACACAATAAAGCTAAGAGGATAAGGGCATACTTTGTTGTTCATTTATGAAAAGAAATCTCCTCTCCCGTGATAATTTATCAATGCAGAGGCGTCATATGATTTAAAAAAAAAAAAAAAACTGATTAGTGAAAGTGTTTTCCGAGTAAATTGCCGCAGTTGATTTGGGCCTTTTTTGCGACATATCGGGCCAGCAACTATCGCCTGTCAGCTGCTATCGGAGAACTCGATGGATGATAGGAATCAGAGCGTTCTCGTCGTCATGTCAGCTGCTATCGCCTGTCGCTCGCACATAACGTATATCGTCACTGAACACAAATATATTTCCTCCTCACTAATGTCTACATATATCAACACTTTTCCTTGAGACGGAGAATTGCATACAAACGGCCATGCGAGCACTGCCCTCCCTCTCATGCATTCCAGCCCTCTTCTGTAACACTAGTAAGATGACCGCTGGCCAGCAGTCCAGAAATTTTCTGTAGCAGCCTTGTGAGGAGAGCTTGGCGTATATTCACAGATAGATGTTGGCGGAGAACAAACACATTATTGCTTGGAACATGATGATGTTTTGGTACAAATGTTCTCACCCGTCTGTACCTTCGTCGTCTTCTACGAGGAGAAACATTGATGTGACATTCTATGGTTTTTTTTTTTTTACTTGTTTCGAGAGATATCTTTTTCACATTTTCTAAATAGTATTTCTATTTATCATGATTCCTTAAATATCATATGATAAGTTAGCAAGAACGAAACGAAGAAAGATATATGTGTTTAATATGGTACTCTCTATTTATACACAAAGAGGATTTTTCTCAATAGAACAATGATATTTTCTCATGTAGTTAAAGAAATTTCGACAGATATCATAGAAAATCTTAGCTTACACCTTATATATATAATTTATACTATCAATTAGAGTATTTTAGATATTTTTATAGAAAAACTATAAATCTATTAAAAAATATTATAATCAACTCGACCAATTTAAAACTCAACTCATATACAAAAAATAAAGTTTTAAATATTTTTTATTATTTTATAAATAAGAACAACTAAATAGGAAGATTATGAAATTTAGGTTTATTCAAATATTCAAAATAATATAAGTCTATTCAAAAATACGATATCTGAGGAATTAGACCGGTTCATCCCATAGATCGATCAAAAAAAAAAAATCTCTTTGAGAAAACCCAAAAAGAGAACTCTTCCAATGATTCATCCTTCCTATGAAGAATATACTTTCAAGACTAATGTGTGAAGTTTACTGTAATATCATTTAACAGGTTTTACCTTGTAGTATTGAATTATTGATAACACGGTAAAGTTTTAGATAAAATCAAATAGATATGGATATGTCATCCTATACTTATATGTGAAGTTTAAAGTAATATTATAATATGATGAGATTTTAAGAGTTTTATCTGGTAGGATTGATTTTTAGATAAATTGATTAGATGATATGATTACTATTATTATACATAAAATCAAATAGACATGAATATATGATAAGATAATATAGTGTTATCATGGTTAGAGATATCATCCTACGTTTATAAATAGATGTGATATCCAAGTGTGTAAATCACTGAGGTTCATATTATTTAGGTATAGAGGGTTCAGGATGTTATAAGTAAGTAATATAAAATTTTGAGTAGCTTGTAAAACTTTATAAAGCTTAATCTTTTGTAGTTTTTGTAAGGATCATAGTATTTAGGTGGAGAGGAACCAAGTCGAGTGAGTTCTCTCTACTTCATCCCGGTCATTGATGTTTCAAGAGGTCATTCTGCACTAGAAGAATAATACTGTGCAATACAATCCTAAAATTGGTGATCAACGTCGACAGAGAATTGCTCATACTTGGAGGTACTTCTTCCTCATAAAGAACTGCCATTTGATTCTTAGTCCTATCGAGGGTCTGATCCTTAGTCCCGAGTTGCTTTATTGTGGGGTCTCATGAATGACTGAGCGTCACAGTTGGCTTTTGTAGAGGTTGTCCATCTCCGTCCGTATCACCTTCAAAAAGTAAACATCGAAAGGATGATTGCAAAGGCATTCCAACTTACCATTTATACTGAAACTCCAACTTGTTATGATCCCAATTCGAACAGCATCAAGAAAAGTTGATGTCTCAATCTATATGTTCTCATCAATTGTCATGTCAAAAGCTATCACAAGCTATCCGGGCAACCTCGAACACAGACCAAGCACCGTGAGTGGCAAACTTAGAGAGGGTTTATGATGACTCAATTTATAATGGTCCGATAGGTACATTGTTATTCTCTTAGGTTTAAGAAAGTATAAATAATGCATGCTTCTTTGTCGAATGGTTTATTTATGAGTGCATACATCATGCCTATTAGAAAGGACAACAATATAGGTTTTGTGGTCCAGAGACAATTTCATTACATTCATATTTATAGATATAAAGCAGTGTTTTGTTGTGATTATTACGCTCTACAAATACAAACAATGATCTGACTCTTTTTCTTTTCAATCTTTCCTAATATTTACTAACAATATTCAAGTTTTTGTACCCGTCTTTGAAATGGAAAAGAAAATATTGTGACTGTTTTGTTCATCAGGAAGATGTTAGCAAGACAGATAAATAGTATCAGCAACTGTAATCTAATATTGCACACTCAAACACGTTTATGTAGAAGATGATCCAAGAATGCCTTCAAACCCACAGCTTCCTCACCTTCTCTCTCCTTTCTTCCCACACCAACCTCAAAGTCGATAACCAAGAGTCCATCACCTCCAAAGATTCCTTTATGATTGCCACGAGTCATAGAGGAGTTTATCTATCTTTAGAAGACCACTTACTTTGTCTGTCTTTTCGTTGGAAAGCTTACCTCATCTTGGCATCCTCTATATAACATTGGAAACTTGGCCTTCTTTTCCTCCATGTAAGCTTCGCCAAGCCACCCTACCACCGAGAGCCTTTCCTGGATTGGTACGTAAATGGAGGTAAGGAGGGGGCCTTGGACTCTCGAGGAGGACACACTCCTCACCCACTACATTGCTTGCCATGGCGAAGGTCGTTGGAATCTCCTCGCCAGGTGCTCCGGTAAGCCATCCATGCATCTGATCTGATAAGAAAGCCTAGTGTTTCCTTTCTTCTCTTTCTTCCTGATCTATGATAGGCTACACATCTTTTTGGCTGATTCCTAGGCTTGAAGAGAACCGGCAAGAGTTGTCGGCTGAGGTGGTTGAATTACCTGAAGCCCGATATAAAGCGAGGTAATCTCTCCCAGGAAGAGCAGCTCCTAATCCTCGAACTCCACTCCAAGTGGGGGAATAGGTGATTCCTTCTTCTTCTTCTTCTTTTCTTTTTGGATTAAAGATGGGCGATTTCCAGTCATCCAACTTTTGGTAGCATGCACAGGTGGTCGAGAATTGCGCAACATCTACCGGGTAGAACAGACAACGAGATCAAGAACTACTGGAGGACTCGAGTGCAGAAGCAGGCGAGGCAGATGAAGGTTGATGCCAACAGCACCATGTTCCGGGATGCCCTCCGGTGCCACTGGACGCCAAGGTTGCTTGAGAAGATAGGCTCTTCTCAGACCATGCAAAACCCCGTTGCCAACACCAACGCTCCAACAACCGATCAAGCTCAGTTAACATCCTATTCCACCGTGCTTCCTCAAGTTCCAGTTGCTATGTCCGATCCCAACAGCGTCACCTTGGATCAATTCTCCAGTATCATTAGCTCCATGAACAATGCTTATGATCTAGACGCCTGGGGCCTAACACCCATGCCGGCATCAGATCATCACACTGTGGCTAACAATGATTGCAGCAGCGATGTTGGGGATGACTTGTGGTGCGTGGATGAATTGCATGACATGTTCAAAAGCTACTTGAGTGGAGAAGAAACTGAGTTCCCTTTTTGCTAATATCTTTTAGATAAAAGTGAACCCTGTACCGATGGGAGCTTGTTGTATCCCCTTGTGCTTCTTGACGAATAGGGTTCTCGTGCAAGCCAAGATGTCATGAGATGCTTCAGCCTTTCTTCCTCCAGTCTGTTGCATGTTGCAGGAAAAAGACTGTGAGGATACTCGGGGTTTGCTTTCCACACTCACATGATTTCTTGTAGACAGCAAAGCTTTCAAGAAAACTGTATCTGTAGACTTCGAAGCTTTCAAGAAAACTGTATCTGCAGACTTCCCCGATTTCACCAGAATGACACAACTAGATAAAGATCGGTGAACATGGATACATCACATCAAATTGATGGATGACATCTCTTCTCTTCGTCATCCTCCATTTGCTGGCAACTGGTGCACTGTTTGCTTGTCGATTCTAGCCATGCTCATTCCTGGGCGAGCGCTTGACACGTGCATATGCGACTCGAGCCTATTTGGTTGGTTTGCACTGACTCTGGTTAAAGCAGCTTTCATGATCGATCATTAGTTGCTGGTAAGCGTAAAGCCTCTGCAAACTTGATTTGGTCATAGTCACAGTTTGCTAAAACTTGAGAATTATATTGAGTTCAGAGATTGTTCGATCGTCTTCTGAATCTTATCGCACTCAAAAGGATAATTCAACAACACCAATTTCAAGGAGATGCAATTGATATAAAGAGGAGCTCCATATTGGACCAGGACTAGGCTTCCACTTCTCTCGCAAGGAAAGATCGATAAGAATCTTCCTAGGATGAAGACCCTCCAATGTCCAAGTCAGTCCACACTGCATGTGAAGAAACATCTGGAGGTAAAATGTAAGAAGCAGAAAGAGGGGAGAGGAGCAAATACGTATTCTTCAAATCATTTTTGATTCAGATAATATATATTTATTATTATTATGAGTGATAGATTCGATCGATTTTCTACCGAGCTCACATCCTCAATATGATGATGAATATTACCGCTAGTAGATTTGGATGGTTTTTTTCCACCACACTTTTTCTTTTGCAGATTGCACAAGGCATAACATGATTACAAGTCACATAAATTTGCTCAAACTTATAGCTATAGGTTTCATCAGTGGTGGACCATAGGGTTGACTCTTATCTTTTAGATGCAATCTTTCCAAGTGGCTTCAAGATGAAGAAGAGAACAATCTTGAAGAAACGAGTGGTGTGCAAGAAATGCAGTGTTTGGAAGCAATTACCTAAATTCCACCATTTGTTACGCTCAGGTGCTTGTCCAACCCAGCATGCTTGTCTGGCTTGTGAGTTTAACCAACCGGAGCTATAATTTGGCATGCATTCATATCTCCAAGTGCAAGACTTGACTAAGGTGAGCAATCCACTGATCATGATGCCCGTCTTTTCCTTTTGCTTTGGGAGTGCTTTGACGAGTAGGTGTGTACGTAGCAAGGGAATTAAGGGTCTCCTTCAACTCATCGCTCTATCAAGGAAGATGAACTTGAATTCTAAGTCATGTCACAATCCATGAGCAGCTTAGGGGTCAACATGACATTAGCTACTTTATTCTTCATTTTATCTCGATTCAACTTAGTTTCTTCTCGACAAATAATTTGTGTTTAACTAATTGCTGAAATTAGTGGATGTGGCCCTTGCGGATCATTTCGTTCCATAACAATAACAATAATAAATCGTAAAGTCCAATTATTTTTAGTCGATCGCATGAATCTTTTGTTGTCATCCAACACTATACACTATACGAAATAATATCCTTGGCTAAATCGAGAGGACTTTGTAGCATGACTATACATCTCCTTACCACACGACAATAATGAAGTATAATAATTAAACGACAAATGATGAATTAGCGGTACGATAAGAACAAATATATGATTTGGCAAACATTGTACCAAGACAATCTAACAAATATTCTTCTCTATCATGCCCTACATTTGCTGACGGTTGTGGATGAACCTGGTCATGTCAGAAAAAAATTCTTAAGAATGAATTGAGCTGCACTTGTTGCTCAACAAGATAAAGGTCAAACTTCATTTTGATTCTCCTTCATAGATCAACCAGCCCTACTTGTCCTTGAGAATGCCGCCGTGGTCCAGGAAGAGAGGAAGAAGAGGATTTGGATGTTGTGAACTGTGAAAGGGAGAAGGAAAAAGGTAAGGAAAGAAGGCAAAAAAAGGAATAAGAAAAGCGGAAGGAAGCCAACGAGGAAGCGAGAGAAAGAAAGTGTGCACCTGCGTGCATGGTTTCCAACTTCTCTGTTACCACAGAGGTTGACACAGCAATTCCAGATATGGAGGAAACTTGCAAAGTCAAACGTATACTGTTCTTTCTTCCTGAGAATATATGTTATCACTGAAGTGCTTCATTGTCAAGTCATATTTCACAGAGGCTTTACGAAGATATCCCACGGATAGAGGTGAGAGAAACTGGAACGCATATGTTGGAGCCTCCAAAGAAAATGATGCATGCGTTTTAAGATAGACCCGTGAAAGAACTGAACTCCCAGGAATGGTCACATCGCCATGAAGGTGTTCCACTCGGTGTCCGGAGTGCCAAGATTTGCTACAGTTCCAGTACACGTCATCGATCCATGCATGCATGCATGCTCTCATCTGGAAGAGCCTTGGACACTCTGTACTTTGGCCATGAAAGATCAGAGAGGAGGTTACTTGTCAACATACAATACATCCCCTTTATTTCCGCCGCATTTGGTGCTGAAGAGAATAGGATTTCTTTGTGTCACATATATCTCAAACAGTTCATTCAAGAGAGACTTTAGTGGACTAAAGACCGGAATAATAATATAACCTTGTAAATTCAAAACTCGGCTTTAAATGAATGGAATTGTCATAGATCTTAATTGAAGGATTGCTTGTCACAGTCCTACATGTGAGACTATGGCTGTAACATCAATTCCTATAGAATTTTGTATAGTGCCGTCGCTGTTATATGAGTGGCGGCTAGGTTTTATTCCCATTTGATATGTGACAAATCTTCTCAAAAAGATTTGCTATAGATTTTCCTTTCGATAATATTGGATATATGTTATCATCTAATGTTGGTGATTTTGCATGTTGTCTAAGGAGTTGATTTTCCCAGTATGTCTCTTTGAGCTCGAGATGCCTCGCTGCACACTGTATAAACATTAGTGTTGTGAAAGATAGAAGATAAGATTTCTTCAACTATACGAAGAAATCTCTCTATTCTGTTGAGGGAAATTTTTCCTCCTAATTTATACAAATAGGTGAGGGACAACTTATATTTAAGCTTTTTAACTTCTTTAATAAAGCTTCTTCATTTCACTTCTTTAATGAAGCTTCTTCAATAAAACTTTGATATCAGAGCAACCAACGCCGCTGAGAAAAGCAAAGCTTCGCCCTTGCTTGGCCTATTGAGGGAAATCCTTCCTCCTAATTTGTATAAATAGGAGAGGGACAGCTTAATGTATTTAAATTTTTTCACTTCTTCAATAAAGCTTCTCCAATAAAGCTTTTTCAATAATTATTCTTTTCTTCTATTATTTTTATCATGATATCAGAGCAGTGAGAAAAGCGAAACTTCGCTTTTACCTTCGGCCAGCGACCAACGCCGCTGAGAAAAGCAAAGCTTCGCCCTTGCCTTCGGCCAATAACCAATGCCACTGTAGCCAAATTCCTAAGAGACTCCGCAGCCAATCCTCATCTTTCTTACTGCGATAGTCTTCGTTGATCTACCAACAGTCGGCGGACTTAAGGAGAATGAAGGGTGGACTTAAGAAGAATGAAGGGTGGACTTAAGAGGAACGAAAGGAATGCCTGTGCCCTCACAACAACAGCAATCACAGCAGCAGCAGTGATCTGCTCTTGCTCTACTCACGACTCTCGCTCGTAAATCATCCTTTGCATCGATCCAAAATTGGTATCCTTGACAGGAGCACCATCTTGTGGGGGCCTGATAGAAGATAATATTTCCGCAACTATATGAGGAAATCTCTCTATTCTGTTGAGGAAAATCCTTCATTCTGTTGAGGGAAATCCTTCCTCTTAATCTGTATAAATAGGAGAGGGACAGCTTAATGTATTTAAGCTTTTTCACTTCTTCAATAAAACTTCTTCAATAAAATTTTTTCAATAATTGTTTTTATCTTCTATTAGTCTTGAAAAGTTTCATGTCGTTTAAGGAGTTGGATTTTCCCAGTATATCTCTTTGAGCTCGAGGTGCCTCGTTGCACAAACACTAGTGTTGGGAAATGGTTTCTGTCGTGATACTTTTGACGTTCAAATTAGACTACAATATGGATTTAGAGGTGAGGGAGAAATCGAACCCCAGAAGCCTTGTTCGTTTAACTTTTATAATTGATCCACCCTTAATCGTTTGCATTTAGAGAAATATTTCTCACAATAGAAAATATTTGGATGTGACGTATCCATCGAGTTTTTTATCGTTTTCTAGTGATGTATTTCTTATGATGTATTTCTCACAATAGAAAATATTTCTCATGAATTGAGGAACAAATCTTTTACCCATGTTTAAGCTATGGGTAAAAGAGAACATTTTTTAGCATATCGATGTGTGCGAAGACTGAGATATCCAACTTAGATGGATCAAATTATCCATAATTGAAATATAGTGCCTCAAAAACTTAACTACCATAAAAAATTTGACATGATTATATAATTTGTTCCTCAATTCAATCACTAGGTCTATATTATACAATGATATGATGTTTAAAACTTCCATCAACATGAGATTTAAAGAGAATAATTATCATTTATACATCTGAACAAATAAACCCTTTTCGTGATTAAAATCCTGACTTCAATTCTCAACCATTTTTTTTTTTCGAGAAAGTACTTATAACAATTGTAGGAAACCTACCTTCCCTTCGATAAGTGTTAGGGAAAAATATCATTGATGTCTTGATCATAGTTTGGACCCGTATGTATACGATTGTCTTAAGTGTCTTTGAAATAGAAACAACGTGCTCCTAAGATGCCATCTGCATGAAGACTGAGGTCGAAAGAGGTTTCTCAACTTGATCCCTCTGATGCTCAAGTTAGTAATCCGAGGTATATGAGTATAGACGTGAGTAGTCAAAAGAATTTCTCTCTTCGCAGTGGCAAGTTTTGAATATTTCCATCGTGGTAAGCCTCTTGGGATTTGCCCCCGAAAGAATACTTATCTTGATCGTGAGAGAAGAGAGACCAGTCTCCTCCTTATAAATCCCCTCATCTTGTATGGTGGGATTCATTCTTCCATCTGGGGCTGCAAAGTCTAGAGTCTTCGAAGCCTCAAGAATTCTTGGCCTCGCCCCTAAGGCCTCCTTAAGAGTGTCTCCTCCTTGCCTCGGTTTCTGGGAAGGCAAGTCGATTTTCGAGTCCTTTATCCTAATGTTAATTATGCTCTTTTATCTCAGGTCAAGATTGTTAGGATCAAGAGTACTAAGAGGGGGGGGGGGGGTGAATTAGTACAGCGGAAAACCTTCTACGATTAAAAAAAAACTGCGTTCATTCGATAAAAGTGATTTCAGTAAGAAAGCCGATTCATAAATCACTTTAACTTTTGATTAAGTGAGATGCAACAAAGATATAAATGCAGTTTGCAGTTATGGTTTAAATCAGATAGTAGGCGCAAACTGAAATATGATATTCGTACAAAAAAACTGATTTACGTCTAAATGCTGATTCATAAATCACTTGATTAAGCAAGATGCAGTTAAAGCAAGGATATAAAGGTAGTTTGTAGTTATGATAGAAATCAAAACGTAAACGTAAACTGAAATATGATGATCGTACGATAAAACTGATTTACGTCTAAATGCCGATTCGGAAAGTGCAAAGCTTGAAACCCAATCGTATATGCGCAGAAAGCAGTAAGCTTTTGAGGAGGTTTGCAGTAAAGATAATATGCTCAAAGTAAATGCAAACCGAGATTTAGAATGGTTCGGTCAATCTTGACCTACATCCACTTTTGGCTTCCTCCACCGACGAGGTTACCGACATCCACTAGAGGCCTTCCTTCAATAGGCGAAGGCCAACCACCTTTTTACAGTTTCACTCCTTTTGACGGGCTTAGGAGACAACCTTTATAGAATTTTCTCTCCTCTCTTTAAAGATCAGAACTTAGAAGAAAAGAGGGAGAAGAACTTTTGGCCTTTACAATAATTTTGAGCTCTAAAAATCACAGAATAAGATCAAGATTTCGGTGTGTTTGAGTGCCCTTTCAGTGCTGAAAGGGTGGAGTATTTATAGGCCCCTTCCTTCAATAGGCGAAGGCCAACCACCCTTTTACAGTTTCACTCCTTTTGACGGGCTTAGGAGACAACCCTTACAGAATTTTCTCTCCTCTCTTTAAAGATCAGAACTTGGAAGAAAAGAGGGAGAAGAACTTTTGGTCTTTACAATAATTTTGAGCTCTAAAAATCACAGAACAAGATCAAGATTTTGGTGTGTTTGAGTGCCCTTTCAGTGCTGAAAGGGTGGGGTATTTATAGGCCCCAACCCAATTTGAATTCCGAGCTCAAAACTGTCAATTCCCGGAACTCCGGGATCTAACGGTTGCACCGCCTGACTGAGGCGGTTGCACCACCTGGTAGAGCTCGAAGACTGAGCCTCTGGGCGGTGCCACCTCCTGTCAAGGGCAGTTGCACCTCCTGCCAGAGCTCGAAGACCGAGCTCAAGCGGTGCCACCGCTTGACTAAGGCGGTTGAACCTCCTGCCAGAGCTCGAAGATCGAGCTCAAGCGGTGCCACCTCCTGTCAGGGGCGGTTGCACCGCCCACTCTCGCTCGAAGACTGAGCCCACCGCCTGGCTGGGGTGGTTCAACCGCCTAGCAGAAATCAGGGTCCGAATGGGTTGATCCATTCGGCCCAATTTGGGTTTTTCAGGGGCCCAATTGCCCCAAGATTAAGTTAATGGGATCACCTCCCATTTCCAACTTAATCATTATGCTAACTACGATATTTCCTAAGACATTTACTGCAACTTGCTCTGGTGCGTCAATCGCTTCTTCCGGCGAGTTTCCGGCGAACTTCCGTCGATCATCCGATGAACCCTCGGTGATACTCCTGCGGACTTCCGGCAAACTCCTGGACTTGCGATGATCCACTTGGCGAGTTCCGACGAGCTTCTTTGGCAAGCTCATGGACTTCTCGGATTTGTTCCTGTAGAACCTCCGACGACTGTCCGAACTTTCGTCGAACTCTCGAACTCCCAACGTGATCATTGTCTTGACTCCGATACAACTCTTGCTGCATATCTTACTTTCATCGTAGTTAATCCTGCACACTTATCTCAACATATAGATTAGATAATAAATGACAATTGACTTCATCATCAAAATCCAAGATTCAACAAAAATATCTCTCCTCTCTTATACAAGTTCTTCTCAAGTATCTATTCGTCAGTCGATATAGGTTTGTGTTCCATCTTCTAATAATCCGAGGGTGGAGGAGGTCAGATCCTCTTCATTGGAAGGGGCCTCTCCCATGAACCCGACAGTTCTTTAGGACTTGGAGTCCATGAGGAGTTCTTATGACTGTGATTCGATGGTGAGCACACCTTTCTTTAATTGCTTGTGAACTAGGTATTTTATCTTGGTGGAGTCCTAAGGTCTTTTTGCTTGTCTTGTGTTGCTCTTGAAGTGGGCATTCATCTTCCTTTTCACCCAATAATAGTGTCCTGCCTTCAATGATAAGAAATATTATCTTTCCAAATAGTACCCAACTCAGGGTGTTATCTAATAGTGTTCATTGGAAAATATCAGTTTGCTAACATTACTCTGACTTGCATGCTATTTGCAGCTTATTTCTAATTGTGCAAAGGGAGAAGTGGCTACTACTTAGCAACTTAGGGGGGTTTCAAGATTAGCAATGTCCCTTCCAATAATAAGGGTTAAAATAGGCTCTTCCTCATCGTGAATTCAAGTCAAGACTAGCGGTTTAGCCTCACCTAGTTGACACATTTTTGTGATAACATCTCTCCCTTCCTATATCACGAGGAGGCAAATCAACATATCAAGTGCTTCGATCGAGGGACATCTTTTCTTTCTTCTTCGAGGCAGTTCGAAAGATAGATGAGGAGTGGCTGATCGACGTAGGCCTTGCTAGTCATAGGTGCCCTACAAGCCAATCACGTCAGTGATGACACATATGATATGATGCGCACTCTTTTTTCTTATTACTTATTTGATATTTTTTTCACTTTATATTATCTATTACATATATTATGATATCCATGGATCTCTTTAATGAGAATCGGATCGTGATGAGATCACGATAATGAGACAAATTTATCTTTAAACACAAACCCTAAATAATCTCGGTTATAGGTTATTCGAGAGGGACATCAAGATAACTGGATAAACTAGTATATTATATACATATCCATATGATGGAGGCGGCTGGTTCCATAGTTACTTATGTGGGGGACACTAGGTATATAGTACAAGTGCTCATTGAAGAATGAGTTCACTAATTGATCCATTCACGGAATATTGGATAATCGATGATATCTCATTGTCAGTGATTTCGTCATCCTAGTGGTATCTAGTCCATAGACTTGAGACACTAAGGATGTCCTATATGAGTACTTTACTCTTTGATACCAGACTTATGATGGGGATATAAACAGGAATAACCTTTGTATATAAACAAATACTAGAAGATCATAATACGCAGCGGAATTAAATGGAACCACAATCAAATAGAACACCAAGATATACGTGGAAAACCCCTCCAATGTGAAGGGTAAAAACCATGGGGCAAACTAGAGATAATCCACTATAAGAATAATAAATATACAAATCTCAATCTCTTGCCCTAAACCCTAGCAATAATCTCAAGAGAATAACTGGGATACAAGGATCACGTCACTGCCCACAATATCCAAAACCTCCTCAAGTAATCATAGTAAGAGTCTACTGTAGATTTGATCTAACCTGAGATAGAACACTGCTAGATGATTGAGAACAGCCTCTCTGCGTTGTCCTTGTCTTCTTCCCTTTCTTTCTCTTCCTTTTCTGTCTTATTTTTTTCCTTTTCTTTGGAATCCCGTGGTTGTTTTCTTCTCTCATGTTGCTGCCCTATTTATACATTTTTCTGCCTCCAAAACGCAGCCACCACACCCCTCTAATGTTAATTAGGGTTAGGTTAAGAGGGGGTGTGGGCTGTGGGCTACCCAAGCCCACAATGGGCTGAATCTGTGGGCTGCCAGCCCAACAACCTCCCCCTTCAGCCCATAAGGGAGGCTGTCCCGTGACTCCTCAATGTGAAGCCATGCCGACCAGCTATCAGCATATCTCCTATCTTTCTTTTGGTAAAGTTTTTGTCAACATATCTGCTCCATTGTCATCCATGTGAATTTTCTGAAGCTGCAACTACTTCTCTTCAAATACATTTCGAATCCAGTAGTATTTGACATCTATATGCTTTGACTTGGAATGAAACATTGGGTTCTTACACAAATGGATGATACTCTGGTTGTCACAATGCACCACATAATTTTCCTGTTATAGCCCCAATTCTTGTAAGAATTCTTTCATCCATAACATTTCTTTGCATACCTCTATAGTAGTAATATATTCTACTTCTATGGTAGAGAGAGCAATACACCTTTGCAACCTGTATTGCCATGACACAGCTCCCCTTGCAAAAGTAAGTACATAACCTGAAGTAGACTTTCTCGTATCTATATCTCTTGCCATATCTACATCTATGTAACCTGTCAACACATGTGGTCCACCTCCAAAGCTTAAACAAACCTTAGAGCTCCCTCTGAGATATCTAAAAATCCACTTCACTACTGCCCGGTGCTCTTTGCCTGGATTTGTAAGAAATATGCTAGTAACACCAACTATATATGTGATGTCTGGTCTCATACATACCATTGCATACATTAAACTTTCAACTGTTGAAGCATAGGGAACCTTTTGCATTTTCTCATTCTCCTCATCACTTGACGGACTCTGTTCTGAGCACAACTTGAATTGACCTGCAAGAGGAGAACCAACTGGTTTTGCATTGCCCATACTGAATCTTTCCAATATCTTCTCGATGTATTTCTCCTGTGACAACTAAATCTTCTTATTTTTCCTGTCATGAGAAATCTGCATACCTAGTATTTGCTTTGCTGGCCCCATGTCCTTCATTGTAAAAGACTCACTCAGTTCCTTCTTCAACCTGTCAATTTTAGACATATCTTTCCCAAGAATCAGTATGTCATCAACATAAAGTAAGAGAATAATAAAATCCTCACCAAACCATTTGATGTACACAATGATCTGAAGCCGTTCTTTTGTATTCATTTTCTATCATAAATGAATCAAACTTTCTGTACCACTGTCTTGGAGCTTGCTTTAGCCTATATAAGCTCTTCTTCAATTTGCAGACAAAGTTCTCTTTACCTTTAACTTTGAAGCCTTCTGGTTGCTCCATATAAATTTTTTCCTCCAAATCCCCATGAAGGAAAGCTGTCTTCACATCTAACTGCTCAACCTCCAAGTCCTAGCTAGCAGCAATACCAAGAGCAACACGAATAGAAGACATTTTAATAACAGGAGAAAAAATCTCTTCAAAGTCAATATCTTTCTTTTGACCAAAGCCTTTCACAACCAATCTAGCTTTGTACTTTGGTTGAAAACAATATTCTTGAGTTTTCAACCTAAAAACCTACTTGTTCTTCAAGGCCTTTATTCCATTTGGTAGTAGCACCAAATCATAAGTGTGGTTCTTCTGAAGAGCATCCATCTCTTCCTACATAGCAACTAACCACTTCTCTTTCTGCTCACTTTCAACTGCTTCCTGGTAACTCTCTGGTTCATCTGCATCAGTAAGCATCACATACTCATATGTAGAGTATCTTTTGGAAGGTTGACGTTGTCTAGAAGATCTTCTCAACTGAGGTTCTGTTGGAACTTGCTCTCCTACTTCTTCTTGCTCAACATGTCCTGTAGGTAGATCAACGTCAGGCTCTACACCATTTTCCTGCACATCTCCCTCATCACCCTGATATACTGGAGGAATAACTAGGTTAGAATATGCTAATCCTTCTGTAGAAGTATTGGGTGGTGCCTTCTTTTTCATATCTTCAAAAGTTTGATCCTCAAAGTAGACTACATCTTTGCTTCTAAACACCTTCTGCTTTTCTGGATCCCAAAGCCTGTAACCAAAATGATCATGTGAGTAACCAAGAAAAATACATTCTTTAGTCTTACCATCTAGCTTGGACCTCTCATTATCTGGAACATGTGCAAATGCACGACAACCAAATATTCTCAAATGCTTGTAGGAAACATCTTTCCCTGACCATACATACTCTACAACATCACCATCTAGGGCTATACATGGTGATAAGTTGATCA
Source organism: Musa acuminata AAA Group (assembly GCF_036884655.1). Taxonomy (NCBI): domain Eukaryota; kingdom Viridiplantae; phylum Streptophyta; class Magnoliopsida; order Zingiberales; family Musaceae; genus Musa; species Musa acuminata. Next base: position 36,311,370 of record NC_088334.1, read on the forward strand.
CATCAACTACAGTCCACAAAGCCTCATCCCAAAACCTTTTGGGTAGCTTAGCTTAGTATACATCTGATCTTTTCCATGATGGTATGGTTCATTCTCTCTGCAATTACATTATGCTAAGGTGTACTAAGAATTGCCATCTCATGTTGGATCCCATGTAACCTGCAATAGGCATTAAACAATCCTGTATACTCACCACCATTATCTGATCTTATGTATTTCAATTTCCTTTCTGTCTCCCTTTCAACCATGGCATGAAATTCTTTGAAGATATTAATCACCTGATCTTTAGTCTTCAAAGCATAGGCCCAAACTTTCCTGAAAAAATTATCTATAAAAGTGACAAAATAAAGTGCACCACTTATACCAAGAACATCAACAGATCCACCATGAGTTTTTGTCCTCAAAGGACCACATACATTTGTATACATCCGTATAAACACGGTCTAAGGCATGCATTTTTCTAGATAAAGCAGCACTAGCAAATGAAACACTATGTTGTTTACCAGCCAAACAATCAATACAAGGATTTAGATATATACCTCTGAGGTCTGGTAATACCTCTCTCTTGGAAAGAGCTTGCAGCCCCTTCTCACTCATGTGTCCTAGTCGCCTATGCCACAACTCCATGTTGAAGTCTTTCTCTGTAGCATTTAACTGCTCACCATAAGCTTTAGCATGTAACCTGTACAAAGTATGACATTTCTTTCCACTAGCTATAACAAGAGAACCCTTACTGAGCTTCTATTGCCCTTTGTGAAATATGCTATCATAGTCTTCATCATCTAGCCTTCCAACTGAAATTAGTTTCAGCCTCAAGTCAACCACATGCCTCACATCCTTAAGCACCAACTTGCAGCCAAGGTTGGTCTTTAAATGGATATCACCTATGCCTATGATGTCTGCTGTGCCATAGTTGCCTATCTTGACAACACCGAAATTTCTAGACCTGTATGTAGCAAAAAACTCCCTCCGTGGTGTAGCATGATAAGAAGCACTTGTGTCAATCACCCACTCAAGATCCTAACACACACAAGAAAAAATATTATCAGAAGGAGACAAAATCAAATAATCACCACCCTGCATTGTAGTTGTGATATTATCTTTTGACTCTATAGACTCCACTTCTTTTCCCTTTTTCTTGCTCTTCTTAGGTTGATTACATTGGTTCTTATAATGTCCTTTCTCGCCACAATTATAGCATATAATATCTTATCTTGATCTTGACTTGCTTCTACCCATACGTGAACTACTTCTAGACTTTGACCTTCCTCTGTTCTCTAAGATAAGTGCCTGTGAATCATTCTGAGATGTTGCCGAACTCTTTCTTCTCAACTCCTCATTCAACAAACTGCTTGTTACTTGACTCATAGTGACAACACCATCTGGCGCAGAATTACTGAGGGAAACCACTAGTGTCTCCCAACTTTCTGGTAATGAACTGAGAAGTAATAATGCATGCAACTCATCATCAACAGATATTTTCATAGAGGATAACTGATTAATAATACTCTGCATTTCATTCAAATACTTAGTAATAGAAGCACCCTCTCTATATTTTAGGTTCACAAGTTTTCTGATTAAAAAAGCTTTGTTGCCAACTGTTTTTCTTTCATAGAGACTTTCTAACTTTTTCCAAAGAGAATATGCAGAAATTTCAGTAGAAACATGGTGAAAGACACTATCATCAAGCCATTGTCTAATAAACCCAATTGTTTCTCGCATGATTAGTTTGAATGGAAACAATTGGATGATATGGAAACCAAGAATGGAAGATCTCTTGTATTGCAAAGAGGAATAACCTTTGTATATGAACAAATACTAGAAGATCATAATACATAGCGGAATTAAATGGAACCACAATCAAATAGAACACAAAGATATACGTGGAAAACCCCTCCAATGTGAAGGGTAAAAACCACGGGGCAAACTAGAGATAATCCACTATGAGAATAATGAATATACAAATCTCAATCTCTTGCCCTAAACCCTAGCAACAATCTCAAGAGAATAACTGGGATATAAGGATCACGTCATTGCCCACAATATCTAAAACCTCCTCAAGTAATCACAGTAAGAGTCTACTGTAGATTTGATCTAACCTGAGATAGAACACTGCTAGATGATTGAGAACAGCCTCTCTGCGTTGTCCTTGTCTTCTTCCCTTTCTTTCTCTTCCTTTTTTGCCTTGTATTTCTCCTTTTCTTTGGAATCCCGTGGCTGTTTTCTTCTCCCACGTTGTTGCCCTATTTATGCCTTTTTCTGCCTCCAAAACGTAGCCACCACACCCCTCTAATGTTAATTAGGGTTAGGTTAAGAGGGGGTGTGGGCTGTGGGCTGCCCAAGCCCACTATGGGCTGAATCTGTGGGCTGCCAGCCCAACAACTTATAGGTCGGGAAGTTTGATAAGACCCTAAAGTCTTATCATTGCTCTGATACCAATTGATAAGACCCTAAGGTCTTATCATGGAAGAAAGGGGAGAAAATGGAATGATAATGATCGATTCGAGGGGATCGGCCTCCTTGATCGCTTCGAGGGGATCGACCCTCCTTGATCACTTCGAGGGGATCGACCTCCTAGAGTTTGTCCATAGAGTAGAATAACATTTCATTGATTGATTGATTGATTCCTTAAAAAAAGGGTTACATCACTATTTATAGAGTTCCACCCATAGTCCATCAGGACTTAAACTCTAATAATAAATAAATATTAAATAAATCTCTACTTGACTCTAATTGAACCAAACCAACTCAATAAACAACTGAACTAAACAGACTCGATAAACATTATTCAAAAGCTTAGAAAAAGGGTCCTAACAATTCCTCCCTCTTCAAATCAGCCTTGTCCTCAAGGCTGAACAGCATCAATCTCGGGGAGCTTCTCTTTCAACACTTCAGTCATAGGCTATTTGCAACGCATCACAACCCATTGATTAAGTAAGTATCGTATCCACTTTTTGATAGTGTAAGCAACAGGTCGGTCTTTCAGTGTAGTAATTATTGTAAGAAACTTTTGGCCCTGTATAATCAATTTTATCTTTGAACCTTTGCTATCACAAGTGAAAATCCATCCATCAATGACCTTTATGTCGAATATGTCATAGTCTTCAATGTGATGGGCCAATCGGTCAACAGTCTCACTGTCCATAAAATTGTTAGTGCTACATGTATCAATCAAAATAGTGATAAACTGATGCTTCAAAGTTCCTCTGATTTTTATATTTTGTGGGTTAGCATAGCCAGCCAATGCATGCACTGTATGTGTGATGGCTTCAATATCTTCATTAGTTTCCACACCTTCATAATCAGAGTCCAACTCTTCTGCTTTCGGTTCCTCTCTAATTGGCTCAATCATTAGATGTTGCCCTTGTTTACATTGGTGCTCCATACTCCACTTTTCATCATAGTGCAAACCCCTTGTTGATCTTTTCTTGCTAATTTTTTTCTCATGTAGATGTGCAAATGAGATCGTAGCTATTATAGTGCAGGGTTGACGAGCCTTAACGTCACACAGGGTCTCCGGATTAAGCCCTTCAATAAATGTATCCAGAAGCTGTCGTTCCGACCAATCTTTAGTTTAATTTAACAATCTTTCAAACCTACTCTAATATTCCAACACTGTAGAAGTTTGAAAAATTTTGGCAAGCTGGCCATCAACATTCTCAAGAAGCCCTCTTTTGAACTTCTCCCACGAAGGAACTCTGTAAACAGTTTCATACCAATCGTACCATTGGAGTGCATCTCCATCTAATAGGATTGAGGCTATTTCTACCTTGGATTCTTCTGGAGTTCTGTGAAAATGGAAAAAATTTTTCTGCCTTAGAGATCCAACAGGTCAGATCTCCATCTTTCCATCTCAGAAATTCCACCTTCATGTGTAAGTAGTTTGTGTCACAATCTTGGGGCCTTTTTCCTGTATTTTCATATTTGTGCAACGTAGAACTTGAGCTCCCACCTTGTTGAATTTTCTAAGGCTCCATAGTAAGTCCTTTTTGAAATTATTAAGTATTTCTTGCAACTGGTTCTTCATTCTAATTTCCAATGCTTCCATTTGTGCTTTCTCTGAGTTATCGGTGGCCATTTCATAAGACTACATATCTGTAATCTTAACTCTTGTTTCTGATGTCAAGATTAGGGCATAAATCACTGCTCTACTCGGTGCTGTTGTTGTGATGCAATCGGTGGTAGCACTATTGGAATGAAGGGTTGCTACGAGGATGCAGGGATGTAGCTGCGTTCGTTGCGTGGGAGGCAACGATGATTGCTGTGGTCGCTGCGTGGAGGGATCGCTATCGCTGAGGGTTGGGAGGCAACGATGGTGGTGCGGTTGGGGGCAGCGTCGCCAAGGGCCTGTCGCTGTGGTGGTTACAATGGTGCGGATGGAAGGCAGCGTTGCTCTGTCTCTACCGCACTACGGAAGGAGGCATTGATGACGCCGAGGGATTGCGTGTGGTTGAGGACGCGATGGTGCCGTTGAAGTGATCGAGGTTGAGAAGAGGAGTCGGTGCGTGCGTTGACGAGGTTGAAGCGGCCGCACAAGAGCTTGTTGCGTGTGCTATTGGAGGGCAGTTGCGGTGGCGTTACCGAGGTTTAGGCTGCAATGGAAAATAGGAATCGACGATGGTAGGCTGGGCGGCAAGCGGCGTCGTCGTTGGCTGGGCAGTAGCGGCGACGGTGGTGGCAACCGACGTTCGCAACAGTAAGAGGATTGCCCTGTTTCGGTCACCAAGGGGGCAGAGCAAGGGGAAGTGGCGACGATCATTCTCGCCCAAGCTAGGGGGAGCGGTGGCTAGGAGGCAAGCGGCGGTCGCTGCACGGTGGCTGGCAGCAGTGGTGGGTCGGCTAGAAGGCAACAGCGCTCGAGGCGTGGCTGCGATCGACGAGGGGCTGCGGCAACAGAGGAAGCTTTGTTTCTGCAACCACTACAAGGAGAGGCTACGGCAACTGGCGGCTGCGGCTACGGTGTCGGCGGTCCTTCTTGCTCGAGCGAGATGGGGACGTAAGGAGGAGAGATCGCTGGCCGGGTGATCGAGCGGCAGTGAGGTGGCTGGGAAAAGTGGTGGTGACACAGCTGGGAACAAGGGCAATCCGTGAGTTGCCCTATTTCGGTTGCCGTGAGGAGGGCGACAACCTGTCACGGCCTTAGCTGGAATTGCCTTAGGCGTGAGGCACCCTTGCGGCCAAAGACGTGAACTTAGCTTGCGTTGCCTAAGTTGTGAGTCACCCTTGCGGCAAAGACGCGAACTTAGGTTGCGTTGCCTAAGTCGCGCTTTGCCTTTGCGATATTGCTCCGTAAGGATCAGCCCACTTGTAACCTCTCGCAGGTCCCGAAGGACCTGTAAAAAAAGAGAAAGTTGATTAGTTCGAAAGAATGAGCGATGGACAAGTCTCGACGTCTCGCAAAAAGGGGAAGCTTTACAAACAATTCAGCGAGCACCTTGCGTGCACAAGAGAAAAGAGGGAGAGGGGGAAAACAAGGGCTTTAGAAGGTTGAATGAACAGCTGCAAGCCCACAAACAGCCGCTCACCTGGTCCCGGGCACGACAACAAGTTCCCATCAAGGCAACGTGCGAACTTGCGAAAGAGTGTTCAACACCTGGTATATATCCGAAGCCCCATCCAGCCCTGTGCCACCCGAGGGGTTCAAAGGGGCTGAGATGGTTGACGTTTTCATGAGCTAAGGTAGATTCCAGAAATTAGCCCGTGGCATGCGAAAACAGAGCTATTTTGGGTTGTTTTGGGGCTGTTTTGCTCGGTTCGATGAGCGATCGCTTTGTAACACTGCAGCTTGTTCGAACTTACATTTTTATAAGCAAAATGACCCAAAACCAAGAGAAAACATGCTGTCAAGCAGCTGTACATGTAGGTGTGAGCGACAAATGGTCTGTTGAACGGAGTAGTTGCGAGTACGCGATGACCGTTCGTGACATTCTCCCCCACTTAAACTGTCGACACCCTCATCGACGCTTGTTGGTAGTTGTTGATTATCTCTTCTTCATGTCGCAAGGCATCTTTAGGCTCCTAACTGGCTTCAGTTCGGGGAAGCTTTCGCTACTTCACCAAGTACTCTGTCTGTTCAGCTCCGTTGGGTAGCTTTATCTTGCGGTCCGCCAGAATGGTTTCAACTCGCTTCTCGTAGGAGGCTGTGATGGGAGGTAGCTATTGGGAAATCTTGGGGGCGACATCATATGCGCAGCGGAAGAACAAGAAAACAAAATCCCCGATTCCCAAAGAGATGTTCGTCGTCGTGCGAAGATTGGTGCGCAAAATCTGCGAAACTTAAAACTGCATATAGAGTAGATTGTGTTACCTAGGGAGATCGTATATCCCTGTTTCCTTGCAGATCCTTAGGAGAGGGTGAAGGAGGTCAAGCGTCCTCCTCTCTAGCGGTGATCCACACAGCAGGGTTGCGACGACGCTCCTCAAAACTCCAGGCCTGCTCTGAGGTGAAGAGGGAGAGGAGAATAGGAAAGGCAAGCAAAGGCTCTGGCCTATGAGGCTCTGAATCTCTCCTATTTATAGAGGTCCCCTGTCAAACCCTAATGGGTCCTCCCCTAGTGGGTATTGGATCTGCATCCAATAAGACAAGGGCTCCATCGGATATCTCATATCCTAACCTCTACTCATCGCAATGCCTACCATATGTGTGTGACCCTCTAGGCCCAATATCGAGCTGGCCGTAAGTCATACCTGTCAGAACTCCTTCTAACTCAGTGAATTATTATCTCTATAATAATTCACTTGACTCATCGACTACGGACATACTAGGCCACTATCTGTCCTCAGTTACCGTGTACCTATAGTCCCTCATCCCTCTAATATCACAAAGACCGTATATCGAGCATGGTGCTGTCAGACCCATACGGTTTCTACTCGAGTCTCGCTCTAATCGGATTCTCCCGGAGAACTCTTTCTCTCTCAACCTGAATGACCTTAGCTAGGGATTTATCTGAGCAAGAACACATGGGATATTCCTCTCATGACGCCAAGAGTGGATGATCCTCTATCGACACTCAATAGCCCTCGTAAGGTTGACTACCACTCCCAATGACTAGCTGTACTAGATCTGGGACAGCCAAACCTATAAGTCTGGTATCAAAGAGTGGAGCACTCATACAGGACATCCTTGGTGTCTCAAGTCTAAGGAGCAAATACACCACTAGGACTATGGAATAGCTGTTTGACAATAAGGCATCATCAACCATCTAGCATTCCGTAAGCGGATCAATCAGTGAACTCATTCTCCAATGAGCACCTGTATTGTATCCCTAGTGTCCCTACATGAGCAACTATGAGACCAGCTGCATCCATCATATGGATGGGTATACAGCATACCAGTCTGTCCGGTTATCACGATGTCCCTCTCGAGTAACCTATGACCGGGATTATTTAGGATATGTGTTTAAAGGTGAATCGATCTCATTATCGTGATCTCATCACGATCCGAGTCCCATTGCACAAATCCAAGGACATCACAATATATATATGCATTTATGCAATAGTTATAAAGTGATATATGCCAAAATATAATAAGCAAAAAGATTCTGTATCAAGTCACATGTGTCATCACTCACGTGATTGGCTTACTGGGCACCTATGACTAGCAATCTCCCACTTGACCTAAAGCCAATCACCTATGTGTTTGATCCCCATCAGACCCCTGTGACGCTCAAAGACAAAATGAGACAACGGCTTTGTCAGTGGATCTGCAATGTTATCTTCGGATGGAACTCTTTCCACTACTACATCTCCTCGGGTTACGATCTCTCTGATAAGTTGGAACCTCCTCAGAACACTTCTGATGAGACCCGGGTTCCCTTATTTGAGTAATCGCCCCATAGTTGTCGCAATATAAGGAAGTCGACTTCTCGCTATCTGGAACGACTCCCAAATCTATGATGAACATCTTCAACCAGACTCCCTCCTTTGCTGCATCTGATGCAGCAATATACTCCGCCTCTGTGGTCGAGTTAGCAGTAGTATCTTGCTTGGAACTCTTCCAACACACTGCTCCTCCATTTAAGGTGTACACATACCCTGAATTCGACTTGCTATCATCGACATCAGACTGAAAACTTGAGTCTGTGTAGCCTTCAACCTTAAGGCTACTACCTCCATATACTAGTAAAAGATCCTTAGTCCTTCTCAAGTACTTAAGGATACACTTTACTGCTTTCCAGTGCTCCAAGCCTGGATCCGCCTAATACCTGCTCGTGACACTCAGAGCATGCGCTATATCAGGCCTAGTACATAGTATGGCATACATGATAGACCCTATTGCTGAGGAATAAGGTATCATATTCATGTTCGCCCTTTCTTCTGGAGTCTTTGGGGATATACTCGTAGAAAGCGATATCCCATGTCTCATCGGTATGAGACCTCTCTTAGAATTTTTCATGCCAAACCTTTTGACAATGGTTTCTATGTACCTGGATTGGGACAAGCCAAGCATCCTCTTGGATTTATCTCTATATATTATAATCCTCAAGATATAGGATGCTTCCCCTAAGCCCTTCATGGAGAAGTGCCTAGATAACCAAGCCTTTACTGTGGATAGCATTCCTACATCGTTCCCAATGATGAGGATGTCATCCACATATAACACCAAAAAGGTGATAGCGCTCCCACTTACCTTCCTGTACACACAAGGCTCATCTTCGTTCTTAACGAAGTCATAAGATCTGATTGCCTCATCAAATCTTATGTTCCAACTTCGGGAAGATTGCTTTAGTCCATAAATGGATCTAAGCAACCTACACACCTTATCTAGGCAGTTCTTGGACACGAATCCCTCAGGTTGCATCATATACACCTCCTCCTCGAGGTTCCCATTGAGGAATGCAGTTTTCACATCCATCTGCCAGATCTCATAATCATAGTGTGCTGTAATAGTCAATAGAATTCTAATGGATTTTAGCATTGCTACGGGTGAGAAGGTTTCATCGTAGTCAACACCTTACCTTTGACGATACCCCTTAGTCACTAGCCTTGCTTTATAGGTCTCTACCTTTCCATCTACTCCGATCTTTTTCTTAAAGATCCACTTGCAACCGATTGGTACAATACCTTCGGGCGCATCAACTAGGTTCCAAACTTTATTGGAGTACATAGAATCCATCTCAGAATTCATGGCTTCTTATCACTTCCCGGAGTCTATACTCATAATAGCCTCCTCGTAGGTCTGAGGATCAATATCCTCAACATCCTCTCCTCTAATATGTCACACATATCTCTCAGGAGGATGGAATACTCTATCAGACCTGCGTAAAGTTGAAACTTGTGTATTAGGTACCTGAACAGACTCGGGCTGTAGAGTGGTGCTTGAGCTTGGTTCTCCAACCTCGCTCAACTTTATCATTCTCCCACTATCTCCGCCAAGAATGTGTTCCTTCTCAAGGAACACTGCTCTCTTAGCTATAAAGACCTTTTGGTCCTCGAGATGATAGAAATAATACCCACAAGTTTCCTTGGGGTATCCCACAAATTTGCATCACTCTGTCCTTGATTCTAACTTATCGAGGTTGTCTTTTAACGTGGGTAGGGCAGCCCCAAATTTTAACAACCTTAAGATCAGGCTTCTTCCCTTTCCATATCTCATATGGTGTAGACACTACCGACTTAGTTGGAACTCTGTTCAGAAGGTAAGCTGCGATTTCTAGGGCATATCCCCAGAATGAGATGGGTAGGTCAGCGAAACTCATCATGGACCGTGCCATATCTAATAACGTACGATTTCTCCTTTCAGAGACACCATTGAGCTGAGGTGTATAAGGAGGTGTCCATTGGGATAATATCCCATGGTCCTTGAGGAACTGAGTAAACTCTGTACTTAAGTACTCACCTCCTCGATCTGATCGAAGAGTTTTGATACTCTTTCCAGTCTGGTTCTCCACCTCATTCTTATACTCTCTGAATTTCTCAAAGGCCTCGGATTTGTACTTCATTAAGTACACATATTCATACCTTGAGAAATCATCAGTAAAGGTAGGAGTAACCACCAATGGCATGAGTTGACATAGGTCCACATACATCACTATGTATGAGTTCCAACAGCTCAGTGGCTCTCTCTCCAGTTCCACTAAATGGAGAGTTGGTCAGTTTTCCACGAAGGCAAGGCTCGCAAGTTGCATATGACACATAGTCGAATGGATCTAGATATCCATCATTTAGTAACTTTTGAATCCTTTTTTCATGGATGTGACCTAGTCTACAATGCCACAGGTATGCACTGTTCATCTCATCTCGTTTCCTTTTGGACACATTTACATTCATGATATGTGGAGTAGTGTCTGACATAAATAAACCATTATGCAATGTTCCTTTCGTGATGATCTTATCATCTAATAATATCGAACAACCATTGTTCTCAAAAATAAATTTATATCCACTAACTATTAATTATGAAATGGAGATAATATTTTTGATAATAGAAGGAACAAAATAACATGCATCTAATGCAATAAAAGCTCTACTAGGCAGATGTAGGGCGACCTCGCCAACAGCTACTATAGTAACTTTTGCTCCTTTACCCATCTTGAGGTCCATCTTGCCTCTCTCTAGTCTCCTAGGCCTTGCCAGAACCTACAACGAATTGCATATATGATAAACACTACCGGTATCCCATACCCATGTGTTATCATAAGAGTCTGACAAATGAAGACTGATCATGAATGTACCTAAAGCTTCATCAAGCTTTTGTTTCGCCCTTTCTGTAAGGTACTTTTGCAGTTTCTCTTCCAGTGCCCATCTTTACCACAGTGGAAGCACTGGCCTTTGTCCTTTGCTGGGTCTTTCTTAGCAACCTTTGCTTTACCTGGTTTGCCCTTGCCCTTTCCCTTCTTAAGGAACCTTTCTGCTTTCCTTTTCTTTCTAGTCTCACCAGTGTAGAGAACTAGCTTCTCTTTCTTAATAGTACTCTCTGCCTCCCTCAACATATTGAGGAGCTCTAGGAGAGTCACCTCAAGCTTGTTCATATTAAAATTCATTATGAACTGTGAAAAGGAATCTGGTAGGGACTGAAGCACAATGTCCACACACAAGTTATCCTCTAGGACCATTCCTAGACCTATGAGTTTCTCTATCCACTCAATCATCTTTAGGACATGGTTCTGAACCGGTATCCCCTCGGTCATCCTAGCGCGGAAGAGGCTCTTGGATATCTCATATCGCTGAGTCCTTCCCTGTTCCTCAAACAATTTACGGACATGTAGGAGAATGGATCTGGCATCCATCTTTTCATGTTGTCTCTGTAACTCAGGAGTTATAGAGCCCAACATATAACACTGAGCAAGAGTGGAGTCATCAATGTACTTTACGTAGCGAGCGATCTCATCCTCGCTTGCCCCTTCTTCGGGTGTAGGCATCACTGTATCAAAGACGTACACGATTTTCTCCGTCGTGAGAATAATTCTCAAGTTACGGAGCCAATCCGTATAATTTAGACCAGTGAGGCGGTTGACATCAAGTATACCATGTAAGGGATTTGAAAGCGACATTTTCTGAAAATAAAGATGCAGCAGAAATGAATAACATGCAGAATTTGCAAGAAATAAACTATCAAGATATGGACTTCTATCTTAATATGCTCCCACTATTTTACTAACGAGTCACGCGACACCCTCAGCATGTGAAACGGAAGTCTCCGGCAGACTTCTAGTGGGGATCAGGATCTAATCAGCGTCTTAGTGTAACCTCGAGGGACTCGACCAATCACACTAAGCCTAAAAGGTAGGCAACTCTTGCCGATCATAACTCCTTGTGATTCCCGTCCTATTCGGCCTCCGAATCACCATGGCCTCGAGGGACTCGACCAACCGTGATGCTCGGTTAAGTCAACACCTTCGTTACAAGATGAGTCTGATTTGATGATATACCCTCGAGTGACTCGACCAAGCATACCATGCCCTCAGGTCACCGGTGACATCTCTATATCGTAAGCAAGATAGCGAATCGCGATATAGGTGAGTCTCGAGGGACTCAACCAACTCAACCTACACCGAGAATCGGTTCCTACTTATAACGATGGAAGGCCATGTGGGTTAATCTAATTGCCTCACGTTTACCGACTTAATATTATCGAAAGATGTTTCTATGATTTGGTCTCCTAATATGACATGTCACACATATACATATTTAATATATATCTACATCGCATGCAAATATGTATACATATCTAGTATGTGTATAAGCAATCACACCAGATGATCATGGATCACAACCTAATATGATTAGGCCCGAGCCAGTAGGCCTAATCACTCACATCAAGATCTATGTGTGTAACGGTGCATCTCCATGCCCTGTGATCGTCCATCTCGTCCTCGTCGGTTCCGTCGACATCTTGATACATCTTCATGCATCACGATCGTCCGTCTCGTGGGTCCCGCTATCGCATCCACGCTCCCGCTACGCCTCCTCATGTGATTACAACTTAATCATAGGCACGCAGGCCCGACAATAAACGAGAAATATAATGAAAGCTCGCAGACCCCAATAATAATAATCACAAGTACACACATCACACGGTCCATGATCATCCGTCCATACATCATACATCACATGTATAAATAATCATCATCATGTAGGACTACTGGATAATAATAAAAATAATAATCAACGAAACCTTTTAATTAATTAATATTTTCTGAAATCAAGGACATGTAGGGAATTTCTCAATTCCTAAGGGTATTTTCATAATTTGGATAAAAGATAGAAATTGGAATTTCTCAAATTCACAAGGGCAAAACTATCTTTTTACCTAAAACCCTAATTCCCTCTTACTGCATATAGATTAGATTGTGTTACCTAGGGAGATCGTATATCCTTGTTTCCTTGCAGATCCTTAAGAGAGGGTGAAGGAGGTCAAGCGTCCTCCTTTCTAGCGGTGATCCACGATCCACACAGTAGGGTTGCGACGACGCTCCTCAAAACTCCAGGCCTGCTTTGAGGTGGAGAGGGAGAGAGAATAGGAAAGGCAAGCAAAGGCTCTAGCCTATGAGGTTCTGAATCCCTCCTATTTATAGAGGTCCCTTGTCAAACCCTAATGGGTCCTCCCCTAGTGGGTATTGGATCTGCATCCAATAAGACAAGGGCTCCATCGGATATCTCATATCCAAACCTCTACTCATCGTAATGCCTACCATATGTGTGTGACCCTTTAGGCCCAATATCGAGCTGGTCGTGAGTCATACCTGTCAGAACTCCTTCTAACTCAGTGAATTATTATCTCTGTAATAATTCACTTGACTCGTCAACTACGGACGTACTAGGCTACTACGCCGTAGTCCCTAGACGATACAGGGGAATCCAATCCATTAGACCTGTCTGTTCTCAGTTACCGTGTACCTATAGTCCCTCATCCCTCTAATATCCTAGAGACCGTATATCGAGCATGGTGCTGTCAGACTCATATGGTTTCTACTCGAGTCTCGCTCTAATCGAATTCTACCGGAGAACTCTTTCTCTCTCAACCCGAATGACCCTGGCCAGGGATTTGTCTGAGCAAGAACACATGGGATATTCCTCTCATGACGCCGAGAGTGGATGATCCTCTATCGACACTCAATAACCCTCATAAGGTTGACTACCACTCCCAATGACCAGCTGTACTAGATCTGGGACAGCCAAACCTATAAGTCTGGTATCAAAGAGTGGAGCACTCATACAGGACATCCTTGGTGTCTCAAGTCTAAGGACCAAATACACCACTAGGACTACGAAATCGCTGTCTGACAATAAGGCATCATCAACCATCCAGCATTCCGTAAGCGGATCAATCAGTGAACTCATTCTCTAATGAGCACATGTACTGTATCCCTAATGTCCCTACATGAGCAGCTATGAGACCAGCTGCATCCATCATATGGACGGGTATACAATACACCAGTCTATCCGGTTATCACGATGTCCCTCTCGAGTAACCTATGACCGGGATTATTTAGGATATGTGTTTAAAGGTGAATCGATCTCATTATCGTGATATCATCACGATTCAATTCCCATTGCACAAATCCAAGGACATCACAATATATATATATATATATATATATATATATATATATATATATATATATATATATATATATATATATATATATATATATATATATATATATATATATATATATATATATATGCATTTATGCAATAGTTATAAAGTGATATACGCAAAAATATAATAAGCAAAATGATTTTGTATTAAGTCACACGTGTCATCACTCACGTGATTGGCTTACTAGGCACCTATGACTAGTAGTAGCCGAGTTGGAACACTTTGGGAAGTATCTTGCGGATCCGAGTGGTAGGCTTTTAGGTTGCTGGCGTGAAGAACGTTGTGAATTTTGAACCACGCCGGCAGCTGCAACTTGTAAGAGATGTTGCCTACCCTGCTGATAATTGGGAAGGGCCCTTCATACTTGCGCACCAATCCTTTGTGAACTTTGTTCCTAAAGAATTGGAGTAATGCTGGTTGGAGTTTTACCAACACCAATCACCAACTTTGAACTCTTGCGGTTGCCTTCCCAAGTTTGCCCTCTTCTTCATCCTTTTTGTCGCCTTCTCCAAGTAAGCCCGCGTAATATCTGCATTTCGATGCCACTCCTTTACGAAATGGTAGGTTGACGGACTACTCCCAGTATACCCAATTGTCATGGTGTGCGGAGTCGACAGTTGTTGTCCTGTGATGATCTTGAAGGGGCTCTTGTTGGATGCAGAGCTCCGCTGCAAGTTGTAGGAGAATTGGGCAATGTCCAACAGCTTCACCCAATCTCGTTGGTTGGCACTCACGTAGTGCCAGAGATATTGCTCCAGGAGCGAGTTTATCCTTTCAGTCTGGCCATTCGTCTAGGGGTGGAGGCTTGTAGAGAAGTATAACTTCAACCCCAACAATTTGAATAGCTCGGTCCAGAATCGTCCCAGGAACCGAGCATCTCGATCACTAATGATATTGTGTGAGACTCCCCAATACTTCACCACATCCTTCATCATCAGCTTGGCCGCCTCCTCTGCTGAACAGTGTAGGGGAGCAGCAATGAAAGTTGCATACTTTGAAAACCGATCGACCACCACGAGTATCGATCCGAGTCTCCCTACAAGTGACAAGCTTGATATGAAATCCAAGGAAATGCTCTCCCATGGCCTTTTTGGTACGGGCAACGGTTCCAAAAGTCCCATCGGCTTTCGCTGCTCCATCTTGTCTTGTTGGCAAGTAAGGTATGTTCGAACATATTCCTCCACATCAGTCCCCATCTTCGGCCAATAGAAGGCCCTCTCCACGAGAGCCAACATTCTGTGAATGCCTGGGTGTCCAGCCCAAAGGGAATCGTGACACTCTTTTAAGAGTTCACGCCTCAAATTGTCCACTCGAGGAACATAAACCCTATTCCCTTTTACGTAAACGAGTCCCTCCTGGACCCAAAATCATCGTGCCTTGCCTTCTTTGATGAGCTGCATCAGGATAACTGCCTGGGGTTCACTATACAATCTATCCCTAATTCTGGAAAGGAAGTTGGAGTGCAACTGACTTGCTTGGCCTCCGCCCTCCAATTGTGCGGCATTCACACGCTCTATCTTCCGACTCAATGCATCAGCCACGACATTTGCCTTCCCAGGCTTGTACTCCATTGCCATATCAAATTCAGCCAGGAAGTCCTGCCAATGCGCCTGCTTTGGGGAGATCTTCTTCTGAGTTTGGAAATAGCTCAGAGCGATGTTGTCCGTCCTCAGCACAAATCGCGATCCGAGGAGATAGTGTCGCCAAACTCGTAGATAGTGGATCACTACTGTCATCTCCTTCTCATGCACTGGATACCGCCGCTCGGGCTCGTTGAGTTTGCGGCTCTCGTAGGCCATCGGATGACCCTCCTGCATGAGTACTCCCCCAATAGCGAAGTCCGAAACATCTGTATGGACTTCAAAAGGCTCCCCATAGTCTGACAATTTGAGCACTGGTTCTTCCATAACAGCAGCCTTCGGATCTTGGAATGCTATTTCACATTTATCAGACCACTTCCAAGGCTGCTCCTTCTTCAGCAACTCCGTCAGTGGGGTTGCACGCTTCGAATATCCCACTATGAAGCATCGATAATAATTGACGAAACCAAGGAAGGATCTCAACTCTGGCACCTTCTTTGGAGTTCGCCATTCCGCAACCACTTGCATCTTCGACTTATCCATCTAAATGGAGCCATCACCAATTTGATGTCCCAAGAATAATATCTCAGTTTGAGCAAAGTAGCATTTCTCCCTTTTCACGAACAAAGTGTTCTCCCTGAGAACCTTAAAAATCATCCGAAGGTGCTTGACGTGCTCCTCGAGCGTTTGATTGTAGACGACGATATCATCCAAGTAGATGACCACAAACTTATTCAAATACTCCTTGAATAGCTAGTTCATGAGAGTGCAGAATGTGGTCGGAGCGTTGGTTAAGCCGAAAGGCATCACCAAGAACTCAAACACTCCATACCTGGTCACACAGGTAGTCTTCGCTTCGTCGCCTTCAGCAATGCGCACCTGCCAATACCCCGACCGAAGGTCGAGTTTTGAGAAATAGGTCGGACAAGTCCGCAATGAGCGGGATGGGATACTTGTTCTTCACTGTCACTTTATTGAGGGCTCGGTAGTCGATGCATAATCGGAGGCTCCCATCTTGTTTCTTCTGGAAGAGAACTAGAGCTCCGAAAGGTGCTTTAGAGCTGCGGATGAGACCACCGCTTAGCAGTTCACCTAACTGCTTCCTGAGTTCTGCCAACTCTGGTAGGGGCATGCGGTAGGGTGGTCTCACTGGAGGCTTCACTCCTAGCTCCAGCTCGATGTTGTGATCCATGCCTCTGCTAGTCATAAGTGCCCAGCAAGCCAATCACGTGAGTGATGGCACGTGTGACAGAATCTATTTTGCTTATTATATTTTGGCGTATATCACTTTATAACTATTGCATAAATGCATATATATTGTGATGTCCTTGGATTTGTGCAATGGGAATCGGATCGTGATGAGATCACGATAATGAGATCGATTCACCTTTAAACACATATCCTAAATAATCCCGGTCATAGGTTACTCGAGATGGACATCGTGATAACCGGATAGACTGGTGTGCTGTATACCCGTCCATATGATGGATGCAGCTGGTCTCATAGCTGCTCGTGTAGGGACACTAGGGATACAGTACAGGTGCTCATTGGAGAATGAGTTCACTGATTGATCCGCTTACGGAATGCTGGATGGTTGATGATGCCTTATTGTCAGACAACGATTCCGTAGTCCTAGTGGTGTATCTGGTTCTTAGACTTGAGACACCAAGGATGTCCTGTATGAGTGCTCCACTCTTTGATACCAGACTTATAGGTTTGGCTGTTCCCAGATCTAGTACAGCTGGTCATTGGGAGTGGTAGTCGACCTTACGAGGGCTATTGAGTGTCGATAGAGGATCATCCACTCTCGGTATCATGAGAGGAATATCTCATGTGTTCTTGCTCAGACAAATCCCTGGCCAGGGTCATTCGGGTTGAGAGAGAAAGAGTTCTCCGGGAGAATCCGATTAGAGCGAGACTCGAGTAGAAACCGTATGGGTCTGACAGCACCATGCTCAATATACGGTCTCTGGGATATTAGATGGATGAGGGACTATAGGTACATGGTAACTGAGGACAGACAGGTCCAATGGATTGGATTCCCCTGTATCGTCTGGGGACTACGGCGTAGTGGCCTAGTACTTCCGTAGTCGATGAGTCGAGTGAATTATTACAGAGATAATAATTCACTGAGTTAGAAGGAGTTCTGACAGGTATGACTCACGGCCAGCTCGATATTGGGCCTAGAGGGTCACACACATATGGTAGGCATTGCGATGAGTAGAGGTTCGGATATGAGATATCCGACGGAGCCCTTGTCTTATTGGATGCAGATCCAATATCCACTAGGGAAAGGACCCATTAGGGTTTTGACACGGGATCTCTATAAATAGGAGGGATTCACAGCCTCATAGGCTAGAGTCTTTGCTTGCCCTTC
The DNA here is from genome assembly GCF_036884655.1 of Musa acuminata AAA Group. Classification (NCBI taxonomy): domain Eukaryota; kingdom Viridiplantae; phylum Streptophyta; class Magnoliopsida; order Zingiberales; family Musaceae; genus Musa; species Musa acuminata. The sequence goes on from NC_088334.1 coordinate 36,329,371, forward strand.
CTATTCTCCTCTCCCTCTCCACCTCAGAGTAGGCCTGGAGTTTTGAGGAGCGTCGTCGCAACCCTGCTGTGTGGATCACCGCTAGAGAGGAGGACGCTTGACCTCCTTCACCCTCTCCTAAGGATCTGCAAGGAAACAGGGATATACGATCTCCCTAGGTAACACAATCTCTATACGCAGTTTTGTGTTTTTGCGGATTTTGCGCACCAATCTTCGCACGACGATGAACATCGTTTTGGGAATCGGGGATTTTTGTTTTCTTGTTCTTCCGCTGCGCATATGATGTCGCCCCCCCTATGATTTCCCAACAGTGGTATCAGAGCCAGGTTGTTCGTGCGAATGATTGGTTTTTGAACTGCATGTGTTGTGTTTAGGAAGAATATTGACGTCAAAATCGTTGACGCAAAAGCAAGGAAGGGCAGCAACAGTTGCTGCCCTCGATCTGCATGCTTGCAGCCAGCCGCAGCCGCAGCCAGGCAGCACAGCGCCAGCGCATGCGCAAGCGCTGTGCCTGCAGCAGCCGGCCGACGGTCTGCTTGCAGCAGGCTTGCGGTCGGCGGGGCTGGCAGCCCGCTCGGTAGAAGCGCCTGCGGCCACTGAGCAGCGCGGGCTGAGGCACCGCAGGGCAGCGGCGCCTGTGGCCGCTGCTCCCACGGGAAAAAACCCCGCAGGGGCGGCCGCCAGCGAGGTAGCACCACCTGCGGGCGCTGACTCGCGGGCAGAACCGCCCGCGGAGGCGGCGGCGCCCGAAGAGGGCGCCCACCCGCAGCGGCATCGCCGCCAGCGGGCGTGCCGCCTGCAGGCGAGGGCAGTGCCCTCGCACCGCCGCACAGGCCGCCGCCGGCAGGGTGGCGGTGGCGGCAGCAGCGAAAAGGGGAAAGGGTATTAGGGTTTTCTGCGCAAAAGATAGTTTTGCCCCTCGGAATTTGAGAAATTCCAGTTTCTGTCTTTTGTCCAAATTACGAAAATACCCTTAGGAATTGAGAAATTCCCTATATATCCCTGATTTCAGAAAATATTAATTAATTAAAAGGTTTAGTTGATTATTATTTTTATTATTATCTAGTAGTCCTACATGATGATGATTATTTATACATGTGATGTATGATGAGTGGACGGATGATCATGGACCGTGTGATGTGTGTACTTGTGATTATTATTATTGAGGTCTGCGAACCTCCATTATATTTCTCGTTTATTGTCGGGCCTGCGTGCCTATGATTAAGTTGTAATCACATGAGGAGGCGCAGCGGGAGCGTGGAATCCATAGCGGGACCCACGAGACGGACGATCGTGATGCATGAAGATGCATCAAGATGTCGACGGAACCAACGAGGACGAGATGGACGATCACAAGGCATGGAGATGTACCGTTGCACACATAGATCTTGATGTGAGTGATTAGGCCTACTGGCTCGGGCCTAATCATATTAGGTTGTGGTCCATGATCATCTGGTGTGATTGCTTATACACATACTAGATATGTATATATATTTGCATGCGATGTAGATATATATTAAATATGTATATGTGTGACATGTCATATTAGGAGACCAAATCATAGAAACATCTCTCGATAATATTAAGTCGGTAAACGTGAGACAATTAGATTGACCCACGTGGCCTTCCATCGTTATGAGTAGGAACCGAATCCCGGTGTAGGTTGAGTTGGTCGAGTCCCTCGAGACTCACCTATATCGCGATTCGCTATCTTGCTTACGACATAGAGATGTCACCGGTGACCTGAGGGCATGATATGCTTGGTCGAGTCCCTCGAGGGTATCTCATCAAATCAGACTCATCTTGTAACGAAGGTGTTGACTTAACCGAGCATCATGGTTGGTCGAGTCCCTCGAGGCCATGGTGATTCGGAGGCCGAACAGGACGGGAATCACAAGGAGTTGTGATCGGTAAGAGTTGTCTACCTTTTAGGCTTAGTGTGATTGGTCGAGTCCCTCGAGGTTACACTAAGACGCTGATTGGATCCTGATCCCCACTAGAAGTCTGCCGGAGACTTCCGTTTCACGTGCTGAGGGTGTCGCGTGACTCGTTAGTAAAATAGTGGGAGCATATTAAGATAGAAGTCCATATCTTGATAGTTTATTTCTTGCAAAATCTGCATGTTATTCATTTTTGCTACATCTTTATTTTCAGAAAATGTCGCTTTCAAATCCCTTACGTGGCATACTTGATGTCAACCGCCTCACTGGTCCAAATTATACGGATTGGCTCCGTAACTTGAGAATTGTTCTCACAGCGGAGAAAATCGTGTACGTCCTTGATACAGTGATGCCTACGCCCGAAGAAGGGGCAAGCGAGGATGAGATCGCTCGCTACGTGAAGTACATTGATGACTCCACTCTTACTCAGTGCTATATGTTGGGCTCTATGACTCCAGAGTTACAGAGACAACATGAAAAGATGGATGCCAGATCCATTCTCCTACATGTCCGTAAATTGTTTGAGGAACAGGGAAGGACTCAACGATATGAGATATCCAAGAGCCTTTTCCACGCTAGGATGACTAAGGGGACACCGGTTCAGAACCATGTCCTAAAGATGATTGAGTGGATAGAGAAACTCACAGGTCTAGGAATGGTCCTAGAGGATAACTTGTGTGTGGACATTGTGCTTCAGTCCCTACCAGATTCCTTTTCACAGTTCATAATGAACTTTAATATGAACAAGCTTGAGGTGACTCTCCCAGAGCTCCTCAATATGTTGAGGGAGGCAGAGAGTACTATTAAGAAAGAGAAGCCAGTTCTCTACACTGGTGAGACCAAAAAGAAAAGGAAAGCAGAAAGGTCCCTTAAGAAGGGAAAGGGCAAGGGCAAACAAGGTAAAGCAAAGGTTGCTAAGAAAGACCCAACAAAGGACAAAGGCTAGTGCTTCCACTGTGGTAAAGATGGGCACTGGAAGAGAAACTGCAAAGAGTACCTTGCAGAAAGGGCGAAACAAAAGCTTGATGAAGCTTCAGGTACATTCATGATCAGTCTCCATTTGTCAGACTCTTATGATAACACATGGGTATTAGATACCGGTAGTGCTTATCATATATGTAATTCGTTGCAGGTTCTGGCAAGGCCTAGGAGACTAGAGAGAGGCGAGATGGACCTCAAGATGGGTAATGGAGCAAAAGTTGCTGTATTAGCTGTTGGCGAGGTCGCCCTACATCTGCCTAGTGGAGCTTTTATTGCATTAGATGCATGTTATTTTGTTCCTTCTATTATCAAAAACATTATCTCCATTTCATGTTTAACAGTTAGTGGATATAAATTTGTTTTTGAGAACAATGGTTGTTCGATATTATTAGATGATAAGATCATCACGAAAGGAACATTGCATAATGGTTTATTTATGTTAGACACCACTCCACATATCATGAATATAAATGTGTCCAAAAGGAAACGAGATGAGTTGAACAGTGCATACCTGTGGCATTGTAGGCTAGGTCACATCCATGAAAGAAGGATTCAAAAGTTGCTAAATGATGGATATCTAGATCCATTCGACTATGTGTCATATGCAACTTGTGAGCCTTGCATTCGTGGAAAACTGACCAACTCTCCATTTAGTGGAACTGGAGAGAGAGCCACTGAGTTGTTGGAACTCATACATAGTGATGTATGTGGACCCATGTCAACTCATGCCATTGGAGGTTACTCCTACTTCATTACATTTACTGATGATTTCTCAAGGTATGGATATGTGTACTTAATGAAGTACAAGTCCGAGGCCTTTGAGAAATTCAGAGAGTATAAGAATGAGGTGGAGAACCAGACTGGAAAGAGTATCAAAACTCTTCGATCAGATCGAGGAGGTGAGTACTTAAGTACAGAGTTTACTCACTTCCTCAAGGACCATGGGATATTATCCCAATGGACACCTCCTTATACACCTCAGCTCAATGGTGTCTCTGAAAGGAGAAATCATACATTATTAGATATGGTACGGTCCATGATGAGTTTCGCTGACCTACCCATCTCATTCTGGGGATATGCCCTAGAAACCGCAGCTTACCTTCTGAACAGAGTTCCAACTAAGTTGGTGGTGTCTACACCATATGAGATATGGAAAGGGAAGAAGCCTGATCTTAAAGTAGTTAAGATTTGGGGCTGCTCTGCCCATGTTAAAAGACACAACCCCGATAAGTTAGAATCAAGGACAGGGCGATGTAAATTTGTGGGATACCCCAAGGAAACTTGTGGGTATTATTTCTATCATCTCGAGGACCAAAAGGTCTTTGTAGCTAAGAGAGCAGTGTTCCTTGAGAAGGAACACATTCTTGGCGGAGACAGTGGGAGAATGATAGAGTTGAGCGAGGTTGGAGAACCAAGCTCAAGCACCACTCTACAGCCCGAGTCTGTTCAGGTATCTAATACACAAGTTTCAACTTTACGCAGGTCTGATAGAGTATCCCATCCTCCTGAGAGATATGTGGGACATATTAGAGCAGAGGATGTAGAGGATATTGATCCTCAGACCTACGAGGAGGCTATTATGAGTATAGACTCCGGGAAGTGGAAAGAAGCCATGAATTCTGAGATGGATTCTATGTACTCCAATAAGGTTTGGAACCTAGTTGATGCACCCGAAGGTATTGTACCCATCGGTTGCAAGTGGATCTTTAAGAAAAAGATCGGAGTAGATGGAAAGGTAGAGACCTATAAAGCAAGGCTAGTGGCTAAGGGGTATCGTCAAAGGCAAGGTGTTGACTACGACGAAACTTTCTCACCCGTAGCAATGCTAAAATCCATCAGAATTCTATTGGCTATTGCAGCACACTATGATTATGAGATCTGGCAGATGGATGTGAAAACCGCATTCCTCAACAGGAACCTGGAGGAGGAGGTGTATATGATGCAACCTGAGGGATTCGTGTCCAAGAACTGCCCAGATAAGGTGTGTAGGTTGCTTAGATCCATTTATGGACTAAAGCAAGCTTCCCGAAGTTGAAACATAAGATTTGATGAGGCAATCAGATCTTATGACTTCGTTAAGAACGAAGATGAGCCTTGTGTATACAGAAAGGTAAGTGGGAGCGCTATTAGCTTTTTGGTGTTATATGTGGATGACATCCTCATCATTGGGAATGACATAGGAATGCTATCCACAATAAAGGCTTGGTTATCTAGACACTTCTCCATGAAGGACTTAGGAGAAGCATCTTATATCTTGGGGATTAGAATCTATAGAGATAGATCCAAAAGGATGCTTGGCTTGTCCCAGTCCAGGTACATAGAAACTATTGTCAAAAGGTTTGGCATGGAAAATTCCAAAAGAGGTCTCATACCGATGAGACATGGGATATCGCTTTCTACGAGTATGTCCCCAAAGACTCCAGAAGAAAGGGCGAACATGGATATGATACCTTATGCCTCAGCAATAGGGTCTATCATGTATGCCATGCTATGTACTAGGCCTGATATAGCGCATGCTCTGAGTGTCACGAGCAGGTATCAGGCGGATCCAGGCTTGGAGCACTGGAAAGCAGTAAAGTGTATCCTTAAGTACTTGAGAAGGACTAAGGATCTTTTACTAGTATATGGAGGTAATAGCCTTAAGGTTGAAGGCTACACTGACTCAAGTTTTCAGTCTGATGTCGATGATAGCAAGTCGAATTCAGGGTATGTGTACACCTTGAATGGAGGAGCAGTGTGCTGGAAGAGTTCCAAGCAAGATACCACTGCTGACTCGACCACAGAGGCGGAGTACATTGCTGCATCAGATGCAGCAAAGGAGGGAGTCTGGTTGAAGAAGTTCATCACAGATTTGGGAGTCGTGCCGGATAGTGAGGAGCCGATTTCCCTATATTGCGACAACAACGGGGCAATTGCTCAAGCGAAGGAACCTAGGTCTCATCAGAAATCTAAGCATGTTCTGAGGAGGTTCCACCTTATCAGAGAGATCGTGACCCGAGGAGATGTAGCAGTGGAAAGAGTTCCATCCGAAGATAACATTGCAGATCCACTAACAAAGCCATTGTCTCAGATTGTCTTTGAGCGTCACAGGGGTCTGATGGGGATCAGACACATAGGTGATTGGCTTTAGGTCAAGTGGGAGATTGCTAGTCATAAGTGCCCAGCAAGCCAATCACGTGAGTGATGGCACGTGTGACAGAATCTATTTTGCTTATTATATTTTGGCGTATATCACTTTATAACTATTGCATAAATGCATATATATTGTGATGTCCTTGGATTTGTGCAATGGGAATCGGATCGTGATGAGATCACGATAATGAGATCGATTCACCTTTAAACACATATCCTAAATAATCCCGGTCATAGGTTACTCGAGATGGACATCGTGATAACCGGATAGACTGGTGTGCTGTATACCCGTCCATATGATGGATGCAGCTGGTCTCATAGCTGCTCGTGTAGGGACACTAGGGATACAGTACAGGTGCTCATTGGAGAATGAGTTCACTGATTGATCCGCTTACGGAATGCTGGATGGTTGATGATGCCTTATTGTCAGACAACGATTCCGTAGTCCTAGTGGTGTATCTGGTTCTTAGACTTGAGACACCAAGGATGTCCTGTATGAGTGCTCCACTCTTTGATACCAGACTTATAGGTTTGGCTGTTCCCAGATCTAGTACAGCTGGTCATTGGGAGTGGTAGTCGACCTTACGAGGGCTATTGAGTGTCGATAGAGGATCATCCACTCTCGGTATCATGAGAGGAATATCCCATGTGTTCTTGCTCAGACAAATCCCTGGCCAGGGTCATTCGGGTTGAGAGAGAAAGAGTTCTCCGGGAGAATCCGATTAGAGCGAGACTCGAGTAGAAACCGTATGGGTCTGACAGCACCATGCTCAATATACGGTCTCTGGGATATTAGATGGATGAGGGACTATAGGTACATGGTAACTGAGGACAGACAGGTCCAATGGATTGGATTCCCCTGTATCGTTTGGGGACTACGGCGTAGTGGCCTAGTACTTCCGTAGTCGATGAGTCGAGTGAATTATTATAGAGATAATAATTCACTGAGTTAGAAGGAGTTCTGACAGGTATGACTCACGGCCAGCTCGATATTGGGCCTAGAGGGTCACACACATATGGTAGGCATTGCGATGAGTAGAGGTTCGGATATGAGATATCCGACGGAGCCCTTGTCTTATTGGATGCAGATCCAATATCCACTAGGGAAAGGACCCATTAGGGTTTTGACATGGGATCTCTATAAATAGGAGGGATTCACAACCTCATAGGCTAGAGTCTTTGCTTGCCCTTCCTATTCTCCTCTCCCTCTCCACCTCAGAGTAGGCCTGGAGTTTTGAGGAGCGTCGTCGCAACCCTGCTGTGTGGATCACCGCTAGAGAGGAGGACGCTTGACCTCCTTCACCCTCTCCTAAGGATCTGCAAGGAAACAGGGATATACGATCTCCCTAGGTAACACAATCTCTATACGCAGTTTTGTGTTTTTGCGGATTTTGCGCACCAATCTTCGCACGACGATGAACATCGTTTTGGGAATCGGGGATTTTTGTTTTCTTGTTCTTCCGCTGCGCATATGATGTCGCCCCCCCTATGATTTCCCAACAGCCTCTGCGTGGTGGAAGAGTCTTCGGCAACTCGAGTGGCATAACGTCCTTGAACTCTTTCATGACGTTTGCCACCACAACAGGTTCTTGAATGGCCTTCTCGTTGAGTGGCTCTAGCTTCATAGCAGCCCTGAATGTCAATTCGCCTTTTCGCACCCCCTTTCTTTAGTTGTAATGTCGATATGTGTTGGGGCTCCTTGGTTCCTCTCCGAGAGACGGGAACCACGCAGGGGTCATCGCCTCCCATCATACATAAGGAGTTCAAGAACGGCATTGGCACCAACTTCGTCGCGTGCATAAACTCCATTCCAAGAATCACTTGGAAGTCATCTAGTGGCACTGCCATCATGTTGGTGTTCCCGCTCCATGTCCTGATTTTGATGGGGACTCCCTTTGCTAACCCGGAGATTCGCTTGGCCTCCGAGTTCACCGCCTTCATTCGGCTTGGGATCTTCTCCAAGATCAACCCAAGTCGCTATGCTTCTCGATCGGCTATGAAGTTGTGGGTAGCGCCCGTGTCCACCATCGTACGGGTCGTTTGGCCATTTAACTTGATGTCCACATACATCAATTCACTACTTCCTGCTTTTTGTAGCTTTGTCTTCATGTTCTCCCCCACTTGACCCCGCATAGCGTTCAACAAACGCATTGCTCCCATCCGGGGTCCTTGCGACTCCTCGTCGTCGCTGCTGGATTCAGAATTGCTCGAACTAAGAGCAATAGCTTTGCCCTTGTCCGATCGGGGGGTGGATGGAAGCCGTCAAAGCATTGAGTGCCTATTTTTGTGGGCACTCCCTCACCATGTGCGGTCCTCCGCACAAGAAGCATCCTCCAGATTTTGAGGCCTTGCCTTTCGGGTTTGGCCCTTTGTGGGAACTCTTCTTCTTTTGTTCGCCCCCGAGCTCCTTCCCTCAAGAATGTTTTGGAGGACGATTGCTCGAAGATTGTTTCCTTCTTCCTGAGTCTTCAAAGGAAACAAAGTCGGTGAGCCTTTCTACAACAGCAATTGCCCCGACCACATTGGTAACATTCCTTCGATTTAGTTCTTGTTGAGCCCATGACTTCAAACCATCGAGGAAGCTGAATAACTTGTCCTTCTCAGACATGTCCTGTATGTCCAGCATTAGTGCAGAAAACTATTTCACATAGTCTCGGATGGTGGTACTCTGGCGGAGTTGTCTCAACTTCCTTCTTGCGACGAACTCTGTGTTCTCCGGTAGGAACTGAGTTCTCAACTCCCGCTTCAAGTCCTCCCAAGTATCAACCCGACACCGACCTTGTTGGATCTCCTCCTAGTGAGTTCGCCACCAAAGTTTTGCATCTCCGTTTAGATACATTGTTGCTATAGAAACTTTGGTATCTTCAGAATCAGGCCTTGTAGCTCGAAAGTATTATTCCATGTCGAACAAAAAGTTCTCGAGCTCTTTGCCATCTCTGGCCCCTCCATATCCATGAGGCTCGGGTGCCCTCAAATTTTGTGGTGGTGCAACGCGGGTGTTGCTTCCTCCCGCATTTAGTGCTCTTGTGAGCATGGCCACCTTTGAAGTGAGTTCCGCCACAACATCCTGTAAGTGTTGCACGGAGTCTTTGGTGTCATCAGACAGTCGGTCGACTAGGGCCTCGACCTTGTCGATCCTGGACTCCGCTTCCTCTTGCGAGCTCTCTACCCCAACAAGCCTTTGTTGGCCATGGTAGAGTTCCTCCATGCTCGCTTCAAGAACATCCAGGCGGGTTTCCGCCATCGTGAGTCTCTCCTTGTGACTCTTTTTCCCAGTTAGCGCTCTAGATTGCGCTTCCTCCGCTCATGGAGAGTAGCCAACTTCTCGATCATCATGTTCGCTGCCGCACTCCTCTTGAGCGGCTCTAACAGCATGAGAGCGAGTGTGCATATGCAGCCCACCTGCGGCTGCTTGGGGCAACGGTTCGGCTTGCCCCGTCTTGCTAGATTCGCCACGATGCTTTGCCATGGCGAAGTTACGAAGTTCGTTTGCTGCTCGCTCAAAGTGCTTGCCCGCTCTGATACCACAATGTCACGGCCTTAGCTGGAATTGCCTAAGGCGTGAGGCACCCTTGCGGCCAAAGACGCAAACTTAGCTTGTGTTGCTTAAGTCGCGAGTCACCCTTGCGGCAAAGACGCGAACTTAGCTTGCGTTGCCTAAGTCGCGCTTCGCCCTTGCGATATTGCTCCGTAAGGATCATCCCACTTGTAACCTCTCGCAGGTCCCGAAGGACCTGTAAAAAAAAAGAAAGTTGATTAGTTCGAAAGAACGAGCGACGGACAAGTCCCGACGTCTCATGAAAAGGGGAAGCTTTACAAGCAATTCAGCGAGCACCTTGCGTGCACAAGAGAAAAGAGGGAGAGGGGGAAAACAAGGGCTTTAGAAGGTTGAACGAACAGCTGCAAGCCCACAAATAGCCGCTCACCTGGTCCTGGGAGTGATAATAAGTTCTCGTCAAGGCAACGTGCGAACTTGCGAAAGAGTGTTCAACGCCCGGTATATATCTGAAGCCCCATCCAGCCCTGTGCCACCCGGGGAGTTCAAAGGGGCTGAGATGGCTGACGTTTTGGTGAGCGGAGGTAGATTCCAGAAATCAGCCCGCGGCACACGAAAACGGAGCTATTTTGGGCTGTTTTGCTCGGTTCGGTGAGCGGTTGCTTTGTAACGCTGCAACTTGTTTGAACTTACATTTTTACAAGCAAAATGACCCAAAATCAAGAGAAAACATGTTGTCAAGCAGCTGTACATGTAGGTGTGAGCAACGAATGGTTTGTTGAACGAAGTTGTTGTGAGTGCGCGATGACCGTTCGTGACAAACCGGCGGCTGCGGCTGCGACCCAAGGGGAGGTGGGCGGCGGTGGAGAGGCAGCGGTGGTGGCATGGTTAGGAGCAGCGTCACCAACGATCGCCGAGGAGGAGAGGTCGAGCGGCTGCGTTGCGAGGCAAGGGGAGGCAAGCGGCGGTGGAGAAGGAGGTAGCGATGGTGGCTCGTGTGGGAGGCGACGAGCGACGATGGCCTCTGGCCGGGAAGCGGGGCGATAGTGGGCGCTGGTTGGAGAGCAGCAGCGACGGGTGGGCTGGCCGGAAGCAGGGGACGCAGGGGTGGCTGCGGCTTCTTCTTCCTCTCTTGTTTCTTTTTTTTTTTTGAACGACATGGGGGCAGCGAGGAGGTCGAGCGGTGGTCGACCGGTGGTCAAAGGTCGCTGGCCGGGGAGAAGCAGTGACGGTGGTCGAGCGACCGGGGAAACAACGACGACGGTGGAGAAAGAGTTGCCTTATAGTGGTGGTGGGGAAGAAGGGTGGCAAGGCTACTGTCACGACCTTAGCTAGTTTTGCCTAAGGCGTGCGGCACCCTTGCGCGTCCGTCCGCAAAGGTCAGCCTCCCCGAAGCCTCCCATTGTCCCTTAGGACCAACAAAAGAGGGAACGTGTTAAAGAGAACGCCTCAATCGGGATCCACAAGCAAACATGTCTGAAAAACACTTCATAGACAATGCAAATTACAAACAGACTTTACAAGCTCTGAACAGTTGCACAACAAAGGGTAAAATGGTCCATTACAGACCGAAAAGCTCTCGCACGTGTCCACATGACACAACCTTTATTTACAAGCCTAAAGAGGCCACCAACCCAACTAACATGGGACTATTTAGCCTTCGGCCGCCCCTCTACCTGCTGTACAAGGCATGAACATGCCAAAAGACAACGGACAGACATAAGCATTACATCCAACATCTTGTTTAGAAGTTTGTCCGTTACATTCTCCCCCACTTATCCCTTCGACGTCCTCGTCGAAGCCTTTGTGAACACTGCAACTCTTCGCCTTTGCTGAGTCTTCAATCTTTTGCTCTAGCTGCAATGCGCCTCCTGGCTCCCAGCTGCTCTCCGCTGCTGTTTTTGAGTAGTCGAACTTTGATCCGCCATGCTGCTTCAACTCACCAATGACTCTGACTCTGGTGTGGGGTTGGCTGAGTTGTGTTGATCCTCGTTGATTCCTGCGGATCCACCAAATGAAGGAAAAGACCATTCTTATTGCTCCAGTTTCTCAAAATTTCCACATGCTGCTTGAACTGGGTGGATGCTTGTTGGAGCTTTAACGAGCATCGCCTCGTAAACTTCTGAAGTTTTGGGTCCTTCCTCCACAAAATCTGCTCATTGACTCTTCTTTCAGTTAGTTGTCACATCCAAGTAGGTTCGCATCACTTCCACTTTCGATTGGCATTTCGTTGGGAAATGAAGCGGACAATCTACTCTCGGTAGCACTGATCACCGTTGGTGAGGATTTTGACAACTATTGTCTTCCATTATCTTCGAAAGGTCTTTGAACTTGTGCAGAGCTCCTCTGCTGGATAGATAAGAGAACTGGGGTACTCAGTTTCGCCCATTCTCTTAAGAGTTGAGAAGGCAAAGGTTACTTGACTTCGCCCGCCTCCTCGAGGTTGTACTTCATGCATCGAGCTGGTTACTGGCCTTCGCCTGCTCTTTGCTCACACTTCTGAAGCACTTGAAGTGTTTGCACTCCTTGCGTTGAGTTAGTTACTGCGATTCACCTTCTCAATGCCATTGAACTTCTGGAATGCAGGAAGTTTTCACCCCAACTTGGAGTAATTCTCTGATAGATGAGGTCGCCTCTGGGATTGTACCGTCTTCTCCATCAACCCTACCGCCTACTCCACTGAGTAGCAAAGGTACAGCACCGCGTACTGCCTGCTTCGTTCCTTGGTCGTGCACTCTTGCATGACCCGAAGTCCTTCACTTACGGCTATCTTGATGAGAAACTTGCTGACACCGGTCTTACGAAGTTTCTTGGCCTCTACCCTTCAGCCTTGTCTCGGTACTTGGAGATTGCCTCTGCATACTCCACCTCCTCGGCCCCTTTCACGACCAAGCGCTCTCCCTCCGTGAGAGCAAGGGATCAATGACTTGCACGGAAGTCCCGCCTCTGCGGTACCATGGCGCTGCCATGCCCATGGCCCTACTATCCGTCGCCTCGCCTCTGTATCCCTTTCCTTCACAATCAGTAGAGATGTCTCCGTGGCACTCCTCTGAGTCCACCTCCATTCTAACTGATGCTTGATTTTGGGTAGCTAAGTCCCTCTGGACTCGTCGTCGCTTCCTCGCCCCTTTCGACCTCCTGCTTCAACACCTCTGTGTTCTCCAAGCAGTCTGTTTGGTCGATGGAAAGACAGACTGCAACTCCCATGCATGGCCTCTGCCATCACATTGTAGGGTTTGCACCGATTCTGTTCTCCTTAGCTTCCTTGGTAGCAACGTTCGCTTACTCGACCTTGTCCTCTGACTTGTCGGGCTCGCTTAAGCGAATATGAGCTCTGGAGCAGTCCAACTCTCCAGCTGCTTCGATCATACCTCTGCATGATCAAGTCCCTCTCATGGGACTCACTGGTACTTGCATTCGAACTTTTCCCTTGGTGGAACCCAGCCCCCATATGCTGATGACCAAGGTTTTCATCCGATGCAAAATTCGGTGCACGCCCGGAAGACCCGCCTCTACGGTACCATGGCCTTCACTCCTTGAATCCATAGCCCTTCTTGCCGTCGTGTTGTTCACCAAAGCGGAGCTCCCAGTAGCTCCCGATCATACCTCCATATGATCTAGTCTCTCCCGGGACTATGTCGTGTGTGTCGCATTGCCACGAACTGTTCCACCACGATCCGCTGCACCATGTCGCCTCCTGGTGACATCTCCATTGCATTCTGATCCTTGTGGAATAAACTCGAATTGTGAACCCTCCATGTGTGGCCTCTGCCAATACATCGCAGGGTCTCCTCCACCTTCGATTTTGTTCGCTCCTTTGGCAATCGACCTTCATCCACCCACTCTTGGGTCACACCTAGATGAAGCACCGCTCTAGGACAGTTCGTCGCCTAGTAGCTCCCGAAGTCCACCGACTTCACTGTAATTTGTGCACCATTGCCTGGATCCTGGGCCTCTGCCCCTACCAGCACAATCTCCGCTGCGCACTGCTTCCTTCATAGCAACTCGAATGGCAACACTGTGGCATATTCTTCAAGAGTACCCGCCTCTGCGTCCTCTTGCCCCGTGCTAAGGCCTTCTGAACTCAACTTCGCCTCCGCAAATTGAGTAGCCTTAGTTCCTCCATCAAATGCTCCTCCGAGATAAGGTGCATGTGCCCCGAAGCTCCCTTCGTCTTTGGCACCATGCAAGATGAGTCCGCTCTGTCAAAATGAAGGACCCATGGAACAGCATGATTCTACTCCTGCCTCTGCAAGAGTTCATGTCCTTGACCTCTGTCTAGGGAAAGCACTGTGCCTCTGCTCCATGTTCCAACTTCTATGCTGGCTCCCTTCATGCGGCTTGGGTACTTCGCCAAGTTATACCCAAGTTGCTCCGTTCCTCGTTTTTGCATTAAGTCGATGGTGGCCCTCGCGCCCACCATTCCACGGGTCAGCCCTCCCTTGAGTCCGATCTCCATATCGACTCCAAGTGTGCCTCCATTTGAGTTGCTTTGGGTCGCTCCCCCACTTGATCTCGCAATGCATCCACCAATGCATTCTCTCAAGCGAGATCATGCGACGACTCCTCGCCGCTTGCTCAGTCCATCGAGCTTCGTGGAGTTGTTGTTTTGTTGAGGTACTCCTCCTCAACATGTGAAGTCCGTCTCACATGATTCTCCCTCTGGAGTGCCGAGACTTATCCCTCCTGGATAACTATCCCGTTGGAGCAATATCTCTCTTCGTTTCGGAGACCACCATCCCCTTGGACTACTCCGATCTGCTGAACAAACTGTGCATTGTTCTGCCTCTTGCAAACGCACTTGCTAGATTGCGCCTCCACGTCAATATAGCCACCGCTGCACCCCTCAAGGCCTAGCAACATGCTGAACTCGTTGCACACTTCAGCCTCCTCCGGACGTATCCTTCGTATGTCGAAGAGAAAGTTTCAATGCTCCATGGCGCCGAGTCTCGACCGCCTTGGGATGGCCACGAACAATCCATCGTCCGCATACAAGCCCATGCATGAGTACCGAATTCTTCGAGTTAGCAATTCCCCTCACCTCTGTGAGCTTTGCACAACTCTTTCGGTCGCTGAGCAACTCATTCCACTTTGCATGGTCTCGTTCTTTGCCAAGCGCCTCGCTTGCCTTGAGCACCATCAAGTAAAGTTGTCAACGTTGAGCCGTAGCTCAAACTCAGCCATCCCAACCTTTGTGCGCTCCAAATTCTTCCAAGCTTGCCTGTTCTCGTGGTGCCTCTTGCGCGAAGGGTTGGCCATTCCTCTGAATGCCAATCTCAGATGCCCGCTCCTCTGAGCGACTCTTTTCCCTACATCTCCATGCCCGTTTTCCCTCAAACGGTCGCGCGTGTGCTGACTGCCCTCAACGCAGCCCCGCTAGGTCCCCCACGTTTGCATGTCAAGTGTTTCTATGAGTGCTTGTCCCGCTTTGATACCATAATGTCACGACCTTAGCTAGTTTTGCCTAAGGCGTGCGGCACCCTTGCGCGTCCGTCCGCAAAGGTCAGCCTCCCCGAAGCCTCCCATTGTCCCTTAGGACCAACAAAAGAGGGAACGGGTTAAAGAGAACGCCTCAATCGGGATCCACAAGCAAACATGTCCGAAAAACACTTCATAGACAATGCAAATTACAAACAGACTTTACAAGCTCTGAACAGTTGCACAACAAAGGGTAAAATGGTCCATTACAGACCGAAAAGCTCTCGCACGTGTCCACATGACACAACCTTTATTTACAAGCCTAAAGAGGCCACCAACCCAACTAACATGGGATTATTTAGCCTTCGACCGCCCCTCTACCTGCTGTACAAGGCATGAACATGCCAAAAGACAACGGACAGACATAAGCATTACATCCAACATCTTGTTTAGAAGTTTGTCCGTTACACTACGGCGGGCTGCATCAAGGATCATTGCTCTAATACCAAATGATAAGATCCTAAAGTCTTATTGTCATTCTGATACCAATTGATAAGCTCCTAAAGCCCTACACGTTCTCATGTTTGGATTCGATCATCTCCTCAATGGTTGTGCTACATCCACCTCGGTCTGATCACAAGGCATGATCTCTGTGTTCGAGGTCAAAATCGTAAATGCGTTCCACGGATCTCACACAGCAATAAGTAGAAGCATTGGTTAATGAAGAAGCCTAAAGTATTATTCCAATTCTGCCCTTGGAATGCGGTCGTTCGAAAGGTGAGGCCTCTTCCCTCCTCGCGACGGACGCCCGCCGTTGACGACTAGCGCGAGAAGATCCCCATGTCTTCTTGCGGCCAAGGCGTTTCTTCTACAAATATTGGGATTGTCGGGACGTGCAACTGTGGAGCGTTTCATCTTGGTTTGAATGCGGATTTGAGGACTTTGAGACGGAAACAGGAAGAAACCCTAAGATGAAGCCTTCCTCCGGAGTGATCGACATATCAGAGTGCGCCAAGAGGCTCGACGTGGACAACCAGATCTCTCTCCGTCACTACTACCGGATTGCCCATAATCTTCTCAAACAGGTTCTCGTCATTTCCCGGATCATCTACGCCTTATGAATCTTGTATACATATCGGATCTTTCTTGCTTTCCGTTGGCAGTTCTTGGTACATTTCGGCTGAGCAACTCGTTGTGGTCTAGATTGAGGCAAGATATGTTGTTCTTGATCGATGATGCAAGATGAGGCTAATCCGGACATTTTAGTATCCCCGACTTGTTCATATTTGTGAAAGAACTCTGAGGCTTAGATCTTCTTTTTCACGGACTTGTTGTTTGTCTAATGATGTGGTCTAACATGAGACGTCATTGAACTATTGATATGTCGTTGCTATTGATTACGCTATGTGTGTCTTTGGTTAGAAAGCTGGGAGGTTATTGGAGGGAATAAAAAGTTCTTTGGATGTCATAACTACAAGTACTCATAAACAAAGTGAAAAGACTCCTCTCAATTGATATGAAAGAATCAATTATTTAAAATAGGTTTTTCTTTCCAGGAACAACGCCCAATCTCTGGGAGTAGATGTAAAAGAGCATATTTGTTTAGCGTAATCATAATAACTTCTTTCAAAATGTTTGAAAAATCCTCCTCCCTCTTGTTTTTGGTTCTTCATGATATTAACTGCTTATAGTCGTTACAGTCTTACAGACACACTGACACAATGAAAGTGTTGAGAACGCAGAATTGGTGTATAAGACACTAAGTTGTGGAAGAACTTAAATACCAGCATTTTGAAAATAGGGCAATCATTTGACTAGTATTTCAATAAAACACTGCTTCAAAAGCTTGGTGCCCGATGCATTGTATAATATGTGGCCATTCACCAGTTTTAGGTGATGTTCTGAATTGGTTTTGTAAAACAAGCGAATCAAGTTTTTAGGGTTTATTTAGGACATCCAATGTGCAATCTGCTACTTAATGGATTAGCTTGTTTGTTATATTTGTTAAGCAGTGTTGCAGTTGAAGTATGAGCTTGTGGTGCTATCTTTTGCTTTCTGAAAATTCAGTACATTCTCTCCGTGGTGATTCCAACTTTCTTCATCTTTTTCTTGAAATTATTTTCTGTGTACTAGATCTACCATATTCCAGTTAATGGTCATGTAATTTGATGTTTGAATACAGAGATATTATAATTAAGGTCACAACTCTTGATTCTTCCTGATGATTGGGAAATGTGCTACCAATGTCTTTAAAACCTCAAGCAAGGTGCCAACCAAGCATACTAATCAGGCAAAACAATATTTATTTATTTATTTTTATTGCCTTGTAACTAGACTTCATGTAACTCAGAAAATAATTTGGTGAGCATATTGGAGACAAAAATCTTGTCACCGCCTAAGGAGCTGTGTGCTATCAGTACTAGGTGGCGGAACATTAGATTTGGCAGGTTTTTTGCATTTTGACCAAAATAACTTCCAATAGATAACAGCTCCATTTAGGATCAAGATGGTGCAATAAAGTAGGTTCCGAAAGTTTGCCAAGAAAAACACATTATCTTGATTTTGAGTTACCATCAATCCGTTTTCTGCATATCTGGCGGCTTCCACTCGTTTTCTTGTAGCTTGTGATCTTTATCTGCATGTATATTATCTACCCTTTTTTACCTTTGTACTTCATATATAGATTTCTTTTCCTAGATTATTGATACTGAGCCATACTTCTCTCTTGTGACATTTGGTTGCTGTTTTATTGGATATGAATAAACACTTCTATAGACCATATCATGTTTTGCATATTTTGATAATTGCTCTCATCAATAGACTGATCATTTCATGCTTCTTGTAAGATTTCTTAAATCAGATTTCAATAATTGGCACGAGAGACTGTTTATTCCCTCAAGAGAATAATTTCTTCATCTTTCCTATATTTGTAATATGCTTATCATTTAACTTTCCAGAAAGAATGTTAGTTATTCTGCAAGATTATGTATATTGTATGCATTAGAGTATTGGCAGCTGATGGTGGTAGATGTCATTGCTTTTCATTTATGAGAGAGCATTGCTGCTTTTTGTTTGATATTGTTACTTATTTTTATCATATGGTGTTTATCTCTCTCTCTTATACCCTTCTGTTTGTTAATATTTAAGGGGATAATTAGTTAAATTATAGTAAAAGATTTGCGTCATATTGTCTATACTAGCATGAATTGTATTTTGGAACTTGTTTCCGGTAAGGGTTATGTTTATCTTGCTTGCAATGACTGAGACATGTCAGGTACTACTGCATTTTTCAATTAAGAATAATCGTAAGGAATTCTTTTTTTATCAATGACTTTTACTTCTTTAACTGCTTGGTGCTCTACCTAGTTCACAGTTGATTGCTGATCATATGAATGTATCTTTTCCAATTTGAGTTATTATGTTGACAGAGGTTTAATTATTTTTTTCTTAATTTTTAAATCTTGATCCACTAAATTATTGGCTTAGTGCAGGCAGACATTTATCGGAGCGAAAAGAATATTATTGATCTTTTTGTTATGCTACTGAGATTTTCAAGGTCAGGAATTGTTTGATAGTATCTTAATTCATTCGTTTGAAATGTACTTTAACTCATAACTAGGAATTGGTTCTTGAAAGTACCTATGCATTTGTACGTTCTGTGGACACAAGTGTTCATATTACTTATGTTTCTTACGTTTTAACTCTACTCTTATGATGTTAATGGTGGGTCTTAGATTTATTAATGAAGCTTGCTTAGAATACTCTGAGCCATTTTTTGTTGGCTCTTAATGCGACTTGGTTGATCTAGTGGTTACCCTGAACAAGACCAGTGCTATTTAAGGTCAAATCTCATAACCCTGATGTGTAAACCATGACTTTGACATATGATTATAATATTGATGGTTCATGTTTTGTTGGTAGCACAAACAATAAAAAGAACATTAAGAGCAATAAATTAATGAAATTAGAGGTAAGGGTTCAAGTTGATGTGGAACGGGGATACCACTCAGCTGCTGGAATGATTCATTTCATGTTTCTGTCGAGCACAACAGGTGTGTCACTGATTCATGAAAGAAAGACAGGCAATTTGCATGTCTACAAGACAACATTTCATGTTTCTGTCGAGCACAACAGGTGTGTCACTGATTCATGAAAGAAAGACAGGCAATTACAAACTCTCTCTTACAATGTACTGCATGTCATCACTTCTTCAGTGGCTGTTTGCATGTCTACAAGACAATATTTAGCTTCGGCAAGACCACCACCAAATTTAATGCGACAAATGCCTGTACCACTGGCCTAACAACAAAATTGAGAAAATCACACAATTATCATCAACCCAATTGGCTAGAGCACCGCCCGGAATCAACCTGCCCCATCTGATGAGCCCTATAGTGGAGGCTTATGCCCTTTGACCTCTATTCGCTGAGATGACATTTTTAAGCCATAATATGACCTTTACCGGTACCAATGACAGTCAACAACTGTACCTAATGTCAACCAATAGGCTTACCTTCATCAGGGCAGCGGCAAAACAGCCACTGTTATTAGTTGTTTTGCCTAACATTTTATGAAAAATGATTGTTCAACATTGAATAGTGTTGTAGCTTTCAGTATTCCTTTCTGTATGTGTATATCTACCTCACTTGTTTATGACTAGAATACTTTTATGAACATATAAGAGAAGGATCGCATATGAAATTTTCAGCTTTTCTTCTTTGTTGTGCTTATTTCATTGTTAAACCTACTTACGTGGAATGGGTATATTTCCTAATGCAGTTTGATTACTGAGACCATACCGTGCCATAAAGACTATCAGGTGGTGCTACAAAATGAAAAACTTTATTTTAGAAAGGTACCTCTGTTTTTTATTTGTCAGTGATGCTTAAACTGTTACACTTGTTATTTTGAACGTTTTGGATTTTTGTTTACCTATTTGATTGGCTTAAAAATCATTCTTTTATGGGATAAAATCATGGATTTGAGATTAGTCTCTGCATGGGGATCCATCTTGTGATGTTGAAATTTGAAACCTTCAGGGGAGATCTTTCTTTGACTTCTGGTACCCTTTAAGCAGAGACTGTTTGATGCCTTGAATGAACTAGAAGCGTTGAAGCCTGACATACAGCATCTGCTTGAAGAACTGAATAAGAGGAATAGAAGCCAAGTAAATAGATTGGAACAAATTCCACAAGATGGTTCTCTTGATGATTCATTTGAGCGGCCATCGTTTAGAAGGCTGACACTAAAGAATAACATAGTTAGCCAGGTATTATGGTCTCTCATTGTGACATAAATGGTTGCTATCAGTGTAATTGGTCACTGAGCTTGTCCTGCAAATGGACCAAGATGACCATCATAAGAAGATTGTTTGCATGTCACTGATATATATATTTTACCGCTTGAGATTTCTGCACATCCTTCTCATATATTGCAGGCTCATAGAACAGTTGTGCGAGATGGCTTTTATAGAAGTCCCATTGTTGAGGGACACAAGCTATTGACCAACACTAAAGAAGATCGCTTTCGGAAATTGTAAGGCTTTAGATATAAAGTTTCAAAAGTTTACTTAATTTTGTCAGATGGAATTTTGACTGCCGATGTGCAAGAGCTTGCATTACTGGAGGAAGCTACATTGATCACATGCTTATTGATGAAGAGTAGGAAACTGACCAGGCTAATTTTCAGGGAACTAAAATTGATTTCAGAATTTGTCCAGAAAAGGTACAGAAGACAATCATTGACATATTCAGCAATCACATGATGCATATTGTTGCATCTTAATTTACGCCACTTACAAAATCTAGGGTCAATATTAAGACAAGAACTTATAAGAAGAAATAAATCATAATTATGATCAGTCATCATTTGGGAATATGATTCTTCTTATGGAAAATTAATCTGAACAAAACTTGCCTTATTCTATACAATCAGGAATTTGCACAAGATTGAAGTAAAATACATGAAATTATATTTAATAACACAATATTTTTTTTCTTTATTTCTGGTTCCACATTTGGTGTTGGCATACCTGTAAAGTTTAAACTTGTATTGACTGAATTCTGTATTATTGTGCAATTAGAGGGTAGACCCTGATGTTTGAGATCTTTATATTTACTCTTGACCTGCTATAAATCATGCAGTTCAGGTTATTTTACATAGGAAATAACAGCAAGTGCATGTATTTCTAAGGTCATGATCTCCAGTTGTAAAAAAAAGCATTGGATATTTTGCAGAATTTAGCAGTAAAATTTGCAACATTTCTGTATTGGAAGTGCTCCATTTTTTTATAAGATTGTCATTTAACAATTACATGATATTTTCTCTTTTCATGCTTAGTTCTCTCCTTTGGCATCTTGTAGAAGATCTCTTAGGATCCCATGCCCCAAGGAGGAAACCCTATCAAGACACTCAATCTTGGGTCCAAATGGTCTTCATGGACCATGGCAGCCACCCAGTGTTGATCAAGGGGTATAGTTCTTTTTCATTAGCTTGTTTCATACTTTTCTGATGATAAACACACTTCTTTTGTTGTTGTAGATACAATACCCAAGTAATTTGGACTTGACTCCAATTGAGATACCAAGGTTAAAACTTTTAAATTCTTTGTTTGATGTAGTTCTTACGGTAGTCCTTATGGATGAATGCTAATGGAGCTTTAAAATAGACTTATCTTGTTATCAAGATTTTTATGCCTAGGCTCTTCAGTATGGTGATAGATGTTATGTTAGTTTAGTTAACTGACAGTATTTTAACTCTTGTCCTGCCTGATTTTACGTCAAATGTATCTTTTTATCTCGTTTTAAATTAATGTGACCTTTCTCACGATTTCTGATTCCTATTAAATAAAATCTAGCTGTAGACTGCACTCGCAAGTTGATTCTTCCTAATATTCAGATATCAGACAAATTCACGTGTTGAAACTGCATCTTTTTATCTCGTTTTAAATTAATGTGACCTTTCTCACGATTTCTGATTCCTATTAAATAAAATCTAGCTGTAGACTGCACTCGCAAGTTGATTCTTCCTAATATTCAGATATCAGACAAATTCACGTGTTGAAACTGCAAACCATCAGTTTGTGCTGATTTTTTTTATAAGTCTAATTAACAGTTTGGAGTCGTGTAATGTGGAACAAATCGTAGGTCTTTGTTTTTAGTGTTAACATGAGGAAACTGAATGCAAAAACAAAGTTGCTTAGCAGTAAATTAGTTAGATGGATAAATTAATATCACTATATTGCCCTGAGTCTATGGAGCTTTGCTATATTCCAGTTGGACATAATTGGCTAGTTCGATTTCAGAACTTGTTATATTCTATATTTAGCTTTTGTTTTGAAATATGTTGTCTATGTTATCCTTTCTTTTTCCTTTTTTCCTTAATGCAACAGCCTGCTTCAACCAACAGAGAATAAACCTGTGACTGTGAAGGAAAATGACACTTTGGAGAGTGAAAGAAGTATGCTTGAATTTCTTTCACTGCAAGAGAATGTAACTCGACAGCATGAAGAACAACGTCGAATGATCAACTTGGACGTGTCAGATGTGAATCCTAAGATGGACATCATCAAAGGACTCTCTCCTCCGCCTGCCTTTGCAGAAGTACAAGATGTCGTTGTAGCAGCACAAGTTTCTAAATCCTCAAATCCACAAACTGTTTCTTTGCAGAATGAGCTAATTCGTGCTGAATCTCCTCAAGAAGTTCACATAGTGGGTAGACCAAACTATTGTCCAGAGTTTCTGATGTTTCTTCATTTTTTTGAAGTATATTTTCCATTGGTGGAGGCATCATAATCATTTGCATATAGTTAATCTTCTGTTGTTTCCTATATCTTTTATGGCAATTATTCTCTCACTGGTTCTTGCAGTCAACAGTTCTGTTGGAAAGCTTTATGAGACTTGCAAAATCAAATACTGTCAGAAATTTAGAAACCTGTGGTGTTCTTGCAAGTTCCCTTGTAAGAGAGAATAGTTTTTGTATCTGTATACAATATAAAATATCCAAGAAACTTTGGTGATTAATTCATGAAGATAATGTTTTTTGCTTTTGCAGAAAAACAGGAAGTTCTATGTGACAGCTCTTATCATCCCCAAGCAGGTGGCGACATCTAATTCAGTAAGACAGTCGTAGCTGTTTGCATTTTTTGCATGATATGACATAATGGTCTATTCTGATTAATTTTTGTATAATTCAGTGTCAGACAACAAATGAAGAAGAAATCTTCGACTATCAGGACAAGCAGTCACTATTTCCCCTTGGATGGATTCATGTGCGTATCTATTAGCAATGACATTTAACTTCCTTTGCTAGCTTTTGAGAGCATTCTGAAAAAAATTAAGTTGCCTACTAAAATTTCCTTCACTATAATATTTTCCCTGCTACTTATTCTTGCATTCTCTTCAGAAAAATTTCTTTGACTATCAACTAGTCTTAACTAATTTGTTTGGTAAATCAAATATTCACAAGAAAATTGATTTTCTTCTCTTAATGGAGGGAAAATTCTTCAAGAAAGGATGAACATGTTTAAAGGAAACATATGGATGTTGTAGTTAAACAAGGTGATCCGATTAGTATTAGTGATGCAAGGAGAGGTAGAAGAAGATATGAGAAGATTGTACTAAGAATAGTAAATAGAGATTTGAATAATCTTTGATTTAGCTGAAAATATTGTCTTGTACAACAAGCACAATCATAGAAATAATATCGATGTAGTCAACCCCAAATGTTTGGGACATCACAATTTGGTTTTGCCGCAATATACCTGTTAATTATTTATTTTCAACATTTTGAATTAATTACTTGGCTAGCTGAATTAATTTCTCAAGATTGGAGATAAGTTTATCATCCTCAATACATTCAAAAATTTGTATGAGACTAAACATGCTATTATATCACAATTAGGTTTAGCATGTAGACCTAGATGGATGTATATAGGATGCAAGGTCAATCTAAAAGGAAAGTGAAAGTTAGATCCATTAGCATCCAGATGTAAAGAAAAAAATATTATCTGATCATAGGAAATGATTGTTAAAAGTTAAAACTATCCTTTTGTCTGAGGTCTCTCTAACCAGGGATGTGGATGGTTTTCAATCCATTAAATAAAATATGTAATTCATCTCCAATCTTTAAATAGTTAGAATTATGGAAAGCTTTGATCGCTTTGGCTTGTCCAGTTCAAAGAAGCGGACTTGCCTGTTCCTAGTTTCTCATATATATTCGTGTTTGTTACTTGGTCCCCTATAGACTCGACATGCATGTAAGGTGTACTGAGATCGTTGTCCCTTCTTAGCCACTGAAGTGTTTCCCAAAGCCATATGAGTTTCTTATGAAGATCAATGAGGAGACTTGTTATATTTGGTTTTCCAGACTAAAATATGCCGTAACAGTTCTAGTCATGGTGCACAGGTTATGTACAAGTGTATTTAAAATTTGGTTCTTCAGATGAAAACATATCACAGTGCTTGTAGTTACTATGCACACATTTTAGACAAGTGACTTGATGATATTTTGCCAGTTTGTTGCAGGGGCGTGATCACTTTTTACATTGCATTGTTTAATCAGCACACCACCACTCTAAGAGTGACATCATGATGTTGTGTTTGAAGACTAACAAGGCAATTGTGTCAAAGATACTGAAAAGTACTTGGGTGTACTAACCACAAACATAAAAGGATGATCAATGAACTCTTTTCTTTACTTTGTTTCGACTTTCAAGAACTCTGTATTTTACCTTTATGATATCTTTTCTCCTAAAGAGAAACAAAGGGGAGACTGTTTGTTTTTCGTATCTAAATCCATGACAAATCAGTTTTTTCTTGTAAAATTCTTGCTGTCATGAATGAGGAACCTGCGATTTTCCCTTGTTCACTGATAGACAAACTAACTGCATTAGACCTCGAGAATGTTTAAGATCTTTAAAGACCGAAAATAACTCAAGATCTATTTACAAAAATCCCTTGTTGAGAAAGCATGTTACAGAAACACTGAGCTATGCTCTTTAGACAGCGTCCAACAGCTAGTGTTTGGGTAACCTTTTAGTTTGGAAGCTTAGAGTTAGGTACTAGTGCCACTTCATATGTCTGAACTTTCATTTAGCATTTAGTGACTTCTCTGATTTTTTGAGCATTTTCTTATGTGAAAGAGCATGAACTTCGTATTTACACAGCAATAGATTTATTCTGTTGATAGACGTTAGTTACTTCTGGAGTTAGGTCCTATGACGCCGTCGTCCTGGTTGAGTTGATGCACATGCTCAGGTATACAAATGTTATGTAGTAGTTAGATTGGCTTACCAAATATCTTCTCTTAAATTTGCAGACTCATCCTACTCAATCATGTTTCATGTCCTCAATTGATCTACACACTCACTATTCTTATCAGGTACATTATATACATTGTTCTAGCAACCCTTGTTTTAAAGGTATTTTGTTGACTAGGAGGAATCAGGATTACTGTGATGTTATGCTTACTCCAACTACAGTTGTGTTTTGTCTAATTAACTTTCTAAATTTGCACAGACCTTGTTGCCTGAGGCCATTGCAATAGTTATGACACCAAAAGATGGATCAAGGTAAGAGTTTTATCTTTCATATGCTTCATTTGCTATACTGCCCTCCCATGAGAATAGCATGTTTCACTTGTAACCATGAGGAACCCAGTCTGCTTCTGAGATTTAACATGCCGCTGCCTCTGCCAGCTTAAAATTTTCTGAACCTATTTGGCCTAAAGTTTTGTGATACTTTAGTTCGTGCGCACCTAAATCTTTTTTTTTTGGCTGATAATGATGACCCTAATTTTAGAGAATGTCTTGGCACTATAAGAGAGGTCGCTTTATTGTGATTCAAGTATCAAGGGTCATAATTTCTGCCTTTTTGCATGCCAATGGTAAAGAACTGACATCTGCTTTCCTAATTTACATGTCCCATAATAGCAGATGGACTAGAAAGAGTCAGGTTTCGTGATATCCTGCATTTCAACTAGTGGGTGGGGCTCAATTTTGTCTAACATTTTATTAAGTTACCTTCAAATGGGCGAGGCCAAGACTCTACCGTAAGATTGCTCCTTTGCTACATTTACAAAGACAACTTTCTGTGGTTGCTGGGGGTAGGTAAAGATCCTCCACATTTAACTTTTTCAAAACTAGCATTAACACGAACCATGTTCTCTGGGCTGCCGTTCTGCCTCTGATGAGTGACTGTGTTATTGATGATCTCTCTTTTATGTATATATACAGAAAGTATGGGATATTTCGGCTGACAAATCCAGGAGGCATGTCAGTCATAAGGCGATGCCCTCATCGTGGCTTCCATCCTCACCGACAGCCATCAGATGGGGGTCGCATCTATGACCACTGCTCCAATGTCTACATGGACCCTAAACTGAAGTTTGATGTGGTGGACCTCCGATAGCAACCCCTCTCTTTCTAATCGTTTCCCTCAATTCTTTGTCCATATGGGGGTCTATGCTATTGTTTTCGGTAACAACTGTGAGATAAAGAGCCCTTAACTAGTTTTCTTGTGCATAAAACCCGTCGATGGGGGTTCTGAGCAAGACATGAACCAAAACACCTGTTCATCAACCTTGTGTTGAGGTAATTGTTCATGGTTGGTATGCTATGTGCTAAAGATCAGATCAGCACTATAACCAGTACACTGCCAGTTCAAAGGAAACCGCTATCTATAGAGCCACAGAACCGCATGTGCATGGCATGAATAAATTATCGGCGTGTCAAAGGAGAACACGTCCTCAGTCATGAATAAATAATTTGATGCAAATAACCTTTTGGAATGCGCAAGTCACTGGATCAATTAAATCCATCAATATATATCTTTACCTCGTTGTCCAAATCAATATCAAGACAGGCGTGACAGAAAGAAAAGCTCGATAGTCAAATATCAAAACTGGACGCTGAAATGATTTGGAAGAGGTCATAAACTGCACACTAACTAAAGGCCAAATGTTTGGAAGAGGTCCAAAGGCCAAATAGCAGTGACAGCAACAGATGCTGCAGATACTATTTTGGATTCAGGAACTGCACACTAACTAAAGCCACATATAGCGTGATGAATTCGTCAATCCTACACTTCAATAATACCAAGGCTCAACTCATATCACTCCCACTTCTATACTAAGAAAATTGAGGCAACATAAATAAAAAATAAGAATATTTAAAACTGTTTAATCCAACAATTTCTTATAGATCCTCCTAACTTTTCATGTTAGATTGACAAAACTGTTTATCCATTACGGATCTTTATCTCAAATGAAATTTATAATCAAAATCAAACAGTCCAAATCTGAACCGAGAGTAAAATTGAAGTACAAGTAGAGATTTTCATATTGTTTATATCTTTATGTTATAGAATAATCAAGCTCTAATCTTTAAAATTGCTATTCTTCACCAAAAAGTCTTTCCATATTAGTAGTATTTCTTGAACCCTAAGACACATGTTGTAAGAATCCAAAAATACTAGTCTCTAACTCCAGCAAATCTAACAGTCAATAGCATTCAACTACGAGATTAAACAAAAAAATGTTGTTGCTTATATTTAAACTTGGATTTACAGACAAAAAAAAAATAGGGGGAATTCTAAGCAACCAAACTAACCATGAGAAGTAATTGACCTCTGACTGTCGTAATCGCTTCTCCAAGAAAGAGAACCATTGACCATAAAACTCTCTAAAATCTACAACAACAACGCCAACAAGAAAAGGAATTCATTATGCTAAAATTTCAACAAATAATTCAGTAAATTAGGTAAAATAAAGCATTTTTGGTACAAATAGTACTTAGTACCTTAATCATCGACCTTGTATGTTACACTAGTTACTTCCGATAACCGTGAACCAGGAAAAAGCGACTGCAGAAAGAATTAATCGAAGAAGAAAGGATGCCAAAAACACAAATTTATCACAGATATCAGAAATGAAATCAAATCAAAATTACTAAAAAAGATTCTTTTTTGTAGAGAAATTTATCTTACATTGAGCAGTCGCTGCACGATTCTGGCCCTCTTCTTCGGCCTCCGAGGGGGCTTCGTCCCCTTCATCCTCCAAAAGTCTTCTTCGATCTCCTTGCGGGATAGCGAGACGCAGAATTTTCGACGTTCCCCCTTCTCCGATCCATATGATCTCCCCTTCCTCATGTCCGTCGCCGGGTAGCTCTTCTCAGCCGCCAAAGGCGAAGGAGACCATGAGACCGAATTAGAGTACCGATACAGAGGCGGAGATTTGCACGCCGCACTGCGGGTCCTCAGACTCCATGGCATGGAGGTCCCCGCAACCTCCTCCGCAGCCGTCGCGGAGGAAAGGGACCTCTCGGCCTCCGCTTCCTTCGAGTTTCTGGACCCAGACGACCGCTTCTGCTTGACCGAGGATTTCTCCGGCGGCGATGGCGGCCGCTTCCTGTCAGCCCGGACGTTCCGATCGGCCGCGTCGGGCACCCGTCCGATGACATCGACAGTGCGGTCGGAAGAAAGATTACAGCAGCGCAGGATGCGGTGGGTGCCCCAGCTGCCGGTGGGGAAGGTGAAATTGTGCAGTTTAAACCGGTGGAAGCCCGACGGCTGCGGCTCCGGAGTGGGTGATGCGGCGCGATGCCCCGCCGCCGGAAGATCTAGCTCTCCCGGGATGCCATCGGCCTTTTCGTTGCCGAAGATCACCATCGAATCGACGCTGCAAAGAGGCGGTTTTGTGGAAAGGAAACGCGAAGAGAGAGAGAGAGAGAGACAGATTTCTAACGTTCGTATAGGCATCCTCTGTTCTTCTCGGCGGGGTTTATTTATATGGGTGAGAGACGACGAAGCAAAACTATTGGTCGAGGGGCGCTGATAACGAATTGATCTGATTCAATCGCGGCCATAAGATTCGTGTTTCCATTCTTGCGGCGTATCCGACGGTGCACGCGTAATGTTATAATGTACCGCGTGGTTACACGGCTTCGATGTACTTGATCGAAATTACCAACGGATCCTTCTTCTATTCAATGTAACAAAGCGATGCTTCTACTGTATCGGAGATACGTATACGTACGTACATACCCGCGCCAGTACCGGACGAGCTACGTGACTTTTGATTGGGTAGAAGCGACCTCGGATGTGATGGCTGCCGTTGTGGGTAGAAGAGGGCATTGTTTGTCGGGGTAATCCTACTAGAAGATGGACCCCACAACCTTCATTTGCCTCGCGACAAAACACACCAAAACGCTTACGAGTTGTGGCATCACTCGCTCTCCCCTCCGAGACGCGAATAATAAATAAACTAATATAAAGATTTTTTAGGCGATTTTTCTGAAACAAATCCAACTTTTTTTTTTCCCGTATCATTCCGCATTTCCAAAATACCTAAAGAGAGTCCATGCTTTTTAAAATAATAAAAATAACCTCAATGACAACTTCAAATTTTTTGGTTTTGATGGAAACTCAATTATACCAAACAAGTCAAGTGTTGATTCAGTGATAAATGGAACTGATTGTAGTAATTTTGAATTGGATTATAATATTTTTTTATTATTTTTTTTTATCGATTACAACATATTTAAATAAGTAAAATCGAACTAATTATAGTGTTTTATATTATTTTTAAATTGAATTACAGTAATATTTTATTACTAAACTAAAAATACTATAACCACCGTTAGTACCTCAGTAGGATTTTAGATAGATATTTTTATTAGTTTAAAAACAAAAATTAAAATTAAAATTAAAATTTTATGATAATTATAATATTTTTAAATAAAATTATAATATTTTTAAATAAATTTATAATATTTTAGGCATACTATATTTATATATACAGCCAGTTCAACTTATGGATTAATCTCAAGGGAGAGGATAGGAGAACGGATGTTCTAACAAAAAAAAATATATTATCTGAAAAAAACAAAATGAGGAAAATCTTTCGAGAAAATTCAAAATGAGATTTTCTTTTTTTGGAGGGGATTCAGTCATCTAAATAATAGAAATTTATTTTTATTAATTTTCTTAATTAATTTTAAAATAAATTTGTTATTTATTTTTATTATATACAATTTATTTATTATTCTCTATATAACGAACACCCTCCCTCGCCTCGAGAACAACTCTCTCCGCCGTCCTCTTCTCTCTTCTCGCCCTCCGCCGACCCAATCCAACGACGTCAGAATACCCTTACCCGCTCCTTTTGGTGCCGATCGCCGCCTGGGTCGGATCGCGTCACCGACCGAGGAGTTTACATGGTCATCTCAGCGGAGACGCCGGCCACGCCGCCAGATCCTGCCGTCGCTATGGCGACCAAGGAGGCTTCGGTCCCTCGCGGAGGGACGCGGGGGAGTCTCCTCCATAACTTCTCCTTCCCGATCTTGGAGACGTTGGGGGGCCACGAGGCGCTACGCTGCATGAGCGGGAACGGCGAAGGGGAGGCCGTCGCCGACGGCGGCCGGAGATCGACGGGCTCATCCGAGGTAGGCGAGCTGCGGATCCGTGTCCCGAGTAGTGGGGACGAAGACGACCCGGGGATCGAGGAGGTCAGGGAGAAACTGCTGGTTCACCTGCGGGAGGCGGCGGACCGGATGAAGCGGGTGGTCCAGCATCTGGCCAGGAGGGGCGGAGTGCCCGAGCCGGCGAGGGCAGCGGAGGCGAGGCCGAGTCCTGAGGCGGACACGTCTGCCGCTCTGCCGTGGAACCTGAGGACGAGGCGCGGGGCGGCAAGGTCTCCGGCGGGGACCGAGCGGCACTTGAGCGGGTCGCCGACGGTCGCGGCTGAGAAGAGAACTGTGCGCCTTAGGTTGGAGGCTCCCGAGCGGAGGGAGCGGCCCAAGTTCTCGATCTCGCTTACAAGGGAGGAGATCGAGGAGGACATCTACGCCTTGACGGCGCGCAAGGCTCGCAGGCGGCCAAGACGGCGCCCAAGGGCCATTCAAAAGCAGCTCGAGGTGTGCTTCTTCTCCCCAACACGATCCAAACAAACCCAATTTTGTATTGTTTCCCATCGTTCCTTGCATTCAAAGAGCAAATTTTCTGATTCTTATGTTGGCGTTCTTCTTCTTCTTCCAGTCGCTATTCCCTGGCTCGTCCCTGTCGGAGATAAACGCCGCCACGTACAGGGTTCCGAGCTAGAGATATAACCTTACGTGCGGTGACGCGACAACTTCTTCTCCGTCAAAGTCCCGAGTTGCTCGCGCCGATTTCTCAGGGCTTCTTAGAGGCATAGTAGGAAAAATTTAGTCATTCCTCATTCTCTTAGATACGTCGATGTGTAATTGGTCTATTTAGATCAAAGGAGTTCATGTGGATGTTGCTGTGTTTGCAATGGATTGTAATGACATCTTCTTCAGAACGCTGGTGGTTCGATGGGCTCAAAGATGAAAGCTTTGGTTACTTGCGAACGAGAAGAAACAAGAGGAAGCATTTTCTTCGCTGGATCGACAATGGTCGTCGGATTAGGGGCAGCGGTGGCGCTGACACGGATGTGGTAGGTCAACCCTGTGATCGGAAGCCGTCATGGTCGTCCCCGTGACCGCACCTCGACCTCCAACGCGGTGTCTTTTGTTTTGTTTTTTGTTGAAGGAAAGAAACACCGTATTGAAAACTAAGTGGTAAGTCATCACTCCAAAAAGAGATACCTGTCTAAACCTTCGTTTCCAACAACAACAACAACAACAGCACTATTACATCTTCTATAAAAAAAACACTTGAATAAGGACACCTTATCAAAAACTAAGAAATAATCAATCCACATGTTTCTTGAAAACCAAAGTATATTCATAGATTTATAATTTATAGCGAGTCAGATCGAATCCAAATGTTGTTGAATCCTCCGGCAGCCGCAAACCTCAATGCTTCCACATTCAGCTTGCAGGACTAAGCTAGCTTTTGATGTTCTGCACCGGCCTGCCTTTCTGATCCTTTGTAATGTGTGTCATTTGCACTAAAAAAGAAAAAGTAAGGATCAATTTTAATGGAAAAGTTAATGATACTAACTGGACAGCTCATAGGTTCTTGTTGGATCCAATCCAGTGTCCCTCCACGCCCTTTGGCTGGTGCAAGGTATTCAGATCCTTATGGATAAGAGCAAGCAGCTCGCATCATAGAGAGACTTAAGCTTACGAATTGTTGGCTATGATAGCTCTAAGATGATCCCTCTCATTTTTGTTCAGATCTCTTCCCGCAGTTCCACTCAGAGAATAATTGAAAACTGAACTGGATTTTTTTTCTTGGACAAGTTTCCAATAATCCAAAGCAAAGAAACATCGAAAGAGAGAAGAGTGTTCAGCATAATCCAAGAACTCTGAACAAACTAGCTAAGCTAGGGGATCAATGGTGCACTGGAAAACCTAGAGTTCCAAGTCAATATAGGGAGTCTACCTCAGTCAACTTCTAAAGGAACATGTTGACCTTAGGAATCACACCGATACGTCAAATCATCTTCTAGCCCGTCCTAACGTTGTCCCGTGAAAGCTGCTCTTCTTAAGGAATCGATATGAACCATCATTTCTCCCCTAGGATAAGGAGACCAATACCAACAATCATCATTGAGGAACAAGGGACATGTGAATCACAGCTACCTTATCGATCAAGCTTTTATGAAATCAAGTAAGAGCTATTTCATTAGTTTTAAGAAATCAGATCCAAGATAGTGTTAAAGTTGCATAATTTATCAACATTCACATAGATTGGCCAAAGGACAAATGAGATATCATCGAACCAAGGATTATGATTATGCCAAAAGTCTATACCTCTCCCGTTCCCCGCTACTATTCGAAAACCTGCTCGAAGTACCTTAAAAGATTTTAAAATATTCTTCCAATACCAAAAGAAAGAGTTATAGTTTTTTGAAGATCAAAAAGATAGAAGCTCATATTTAGTTCTGAGAAGGTTCACCCAGAGAATATTTCTCCTTTGAGAAGGAGAAGCAATCTTTTAGCTACAATATTCGTTTCGATTCAATCCGTTTTTAAAAAATTCACCAATTAATTTCATTATCAAAATCTGAGATTCAATAAAAAAAAATTTCCTAAAACAATGCTAATCTTATAGATAATTTTGTCAGATATATTTGAAGTCATCAAACAATAGAGAGAGACGAAATTAATAACAATAATAATCACAAATTTTCCCACCTGATTTATAAATTTTTTCTACCATCCTTCAATTTTATAGAGGACTTTGGAATTTTTTCACAAGAGTGTGAAATGAAGGTGGCTAGATACTTCATGGCCAGTTTCCTCTTTTCATATTGAGAATATTACATATAATGTATTTAGTTAAAGGATCATAATTTTTAAAAATAAATGACAGATTTAGATCTATTAATATTTAAATTAGTGAAGTTAGAATGCTGGTCAATGGCCTTAAGAAGATTCCTACATGATTTGTCACTCCCCTTAATAATAATAATCACATTGTAAGTAAATATTAAATGAGAATTTTTA
This sequence comes from Musa acuminata AAA Group, assembly GCF_036884655.1. Lineage (NCBI taxonomy): Eukaryota > Viridiplantae > Streptophyta > Magnoliopsida > Zingiberales > Musaceae > Musa > Musa acuminata. Next base: position 36,362,747 of record NC_088334.1, read on the forward strand.
ACACATTTATAATTAAATGACATAATCTTTTGTAGTCATATCATCAAGAATAGATGATACTATCTATGAACTGATAGGGTGAGATCAGGTCCCCTCGATGAATTCTTTTGGAAGTCTCAAAGAATTTAAAGGGGCAACCACATCAAACATGAGAAAAGAGGAGAAAATAAATTGGCATGAATCCCCCAATGAAGATTTCGGGGATGTTTTCATAAGCCTCATGCTGATGATCAGCTTCCTCATATATTTTTTTCAATATCAATTTTAATAAGGATTAAAAAAATTTATCATGAGACTTGTATATGGTATGCACATGGTCATTAAATACAATAATATCATTAAATATAATAATATCATTAAATCAATTGATGAAGTTATAATCTAATGAGCTTTTGAGTAATGCAAGACTAACTTCAATCATGGAAAGGTAAATCGATTGAAGTAGGAGAATCAAACGTTGGGCCAGAGTGCAACATGTCAGAAATTGGACGTCGGGCTGAAAGATCGGTCGACATGTCGGATGAAAAACTTTGTGTCATGAGTTTGGGCATCAGACCAAAAGGATCAGACATTTTGCTAAGAAGATTAGATGTTGTGGGAGGTCAATATACCGATGGATCGAGCAGTATGCCGAAAGAGAGGATGATGCACCGAAGGTTCGGACGAAGCATCGGATGAACCAATGACATGCCGGACAACATAAAATTCATATTTGTAATCGTTTATCTTGATTGAAGTAGTTTAGGTCTTACGTCGGATATGCTTTTACGTCGGATATGGTTTTATCGTACGAAAGTTTTTAAACCATCGTTATCTTATCGCTGCACTAATTCACCCCCCCCCCTCTTAGTGTCGACCCTGATCCTAATAATATAGACAAGAGAAGTTTAGTTAAAACTCCATCATCAATTGGTTATCATCATAAAAAAGAGGAAGATTGTTGAATCTCAAATTTTGATGATGAAATCAATTGATAAAGTTATGATCTAATAAGTATTTGAGTAATAACGGACTTACTTTAATCATGAAAGGATAAATTGATTAAAGCAGGAGAATCAGACATTGGGCCGGAGTGGAATATGTCAGAGATTGGATCTCGGGCTGGAGGATTGGTCGATGTGCTGGAAGATAAACTTTATGTCGTGCGTTCAGGCAACAAGCCAGAAGGATCGAACATTGCACCAAGAAGATTGGATGTTGCAGGAGGTTAATACGCTGATGGATCGGGCAATATGCCGAAAGAGAGGATGATATGCCGAAGGTTCGAACGAAGTGCCGGATGAACCAATGACATGCCGGACAACATAAAATTCATATTTGTAATCGTTTATCTTGATTGAAGTAGTTTAGGTCTTAATTAAGTTAGTTTTGGGTTAACCATGCCAACTTAATTAGGGGCCCATTGGGCCTGAATCAAGGTTGAATTGAATCTATTAAAAGGCCAACTTGGTGACTTGAAGTTGGGCCAAGCAGTGGCATCGCCAAGCCAGACGATGGAATCACCTATGAGTTGGAAAGTATGAAATGTACGTTTCCAAAAATCTCGACGGTGGTCCCACCAGGGTCAAGCGATAGTACCACCCCAGACTAGGCAGTGGTACCGCTAGTGCATATGGTGGTAGGTGATGGTATCGCTAATACCCCAAAAATCTAAGGATTTAAATTTTTGGCTCCATTTTTGAAGCCATTTGGGGCTTATAAATACCCCACTCATTCTTGATTAGGATAGTAGGAAAAAGAGTAGAAAGGAGAAAGAATTCTTGAGGAAAAATGTATTGTAATCTCTCTTGAATTCTTAAGTCTCTTCCTCTTAGAGTTTAAAGTCTTCTAAGGGAGGAGTGAGGTCTTTTGTAAAAGAGAGGTGTGAAGATTCTCTCCTAAGCCTATGAAAAGTTGAAAGGATCATAACAAGGGTAGTTGATCTTCGCTCGTTGAAAAGAAGATCGGTAATGAAAGCCAATGGCCTCAAGTGAAAAGAAATCGGGAGTGGACATAGGTCGGGATGACCAAATCATTTTCAATATGATTTGCATTTATGTTTATGCTTTTTATTCTTATTACTAACTGATTTAGTTGCTTATTGCCTTTATTCACATTCCAAGTCAAACATATTTTCGATACGGGTTTGATCGAATGAGTTTTGAAATCTGTTCAACTTTTCGAAAGCACTAATTCACCAACCCCACCCCCCCTTCCCCCTCTTGGTGCCTTTACGGTCCTAACTATTGAGATATCTGAGGTGACATCACATGCATAGCGGAAGAATAGAAAAATAAAATTTCAAAATTTATGTAGAAAAGAAGGTTTCATCGTCGTGAAAAAGTTGGTGCACAAAAACCCGTGAAATCGAAAAACTATGCGTAAGAGAATTACCTAGGGAGATCGTAAATCTCTGAAAACCTATAGATCTATTGGAGAAGATGAAGGAGGTCAACTGTCCATACAGTAGGTGTTGCAAAGATGCTCCTCAAATCGCTGCCCAAAACTCTTCCTCACGCGCATCACATAATCAAAAAGGGGCTGCCCCTTCTTGCTATCTACACACCCCAAATAGGGGCTCCAATATGAGGAGAGGGAGAGAGAAGAATAGGAGGAGGCAGTTAAAAAGAACCTCTAGCTTATGGGTCTTTGGTTCCCTCCTATTTATAAAGCCCCCCTATCAACTTAACCCTAACGGATCCTGCCATATTGGGTACTGGATCTTCATCTAACTACCCAATCCTCTTAAATTAGTGGGTCTCTAGGTCTCTACCTAATAATCTCTTATTAGCTCTTATTAGATCTCATCCATAGAATCCAATAATTCAGGGGCTTATTGGATATCCAATAAGATAGGGGTTCCAATGGATATCTCATATCCAAACCTCTACTCGTCGTAATGCCTACCATATGTGTGTGACCTTCTATGCCTAATATCAAGCTAGTCATGTGTCATATCTATCAGTGTTGAATCTCGTATTTTGATGATGAAACCACTTGATATGTGTTTATGATTTAATCTACATTTTGAGTGACGTATGATGCTTCGATCAGGATGAGACAATTAAAGCAGGAAAATCATGTTGTGTCAGAGGAACATGTCAGAAGATTGGACGTCGGGCCGGTGGATCGGTCAACGTATCGACAGATGGCTTTGGACCATGGATTCGGGCATCGAGCCAAGAAGAGCGGGTATTGCGCCAAGGATATCGGAGTTGCAGAGTCAACTAGCCGATTGGGCAACAGGCCGCAAGAGAGGATGATGCGCCGAAGAATCGGACGAAGCGTCGAGGGACCAATGACATGTCAGACAACTTGATTATTTGCTTACGAGTAATTGTCTAGATCGAACTTTTATTTTACATATGCAAGATTAACTATGATAGCTTGAAGACATAAAGCAAGTCTACCGGAGTCAAGTTCGATGGGTGTTCGAGAGTCCGAAGATTCGTCGGAGATGCTGCCGGAACCAACCGAGAAGAAATCAGGGACTTATCGGAGTTTTTGGAAGTCTGCCGAAGAGATCGTCGGAGGTTTACGAAGATCACCGAGAAGGCTCGGCTACTCGCTGAACTTGCCACAAGATCGGGAGCTTGCTAGGAGTCCGTCGGAAGAAATCCGAGGGTGTATCGGAAGTCCGCCGAAAGATCGCCGGAAGGAGACTCAACATTTGCTAGTTGAAAACTTACTTAGGACTATGTTTTCAGTTACGTAGTTTGCATGTAATTAGGGTTAGGATTAAGGGATAATCTTATATCCTGGTTAGGGGCCAATTGGGCCCGATATTACCTAGTTTGGGCTATAGATTTGAAGCTCATCTAGTGACTCGTAGGACCGGGCGGTGGCACTGCTAGTACACTATCAGTGTCAGACACTAACAGATGGTGGCACCGCTAGCACCGGGAAATCCAAAAGCAATTTAAATTTGGAGCCAAAATTTGAATCCTCTTGGGGCCTATAAATATCCCTCAATTCTCAGCAGAGAACATAACCTTTGAAAAGTTAGAGATTGAGATAAAGTCTTAGCAAAGTCTTTAGCAAGTCTTGGTTTTAATAGCTAAAGTGTTCACCTCCCTCTTTCTCTTTGAAAATCTGTAAGAGTGTGAACCACTTGTAAAAGGTTGTAAGAGAGGTATTTATCCTTCCCCTTCAAAGTGATTTGCTAGTGGAAGTTGGGAGCCTCATCGAAGAAGGCTTCGCAAGTGGATGTAGGTCATTTTGACCGAACCACTTTAAATTGGTGTGTTCCTTGAATGTTTGAGTGTTTACCTTTCTTAAACCGTTATTTATATAGCAGCAAGCTTTCGGTTTTTATCTTCTTACTTTACTGAGCTACTTTCACCAAGTCATTCATTGTCGAATTGAAATCTCTACGCATTTACGAAATTATTTTCAAACTTTGAGTTTTAATCCGCTGCACTAATTCACCCCCCCCCCCCCCCCCCCCCCTCTTAGTGCCGCTTCGATCCTAATAATTGGTATTAGAGTCATGGTTTTCTACTTGGTTTAACACCCAAATAGAAATGGCTCTTTACAGCTTTCAAGAGGGTCACTCTCTCATTCATCCTCCCTTTTTCAACGGAATGGACTATACTTATTGGAAAACTCGAATGAGAGTTTTCTTACTTTCTTTGGATTTGAATTTATGGCACATAGTCGAAAATAGATTTGAAATATCTTCTCTTCCAATGATCCATTAGAATGATTTGGAGAATAAGATGTTTTCTCTAAATGTAGAGGCTATGAATGCCTTATATTGTGCACTTGACAAAAATGAATTTAATCGCGTTTCGAATTATGATTCAGCTTTTGATATTTGGAGAACTGCTGAGGTCACTCATGAAGGCACTAGCCGAGTGAAAGAGTCCAAAATCAATATTCTGGTACATTCTTACGAACTTTTCCGGATGAAACCAAGTGAGTCCATCGGAGACATGTACACCCGTTTTATGGATATCATCAATAGACTCAAAGCTCTTGGTAAAGATTTTTCTAACTTTGAATTAGTAACTAAAATTCTAGGATCCTTTCCGAAGAGTTGAGACTCAAAAGTTACGGCCATTCAAGAGGCCAAGGATCTTAAAACATTTCCACTCGAAGAACTAATTGGGTCTCTAATGATCTACGAAATGAACAATGTGACAAAAAGGAAACTCGAGAATAACCTTCCAAAGGATAGGAAGGATTTGGGACATAGAACACATGAAGACCATTCAAGCATAAGCTCAAGTGATGGTGAACTTAAACTACAAATGAAACAAAAATTAAAAAGTAAAAAGAACGGAACTACTTGCTTTGAACGCAAGAAAAGGAACAAGAATTGGGATGAATCGAGCTCCTTCGAAGACGAGGAGAAAATCAAGAAAGGCGAGGTGGCAAACTACGCCTTAACCACTTTCAATGATGAGGTAATCGAAATCCCCCTAATTTACTTCGAAATTACATAATGCTTTTCATAATGCACTTCTTTTTGTAATTTAGTTTTGAATCAATTTTTTTTAAAATTAAATGTTCAAAAGTAAAAATGCAAAAATATGATCATGCTCGTAATCTTGAAAATGATAATGAAAATTACATGTTCTATGTTAATTCAATAAAATGTTAGATATAAATCTAATGCTTGTAAATCTAGTAAGATTAATCTTATGTATGTGCTTGAGAAGCAAGAATGTGTATTTTGATGATTTCCATATTGATTTTCAATGATGATGCATGACTTTTGAATGGAAGGCTTGATGATTTTTTATGAACCATGTCTTTGGTTTTCAAACATGATATATGGTTTTGACATAAGAACAAAATTTGAGCATGCTAATATAAAGTCAATTATATAAATTAAAATTAAAGAAGTTTTAGTTATCTATAAGAATCATTCAAAATTATGTTCAATGAAACCAATGCAATAAAGTTATAATGAAAATATTGAAATTTTGATACCATGATTTGATGATTTTATGCATGAGATTTTAAAGTTATACATGATGATTTTTGTGGTTTATTGATCTTGATGGTTTTCATGATGAAATTTATTTTTTGATCCTAAACGTTGATGCATGGTTTTAACATAAGAACAAATATTTGAGCATGCTAATATAAAATCAATCACATAAATTGAAACAACTAAAAAGAGAAAAGTATTTTTCTTAAAAATTCTTTTTCTCTATCTTATTTACTTTAATGAATCTATTTGATCATCTTAAAAGTGATTTTGATGTTTTTGTTGATTTGAATGAGTTTCATCTAACCATGATTTTTATCTTGATTTCTGAAAATTATAACTTAAAATTTTATTTTATAAATCAAGATTGTCTATTATGATTCTTTTTGTTCACTATTTGAGTTATTCAAAAAGAATCATAATATGTCTCTTGATATTCAAAATTTATGTTCACTATTTATGCATCTCATCACCAAAATTCTTTTTGATATTCTTCATGTGATGATATGAATGCATGAAACACTCATGATATGATTTTTATACAATTTTGTGTATTCATGAAATATTTATCTCATTACCCAATTAATTCTTCTTGATGTTCCTAATGTGATGAAATAAAATTATGCATGAAATACAAATGAGAAATTAATGATCATGCATGATAGGATTAATCAACTTTAACATTTAGATACCATCAATTGAAAGGCTATGATCTTGTTGCCAAAATGATGTATCATGAATGCTTGAATATCATATATGATATGTTCATAATGATGATTGATTTATTTATATCATGCATAAAAAATAAAATGTATAGTTTTGAAATTGTGCATGTTCGAATTTGAAAATATGATGATGCATAATGATAAAATTATGTAATGAAAATATTAAACATTTTGAAACTATGTTTTAATGTCATGCATAATGATCATGCTTAATAAATTTTGAAATTATGCATGGTGATTTTTAAGTAATTTATGGATTATCGATTTTTATCATGATGAAATTTTACATTTTTGGTTTTAAGCATGATGTATGTTTTTATACAAAAAAAAAACTTGAGCATATTGATTTAAAATTATGTTTAATGGTTTTATAATTTGAAATTATACATGATGAATCTTGTGATTTATGGATTATTGATTTTTACTATAATGAAAGTGCCTTATTGATCTTTGTCATAATAAATCTTACACTTTCTGTTTTAAACATGATACATGTTTTTATTTGACATAAATGAAATAAAATCATATGAATTGAAACAACTAAAAAGAGAAAAAAAAAATTTAAAATTATTTTTCTCTATCTTATTGATCTTGATGATTATTATGATAAATCTATGTATACCATTTTGAATCTCTTGAAAGTAATGTTGAGATTTTGATGAATTTAACGATTTGAATTTGAATGAGTTTGTATTCAAATCATGATCTTGATTTCTTGGATTTACTACTTGAGATTTTTTTTAATCACGATCTCTTCTTTGTACACCTATAATTTTTGTTATTTATAAAAAGAAGAGATTTGATAAAATGAATCATGTTTTTTGTAATTCAAGAGGTCTTATCTTTCATGATATGATGCCGTTGGATTTATAGCTTATATGCCTTGAAATAATTAAAATATTTTGTATTATTTTGTTCTTCTCTTATTCTTTCTTGTTTACAATGATAAAATGAGAAAAGTTATGATCATGCATGGCGGGATGCAATTTGACAGATTAATACCATGATGATTTGAAATATTTATGATTTGGAATGATGCATATGCTTTTTATTATGATGATGTATGTGATGCATTGCATATGATGTGTATTATGAATGCTTTAAATGATAAATATTTGGTACCAACAATCATGAAGTGATAAATACTTAAAAATATAATACTTGCCAAATTGTTTGCTTGCCTCATGTAAAACATTGTCTCTTGCTAGTTTGACATTTTGCTAAAGAAGCAAAAATGACACTTCTCAAAAGAGAAGAAAGAGCTTGCTATCTTGAACATCACAAGCATGCCTATCTTAAGAAACAAAAATTGCAAAAGTGCTATCTTGCCTATCTCAAGAAGCAAAAAGTTAACTTGCACATCTAGCAAAACTTATATTTCAAGAAGCAAGAGTTGCTTTCTTGAACATCTCAAAATTGCTAGCTTGCGTGTCTTAAAATGTTGAAAAATTTTTGCTAGCTTGTATATTGTAAATTTGCTATTGTACTACCATGTATATCTATGATGATAGCAAACTTGCATAATAATAAAAATGGATATTATATTTTTCATACAATTGAGTTGAACTTGTATTTCCAAATACATGATAGTGGAACTTTCTTTTTTGTTGATGACAAAGGGGGAGAAGTATGATCATGTTATGCATGATGACGTGTTGTAAATATTCATGATGAATATTTGCAATGACTTGAATTTGGCTTGAATTCAAGATTCTATCAATATGACATATTGATAGGGGGAGTTTATTTAAACTCCGGGAGTTAATGTTAACTCCGTCATCAAGTGGTTGTCATCATCAAAAAGGGGGATTGTTGAATCTCGTATTTTGATGATGAAACCACTTGATATGTGTTTATGATTTAATCTGCGTTTTGAGTGACGCGGGATGTTTCAATCAGGATGAGACAATTAAAATAGGAAAATTATATTGTGTCAGAGGAACATGTCAGAAGATTAGACGTCAGGCTGGTGGATCGGTCGACATATCGACAGAAGGCTTTGAGCCATGGATTCGGGCAAATGGCCAAGAAGAGCGGGTATTGCACCAAGGATATCAGAGTTGCGGAGTCAACTAGCCGATTGGGCAATAGGTCACAAAAGAGGACGATGCACCGAAGAATTGGATGAAGTGTCGAGGGACCAATGACATGTCGGACAACTTGATTAATTGCTTAGGAGTAATTGTCTAGATCGAACTTTTGTTTTACATGTGCAGGATTAACTACGATAGCTTGAAGACATAAAGCAAGTCTACCGGAGTCAAGTTCGATGGGTGTTCGAGAGTCCGAAGATTCGTCAGAGATGCTGCCGGAACCAACCGAGAAGAAATCGGGGACTTGTCGGAGTTTTCGGAAGTCCGACGAAGAGATCATCGGAGGTTCACGGAGATCACCGAGAAGGCTCGGCTACTCGCTGAACTCGCCACAAGATCGGGAGCCTAATGGGAGTCCGCCAGAAGAAATCCGAGGGTGTATTAGAAGTTCACCGAAAGATCGTCGGAAGGAGACTCAACATTTGCTGGTTGAAAACTTGCTTAGGATTATGTTTTCAATTACGTAATTTACATGTAATTAGGGTTAGGATTAAGAGATAATCTTATATCCTAATTAGGGGCCAACTAGGCCCGATATTACCTAGTTTGGGACAGATTTGAAGCTTATCTAGTGACCCGTAGGACCGGGCGGTGGAACTGCTAGACTGGGCGATGCCACCGCCCAGAACCCGAGGATCGGGCGGTGGCACTATCGGACTGGGTGGTGGCACCGCCCAGCACCCAAGAGGTCCGGTAGTGGCACCGCCAGTACATTGTCAGTGTCAGACATTGACAAGCGATGGCACCACCACTGATAGGCGGTGGCACCACCAGCACCAAGAAACCCAAAAGTAATTTAAATTTGGAGCCTAAATTTTAATCCTCTTGGGGCCTATAAATATCCCTCAATTCTCAGCAGAGAACACAACCTTTGAGAAGTTAGAGATTGAGATAAAGCCTTAGCAAAGTCTTTAGCAAGTCTTGGTTTTAATAGCTTAAGTGTTCACCTCCCTCTTTCTCTTTGAAAATCTGTAAGAGTGTGAACCACTTGTAAAATATTGTAAGAGGCGTATTTGTCCTTCCCCTTCAAAGTGATTTGCTAGTGGAAGTTGGGAGCCTCATCGAAGAATGCTTCGCAAGTGGATGTAGGTCATTTTGACCGAACCACTTTAAATTGGTGTATTCCTTGAATGTGTGAGTGTTTATCTTTCTTAAACTGTTATTTACATAGCAGCAAGCTTTTGATTTTTATCTTCTCACTTTATTGAGTTACTTTCACCAAGTCATTCATTGTCGAATCGAAATCTCTATGCATTTACGAAATCGTTTTTAAACTTACGAGTTTTAATCCACTGCACTAATTCACCCCTCCCTCTTAGTGCTGCTCCGATCCTAACAATCAGAACTCCTTCTAGCTCATTGAATTATTATCTTCATAATAATTCACTCGACTCATCGACTACAGAAGTACTAGGCCACTATGCATCAATCCCCAAACGATACAAGGGAATCCAATCCTTAGATATATCTATCCTTAGTTACTATATATTTATAGTCCCTCGTCCATCTAATATCCCAGAGACCGTATACCATGCATGGTGCTGTTAGGCCCATACAGTTTCTATACGAGTCTCACTCTAATCGGATTCTCCCGAAGAACTCTTTCTCTTTCAATTCGAATGACCCTGGCTAGGGATTTATCTAAGCAAGAACACATGGGATATTCCTCTTATGACACCGAGAGTAGATGATCTTTTATCGACACCCAATAGCCCTCGTAACGTTGGCTACCACTCCCGATGACCATCCCTATTAGATCTAGAACCTCCAAACCTATAAGTCTAAAATCAAAGAGTGGAGTACTCATATAGGACATCCTTGGTGTCTCAAGTTTAAGAACTAGATACACCACTAGGATGAAAAAATCACTGTATGACAATAAGACATCATCAACCATATAACATTTCGTGAGCGGATTCATCAGTGAACTCATTCTCCAATAAGCACCTGCATTATATCCTTAATATCCCCACACGAGCAGCTATGAGACCAGTTGCATCCATTATTTGGACTGGTATACAGGACATCAATCTATCCAGCTATCTCGATGTCTCTCTCAAGTAACATATAACCGAGATTATTTAGGATCTGTGTTTAAGGCGAATCGATCTCATTATCGTGATCTCTTCACGATCCGATTCCCATTGCATAGATCCATGGACATCATAATATATTCATCCAATAGACAAGATAAAATGATAAAATATCAAATAATAATAATAAGTAAAAAAAATATGTATCAAGTTATCATCACTAGATTGTATGACACCTATGACTAGCACTAACAAAATATATTTGTTGATATCTTCTTAAAACTTTTGACAGAATTTCATGATAAAGTTGTCATAGTCCTTGACTCATAAGAGACGGCACATTTGATTTCTTAAAAACTGAAATTTTTAATCAAGTTAGAATGGGTGTTGTTAGGAAGATAAGTGTGACTAGAATCTAATCATTTATAGAGGTGTCAAGAGGGTCATTCCACGTGATACCAGCTAACAAATTTATTAGTGCTACCATTCATATTAGTAATTTAGTCCTGGAAATCATTATGAATGACATGGATGAAATTTCTTTTCCTCCTAAGCTGACTAATTGTGCAAATGTTTAGTGTTTTTATCATTTACATTGATCCATAGAGTTTTAGTCCTAGTCCACCACTTAAAATAGAGTTGCCTTTGAAGAGTAATAAACCTATTATTAAAGGAAAGAAGGGATGTCCGATAAATGATTATGGTTTTCTTTGTTTTCCAATGATATGATGTCTTTTAAAGTTTTCTTGATACTAACTTCAATAGATTCATGGTTGTTCTTACACTAGGAAATCAGTTGGTTATCAATACTAGAGAGGATTAGATGCATGTTGTTCATAGGATTAGAGCAAAAAAGAAAAGCTCTAGTGATATTTTTTACGATGATAGAGACACTATCATAATCCAACCAGAATGCTTTATATCAAAATAAAGAGGATCTATGAGGGCTTCTTAAGGAGGAACCCATGTTGACAAGAAGAGGGGCATGATCCGAGGTTACCTTAGGCAAATGCTGAATGAAAATATTATGAAATCTTCCACGCCTATAATCATTCACTAAAACATGATCAAATCGAGCAGAAATATGAGAAGCAACAAATTTTTTATTTGTACAAATAAAATAGTTACCATAAAAATCCATATCAATCAAACTAGTATTAAACAGAAAATCTCAGAAATCTTGCTGATTTAATTGAAAGGATCTACCATTAAGTTTCTCATCCGAAAAGGTAATCAAATTCAAATCCCCACATACTACCTAAGGTACCGAGGCCAAATTAATACTAAATAATCACTTCGAAAGAGGTCTATGAATATAAAAATTGGTACTAGCATAAATAACAATAATAAATCAAGGCACTCTATCATACTCCACAACCAAGCCGAGTGCTCGATAGTTCTTGCTGACCTCTATAGTCCACATCAGATAGTTAGAATGCCTCTAGATTGTTTGATTGCTGGGTTGAAAGCTCCATCCCAAAGGTTGCTAAGGTATTTGATAAAGTTGTGACTCTGATCCTTGTTAAGATGGGTCTCCAAAAGCACAATAAGATAGAGACCATGGCTTTTAATTAGGACATGCCGATGATTTTTCGCTTTCTTTTTGTATGCCTCTATAATTTCAAGACAAGAATAATATTAAAAATATTATTTCGAGAGAAGTACAGATGATGTGTTTGGAACAGCGTCTATTAATTCATTTAAAGAAGAGGCTATTGAAACTCTCTTCTTCCTTTTTTTTTTTTTTTTTTTTTGTTTAAGTGCTAAAAAGAGACGGTCAGGACTTCCTTATGCACTACATTGACTGGCTTTCGAGCTCTCTCTTTGCCTCCCTTACCCATTCTACATCCTCCTCATCAAGTTTTCTACATCCTCTTCATCAAGTAGGAATCTATTACCTCTTGCTAGTATAACGTCCAACATCAATCTAAAAGATTCTTAAGAAGACGAGGAGGCATCCATCATTAAAGAATCATTAGTCGATTGTGTTTGGAATCTGAAATTCTCAACTGGAGTTGATAGCCATGGAGGTTTCAGACTCTCTTCCTCCATAGAGAAGGTAGAGTTCCTAAGTATCATCTCTCTTAGGGTTGCATCTTGGTCTACAACTTCTAGAGTTTAGTTGACCATTAGGTAAGGCCCAATTGGGTTTTTGGATTTTAATCCAGGGCTTATATAAGAAGTCATCTTCTTCCAACATTAGCATAGAAACCCTAACTTCCTCACCTACAGTGATGATTCGGTGGGTAGTAGGTTTTTGACTAATGTATTGATTAAGTCGATATCTCATCATTTTGTAGTTAAAGCATAGAATTGATATATTCTCATAAGTCACAATTTGAAATTCTTTTTTGAATCAAATCTAATCCAAAAGCCTTGGGGCAAAAGTTTTGAGAAATCTATAATAATGCATACTCTCATAAATTTTTCCTTAACAACTAACACCAATTTTGATTTACTTCTTATCATTGAAGCAACTTGTAGGAGAATATTTGTAGTGATTAATTTGATTAGTAAACTAGGAAACTGAACCTAAATAAAGGCATAGACTTGCTTCTCATATATCAGTTAGAAGTTTTATCTCTATTAAAACAGAAAAAAAAGGCTTGGCCCCTAAGGAACTAGGGTCATCCTAGAAGAATCTTAGTTAAGTCTTTTCCATTCATGAAATACAAATAGAAAAACTTAAAAGCTAAATCTATAACATGACATGCTGAGAAAATACTTTATTTTTTTGGATAACTTAGCCTTCAATAAATCGAACAAAGGAGGTCTATTAAAGAATTTATTATATAGGCTCAAAGACTAGGCCTTATAAGTATCCTCCACTTTTTTTCTTTTTAGCATTAGCTCTAGATTAGAGAAAAATTGAATGTGATTTAGTTTTCTCTCTAATGCTATTAAAAACTTTCAAGAGTTCACACCATGGGCTCATCAAAAAAGACTAGCCCAAGAAGTTAGTTGTGGAGCTCTAATATCATAATGGTATGGTTCTGGGATTGTCAAATTCAACTCTATCTTTTCCTAAGAATGATTGTGGTAGGATCAGGGGGGTTGTATCCACCTTCATTCTATGGAGGGATCAACAAAGGAGGGGGGATGGGAGGGTGGGGGAATAGAGGGGAGCTCATTGTCTCAATTTTCTTCGCTTGTTATTATTACACCATCTATTATTTTTAGTGGCCACCCATTCCAATGTGGTATTATATTAAAATTATATTTATATTATCAGAGATACAAGAGACAAGCATCAAATATCACTTATGTTGGAAAAGACTACATCGAAATTTGTAATTACACTTATCCAAAATCATTTGATATGATTTAGACCAATCAATTAAATCATTTGAAATAGCTTTAGTGCACAGTGAGATATTTGGCTTTGGGTTCTATTTTGTTCTTTTTATTTTTTTTATTTTATGTCAAAGGGTTCTCTCCCGGAGAAGCTTATAATATTTATGGCTTTGATGAGGTGTAAAGTAGATAAGATGTATTAACTTGTTAAGTTCCTCGGATATAGAAGAGAAATAGTAAGTCAATGACAATTTCATTTCTAAGTGGAGTTGGTGCTTCTAAGCTAGTGTAGAGTAGTATTCCTATTAGTAACAAGATAGCAAGATAATAAATTAAGAGATTAACATTAAAATATAAATAAAATTTTTAAAAAATTCTTAATTTTTCGAAGATATTTTTTTATTATTACCAAAGAATTCTTGAAATACTATTTTGATAAACAACTAGAATAGTATCTTCTAGTTATATCTTATGAATCAATCTATAAGGTGAATCAATTTAATTTCCCAGTTATATTATTTATAAATAGACTTATAATGTTTTAGTGAAAATTCTATAATTGATATATAAGTTCTCTTATTTTGTTATTCTTATACATATTTGAAATCCTCTTTTAAATAAATTAATTTTTATTAAAATTTTATTTTATTTATCTTAATTATGGTACTTTGGTAGAGATACTAAAAAAATTATAAACCCATTTGAAGACATTATAACTGACAATGTAAATCTTATATATAGGGGATTGGATTGGTTCATCCTATCCTATGAAGCACTCCCTAAGGGGTACCAAAATACTGCTCTAATTATTATTAAGGTATATTCCTATAATTATGAGAAATAATGATACCCATTACAAAATTTGAAAAAGGAACACCTCTTGAAAAAAAATCCAAAAAAAAGATTTTTTTCAAAAGTTCACCCATAAAATATTAAAAAAACTTATAAAATCAGTGTAAGATTATATAGTTTGATAATCTTTACCTATATATGTATATATATATATATAGGCAAATATTAAAAATTTATTATGTGAAACCAAATTATAAGTTTTCTTAACCACAACTTAGGCATAAAAGAATTTCTTACAATTTATAAGTTTTATATAGTTTGATAATCTTTCACTTATCCTCTCTAAATCTATTAAAGAGAAATCTAAGGGTATTTTGTCATATAATTCTCCCACTTATCGAATATATTTAAAAGTTATCAAATCTTTACTTGAAAAAATAGTCTTTCCATAATAAGATATCTTATTTTCCAAGAATACTGATTCTCAAAATCCAAAAATATCTATCAACCCCAATATGATAAGTAAGCGTGAGCTACACTCCAAACATAGACCAACAATAACACTGCGATCAGAAAAAGAAATTAAAGGAGAGGAAGGAGTAGGAGAAGAAAGAAAATAAAAAAAAGAAAAAGACTCTAAAGAGGGAGGAGAAGAAGAAAAATAAGAAAAATCATCAAAGAAAAAAATAAAAAAGATTTAAATCAGTTGGAAGCAAACAAGGAAAGAAATCAATCCATGCAAACCTCAGAAGATGAAACATAAATGAATGAAAAGCAAAACACATCAAGAGGAAGAAAAGAGGTAGAAGTAAAACTCGAAGATTGTGGCCGTCATTTAAATGAAGTCCTTTGCTCGTCCAACACTTCGATCAGCATAGTACAACACAGCCCGTCATGGAGCCCAAACAGGTCCGTGGGCTCCTCCATCACTGATCCTTTCATCTATAGTAGTAGCAATCCATTTCTCTCCCTTTCAATGTCGGAAGTGAAGATCGTAAGATGACAAAAGGATGGTACCATAAGGTTTGAAAAAGTAGATGATTTATATTGGATTTGATATATAATAAGTAGATGTCAAATTTGATGTATGTTGATCTTAACTAGTTTAACCGGACATCATGATTTGATTTAAAATTCTTAATAGATCTTACAATAATCAACAATTAAGTGTTTTATTTCTTTGTCCCTTCGGCTTTACTTGATAGCTAGGAGGTGGTTGGGCTTTTAACCCCCACTAATTTGCGTGTTTGATGCCAAGTGTCAATTGAAATGATTTCAATGTGTGCATTGACCATTTGTGCAATCAATTCATTAGAACTGTGATGATAGTGCAAGTCCTTTCAACTTTACAGTGGTAGTGGGAACCTCTCCTTCTAAATTAAATCAATCATATATAATAAAAAAAATATTGATTTTTGACTGTTAGAGATAATATTTTACACATAATCAAGATTTGACACGTGGAAGTCAATCTACCAATATCATAAAATAATAAAACATAAAATATTTTTCAATAATACTAATCTAATATGAAATTGTTAAGGATTTTAGGTCTATTCAATATTTCTTTTCTCTTACACCCGTTATATTTTACCTCTAATATCGGAGAGATCTATCTAGTTAGATATGACCCCGATGCTGATCTCTTTTTATAGGAAAGACATTAAGTTTCTTTTTCTTTTTCCGAAGATTCTTCTTTGTTGGTACTATCTTTTTATGATTCATGTAATTAATTTGATTTTGAAAGATAAAAAAATTTAGAAGACAAATCACATACGTCAGGTTATCTCCCTAATCCAGATTGACAATCGACCTCATCACTAACCTTTGCCACACTTTGTGCTGAATAGGTTAATCTTTCTTTCTTTGGTGCCTAAAGAAGCATAAGTTTCATCTTAATCCTCTACCTATAATTTCATCGCCTTTCAGTTTTTTTTTTTTTTATCCCATTGGGTGTCACCTCGTTTGGCCTTTGGATCCATCTGAAAGCCTTCAACAATGCCTAAAGAAAGGCTTACACGTGTAGTAAATGCCATACATACGTGTAAGAGGGATTGGAGTATCCTAATTAATCGCCATGCGTCCAATAGCCATATGGTTGGGAAGGAAGAGACCTTTTTGTTGTGTGTGTGAATCATAACTTAACGTCGGCATATCTTTCTATTTGGGATTTATTCTTTATCGTGTATATTGCGGATAGCGACCCACATGATTCCTTTGCACTGCACGTTTAATTCTCTTTAACAACATGGAAAGTATGTAGTCATAAAAAAAAAGAAGTTAACCTCATATGAAGCGTGTCATACTTGGTTTCTTAGAGAGAGAGAGAGAGAGAGAGAGAGAGAGAGGGAAGAGGGTATTGTACATTAAGTTGTTAATTTTCATTATCAAAAAGAATTTTTAATTGTTTAGATGGTAAATGATCCTACTAGTGGCAGCATCTTAAGAGTAATTAATCATCATATATCATTTACTTTTTCACTATATATATATGTATATATATATATATATATATATATATATATATATATATATATATATATATATATATATATATATATATATATATATATATATATATTTGTGATAGTGTCAAATTTGATCATGAATATGATGTGTGAAGATTGATTCGATTTGATTATTTTTTTATATTGCTTTCAAAATCTAAAGTCATTAGTCAAATACTTAAGTAGGATTTTGATATGAGCTCTAGTTGGAGAATCCCAAATAGAATTGTTTGAATATGATTACTTATTATGTTTTTCCAACTTAGATGAAAATAGAATGGGTACACAGTGTTTTCTAGAAAACTTGTACTGAGTATAATTTGCCAAGTCTCTCCATCCTGAAATTAATAATCAGAGGTTATAAAAAATTAGAATGGTTAGAAAAAGTTTTCACAAAGATAAAAAAAATTTATTTGGTACTTCCAAAATCTCTTGAATGTACTACAACAAACTATCAAAGGAATTTTCTTTGAGTCAAGAATGATTTAGAGAATATTTTTATTATAATTTCTACTAACATGTTGAGTCCTTGTGGCTTATTTTATAACTTGGTATCTGATTAATATTTATCCTGATCGTCGAAAACATAACCTAATTGCATCCCTGAATCTAACTTTTGCCACTCTAAGTTCCTAATTTGGAGTTGACCCATTGCTATTTCGTTTGACATGTTTACAACTCTTCAAATGAACATGTATCTACTCTCAAATCACCACACTACAAGTCGGATATGAATTGGATCGTCATCGGCGAATTAAGACACGAAGCCATAGGCAGGTGCGCTTCTCACATCATTTCTACTTTAGTCACTCGTCTTACAATGACTAATAACATCCACTCTAAGTATAATGCAGGACATTAATATAGCCTAATGATCCAACTTGGTGGTCTTGGGATATTCTATCGACACAAACGCATTATATATACGTATAATAATACAATGTTAGGCCAAATGACATGTCTAACATCTTGTCAAGTGCTAATTAATTGAACACATTCCAAAGGATTGGTGGGCATTAGCAGCGGTGCATTAGTTTAAGGGATACGAATCTTAGGATGATCTATCCTGTCACCATGCACATGTTGACCATGTCATCTATTGGCATCACATTGCTCATCCATCAATCGCAGGACGACACGTAGCAGCGCGAGCCGCTCCCCGGCGTGAGACACGCTGACTGAGTCAGAAACCACGCGACTCGCTAAGATTTGGTGTTGGATCACATAAAGCATGCGTCCTTTAGCGTGTCTTTTATGTTGGATTGAGAGGAAATGAAAGCAATATTTACTTGGAATCCCATTCAACCTTACGAAATTAGATGAAATCAAAAAGGAATTACAACGTTCATTGATCTCCAGATCTGTCATGACGCAGGGAATTAACCGAGTCATAACCCGGTGGTGGCCAGGCTGAGCTTGAGGTCCAGCCCGGACGAGTCATCACGGACGGCCGAGTCCACGGCCGTGGAGGTCGGGACCTTGTTGATGGAGAACTTGGAGTAGGAGCTTGGTGCGGTAGTCACCTGAGCCACGTCGTAGACATGAGCGCGGCCGTAGCCGGCCGTGGTGCAGGAGAAGACGGCAGGTCCTGGTGTAACCCCGGGCGCGGATGAGGAGGGGAAGGCACACCCATGCGAAACGTGGAAGGGCGACGGCTGGTAGACCCAGTCGGCATGGCCGGGCCCAGGAGAGGGCGGACCAGCAGAGAGGAGGTGAGGCGGCGGAGTAAAAGCCGAGACAATCGGATTCCGAGGGTAAAGGAGACCGCCGAAGCCGACGCCGCTGTGATGCAGCTGCTGCTGCTGCACTCGCTTCAGCTGCTGCCGCTCCTTCTTATGCGCGTTCTGGTGGCCACCCAGCGCCTGCGAGTTGGCAAACTCTCGGCAGCAGTACTGACACTCGTATTTCCTCTCCTCTCCTCCTCCACCACTTCCGCGTCCGCTACCGGAAGCGGTGGTGGTTGTGGGGGAAAATGAATCGGAGCCCACCCCGGTTTCCTCTCCCTCGGACACGTTGAACCCAAACAGCTTCAGCCTGGGGCTGCTGCTGTTTTTAGACGGGCAGTATCCGATCTCTGACATCTTACTCTCTCGTCCTCAGCCTGTAAAACAGATGTACACCCGAGAGAGAGAGAGAGAGAGACTTTATGTGGGGTTTTAGGGAAGCAGAAGCAGGATCAGCATCAACATCAACTATGAGGAGGAGGAGGAGGAGATGGAGAAGAGGTACAGATGCGGAGAAAACTTTGGAGTTTGGTTTGATTTGCATGGGTTGTTCTCATGTCTCCATATATCTATATATAGCTCGGATTGAGGTATACTAAATCATTAGCGAAGAAAACAAAAAGAGTCTCATAGCAAGAGTAAGAAATGGATCTAGCATGAGAGAGAGAGAGAGAGAGAGAGAGAGAGAGAGAGAGAGAGAGGCCGCAGGAAGTAAGGGAACCCTAGATTGCGCTACTTAAGTATTATTTATGCGTCAGACTATTTTTCTAAAAGGAGTTTTGTTGTCTATATGTACCGCTAAGTTATTTGGAGAAGTGGCATCTGATGATAACAGCAAAAGAATGATATGATTTGAACTGAGTGGGTGCCACATTGATATACTTATATTATAGGTTTCATTGCTTTGTATCTGCCTAGTTAACACTAGAGCAATAAACATACACAGACACACAAAAAAGAAGTCCAACCCTGGCAGTGTGTGCGTGGCAATTTTGCTTGCTTTTAAGTTGGTGGGTTTCATGATGTGTTACCACATACATTCATGCCTGCCCATTACTTTATCATCAGTATTGGTCATTTGGTACATATGCTGCAAACATGGCCGTGTTTATTTTCTCTCAAAAAGATGCATCACATACTGCATGCACTCAATTGTACAAGTTCTTTGACTAGTACCAAACTTCACAGACAATGGAGATTTCAGGATTCTTTTTTCTACTCCACAGGATCCTGTTAGGATCTAGTAAGCCAAAGTTTGTAAGACAGCTGGTAGGAAAGAAAGAAAAAATCTGACTTTGGGTGTGTTTTCCTCCTTTATGGGTTGCTGATCTGTGAAGCCAATGTTATTGAAGTTAGAGTAGGAGTTGCTATACATCTAGTTTACTCTTGTAAAATCTAACACAGACCATAAAGCAGATAGCCAAATCTTCGACATCATCGCCTATCACCAACACTTGAACATCTGTCTATCTCACTCACTCTAAAGCTTTCTTTCTTCCCATCTGCCCTGCTCTAAAGTCTTCCCTCAACTACCAGCAAACAATAATACATGTCACTTAGTGTTGCACAAAGAAGGCCACTTGCAGAAGAAGCAGAAGAATGACCATTCATTGACTGAGTGCATGGCTAAGCAAAATATTCCTCCTAGGAAGGTCTTGAAGAAGATCTGACGCCTCTCGATGAATATTTTAGAAAACTATGCATGCCATAGTTTTCTCCACTCATCTGCTTACT
Organism: Musa acuminata AAA Group; assembly: GCF_036884655.1. Classification (NCBI taxonomy): domain Eukaryota; kingdom Viridiplantae; phylum Streptophyta; class Magnoliopsida; order Zingiberales; family Musaceae; genus Musa; species Musa acuminata. Next base: position 36,383,566 of record NC_088334.1, read on the forward strand.
CCCAACAATCTCTTTTCCTTGGTAAACAGATATGATCAAGCATGTTCACGAGAGGATTAGGGAGTTCGAAGACAGTAGGCCTAATGCTTCCGTAGATCGATAGGAGGCTAGGATTAGCAAAGCACATGGCCTTTCCTTGATATGTGGAACAATTTAAGATGCTCAACACTGTACTACAAGGTGTTATTTATTTACTCTTGCATGATACTAAGTATCTGTGATCTGAAATATTTTTCCCTTCCGACAAGCTTAGAGATGAGTATAAGCAGCTTTCTTGTGCTTTCTCTAAGTTTCATATCATATTTATGTAACTTGCAATTCACTATTGCAGCAACTCACACAGTGGTCAAAGAGTGTTAGAAGGCAGGGAAGACGGTGGTCAAAGAGTGATCGGAGATGGAAGTATTCCCCTCTCAATCCACCCTAAGTTCATTAGAAAAACCTTTGCAGGATTTCAGAGTGTTTTCCTCTGTGTTTCTCCTTCTCATCAAAGTATTAAGATAAATAATATATTTATAAGAATAAATCATAATTCATTAAGTACTCCTCTTACTAGATTCTTAATCTAAATCCTAATTTTAATCCACCAAGGAGATTTGAATATTCTAATAAGCACTCCAAATAATTTGAATCTAATTAGGGTTTCTAAAATACTTATCAATTCTAGGAAATAGACTAATATTTTTTTGGCTTTGTTAATTGAGAGGATATAATATAATAGACATGTAAGATTACCCGAATCATGAGTGAGGTCCACCAAAAGAAGATAAGTGTACCGGTGGATGAGAGAGAGCTTCATATAATATTCACAGGATGACTTCATCCCCTTTCTTTTGGATTCAATTTGTGTGAATAATGGAGAAGATATGATTAAAAATAAGTTGGAAGCATGTTGACCATGCAAGTAATGTGGGCAGGACCCTTAAAATAAGCCCTTTGTATTCCAAGTGACATTACCTACTCCATTGAAAAGTTAATGATGCTTGGATGGATTTGACTTAAAGTCATGTGAAAGGTATCCTACGAACATACTTAATGGAGCCAAGCCCTAGAAATTAATCCTACACTATAGTATTCAATGGAATTGTAGCCAATTCCATCATCTCCATTATCCAATTCTAGTCTCTAGTCTTTAGCTTAGTTAATTGAGGAGGGCAAAAGAATGGAGGTCAGAGTTAGAGTCTAGAAGACCAGTGTTGCAGATGGATGTGATGCTCCAATGGGAGGATTACAGGTTTCTGAGGTGAGATGAATGTATCAGCAAATGGTTTTTGATACACTAAGGGTCTTTGGATTCTGAAACCATTTGTGATAATATTTGTGTCTGCTTCATTAAGTGAGGTGAGTTGTGTGAAGCAATGCAACATTATAAAACCATGGTCAGAACAAACAAACATATTCCATCAACATCAACCCAAACCACTTCCAGTTTTGGAGCATCTACTTATTGACAGTTTATTGTTGTTTAAGGAAACAGCTCATGGAATTCTAAGTATCCAACATGAAGAGAGAGAGAGAGAGAGAGTGCAAATAAATAATTTTACTGTCATGTCAAGGCTCATCCTCTGCATATGTAAGAAGAATTTGTCATCATGCACGCTAAATTGAAGACATGCATATGGTTTTGGTCTGTGACAATGTGTTCGAAACTATATTGTTAATTCAGGATTAATGAGCCTACATTTGATTATTGGGATTTGGGTACCTAATGGCTATTTCAACCCAACTTGGTCTACGATTCCAAGCCTCGAGTCTAAGTTGGCCAGCCCAATATTTTGAACAATTGCAGTATGGTCCAGTCCGATGCGCGAACATCTTTAATCAAAATTCCATAGAGCAGCCCTCCAACCAGCACTTCTACGATGGTGTTCAAATCGATTTTCGATTCCTTTTGGTTAACATAAGATAAGTTTAGATTTATGTAATCGAACTAATTCAAGATCGATTAACTAGTTAATCAATTTATTATATATATATATATATATATATTTATTTATAATTAATGCTGAACCAATGAGTAGCTCTGAAGTCGACTTCTGCGACCCACAAATGGTGCATCCAAGATCTTATTTATTCTTCAGGTGGATAGCGTCATGCGCTCCGAGACCATAAACGTTGGCATACATTTCCAAGCGACCTTTCATGGAACGTGGGCCTTCCAAATGTGCATCTGGATAAGGAGGAAAACATGCATCCCATGATATTTGTGTCCCACCTGTTTGCTACTTGTCCATCAAACTGTTCATTCCTTCGATGACTGGTGCGGAATCAACTAGCACAGCTGCATTTAAGCCTGCCTTCTCTCCTTGCTCGTTTAATTGCTTTTCTCCTTCCCATAGTTTCTGATTCAAATGGAACAGCAGCGTTCAGATCATGAGACGAATCTTACGCCCTCGCATGAGGTCATTGTTTTACTTGCAATTATAGCATTTCAAGAGTTGTTCGATCGATAGTTTAACATCAGCATTTGGTTTTCAGGATTCATCTTTAGGGACAAAGGAACTACCGTTTGCAGTGCTGTTGGTTAGCAGATTGAAAGAGAGAACGAGAGATGCCGAGATCGAGACGGCTCAGTTGTCGAATGATCTTCAGATGGCCAGAGGTGAAGCTAAAGAACTCTCTCTCAAGATCGAGGAATCTAATGCCAAAGCAATGGTCCATAAGTTGAAGCTTCAAAATCTGCTGGGGGACACCAAAAGAATCCTCCATGAAGCAAATCACAGTCACTACGCACAAGTGTTGACAGAATTGGAGGACGTCAAGAAACAATCAAGGAAACTCCAACTTGAAATTTCTTCTGCTTTAGACACGAAAGCCAGCGCAGAGAGGGAAGTCGAAGACTCCTCCACGAAGTCGAGGTTGTTTGTGAGCTATATCGACGAGATAAAGGAGGAGATCGCGATAGCCACCGTCGAGGAAGCATTGATTAGCCTGGCTGGAATTGAAGCCGACAGAGAGCTCAAAGAAGTCGAAGCCCGACGTGAAGCAGAAGTCGATCGCTTTCGTAAAAGCATGGAAAAGACTAAGAGCACAATCAATGATCTCCATCAAGATGTCAACTATGCCGGGAAGCTGCAGAAGAAGCTGGCTGTGACTGCTTCAGATGTCAATGTCTTGCAGACTGAGATAGAGCTCATTAGAGCCATGGACAAGAACTGTCATCACAATTCCTCTGCGAACAGTTCTTCTTCACTACAATCTACTGATGCCGAACTAGAGACGGCAAAGAGAGAATTACTGAGCCTTAAACAAGGAGGCTTTCAGCTCATGGCTGAAATGGATGCTGTGAGGGACGTACTACAACAAGTAGCTTATGAGAAGGAGCATTCAAGCAACTTGAAGAAGAGAACGGACTCCAGTCTGGCGCATCTCAATCATAAGCTCAACAAAGCCATGTCCAAGTTGGAAATTGCCTCATTGGCCGAGAAGAGAACTCAAGCCGTAGTCTCCAACATCTCGGCGGCATTGCAACAAATGCAGACAGATATAGGTGCAGCCAAAACGGAAACACAGCGACTCACCGAGGAGATTGTAGCTGTAAGGATGGAGATTGTGAAGACCAAGGACCACAGTGTCTTGATGGAGGAGAGACTTGAGGCTGCAACGGATGAGCTCAAAGCAGCGAAAGCATCAGAAGCAGTGGCGCTCGAAAAGCTGAGAACAGTCACTGAAAGCGCCATGAGTGACCGAGCAATGATCTCAGCTTTGTATGGTTCCACTGTGACCATTTCCAAGCACGAGCAGGCGGCAGAAGCATCGGGAGATGATGGGAAAAAGCTTTGCAGAGCAAAGAAAGGAAATGTTTATAGGAAGGCAGTCCAGGATAGAGAACCACAGAAGAAAATTATGCAGGCCATCAGATCGAAGCATGCAGCAGCAGTGGCAAGGAGATCTCTCACTGTCAGTGGTGTCCAAGGGGCAGCAAGGAGGGCGAAGGTTAGAGGGCCATCGGTTTCATCAGGAAGGCAACAGCCCAGCGTCGTGTCTTCAACCTTATGCTTAGCGCCCAGGAGGAGGAAGACGATCTTGCTTAACCTAGTGAGATTTCTCAGAGGAAGCAAGTAGGTCATGAGAGCAAAGCCATGGACGAGTGTGTTGCGGTAGAAGATACGGCTGGTGCCTTGCTGCAGAAAGCTGATAATTATCGTGATCTGTAAATTTTAACTAGAGATAAATGAATGATGTATTATATCATATGACATGTTTTTGGCCTTTCTAGTGAAGCAGGACATTATTGCTCATATACAACTAGTTAGTTTATGGCTTCTGTAATATTAGTATTCCAATGAAAGAACGAGGTTTCTTTCCAATCGTATGAGTAATTCGTGTCTAAGTGAGTCCTCGATCTCAAGCTCGTATGAGCCCCCTTGGGATGTGATTTTGGGTGGAACAATGATTCAGACTCGAGAACTTGATGTTTCCTACAAAACTCAAGTTACTATTTATTAGCTTGAGGTACGAGTTAAGACCCTACATAATCGAAAAGGTCCAAGTCAGTGAGACCATATTTCTCTATTTTGCTTCTTCTTCTTCTTCTTCTTCTTCTATTTTGCTTTCAAAAATTAGATTGTCTATGAAACTTTTTTACTTTTCTAAGTATTATAGCACTAATTTGTAACTGGTTACTTAACTTTATATGATATTTCGAATGGAGTGGGCCTTACCAAGTATTCTCTGTTCTATTGCTTGTTCTCTAAACAAAGAAAATTGAGGGAGCCTGACTCCTTTGAAAAAAATATTATAAAAATAAAATTTCTTTTTCTAAATGTCTTCACACCTTCCAAAGTCCTAACTACAATATCACATCATTTAGCTCACTTTCTCTGTTTTTTTTTAGCATGAAAGCGTTAAAAAGAATTATTTTAGAATATCTTACTTCAAAAATCTTTTATAGTTTATTAGAATCCATATATGAATTTTGATTGATAGGAAAACGTTTAATTGTATATCGAGATCACTCGAAACCACTTTTCTAGTTTACAATCGACATGCCTATTAAAATTGCCATCATTCATTAAGAAAAAAAAATGGATATTGGTGCAAAGCACCCATCATTTCATTCCAAAAGTTTTGAAATGTACAACAACAGGGATACAAATCGAAACTTTTTTCATTCCGTCCTCTTTCTCTTGTGCCATTGATCTCATTATGACTGGCTTTACATTATCAAGTAGACCTCTCAATACATTGGTTGCAAGATATGAATGTACAGAAACAAGAACCAATCCTCAAAAATATACCAACAAGCAGTTTTATAGTAGACAATGCATCACTACAAACATAATCATTTTGTTGTTGCTTCAACAAAGATATATAGCTTCCAAAAGGTGGCTAGGATAAAAGTTGTATCAAGATTTCATGCTTCAGAGAATCAAGGTTGATAAGTATATTACGAAATGGTAATTAGATTCAAGCTACATGGAGGATTAGAAATATGATAAAATTCAAATAAAAAATATATATATCAGCAAATTAAAATTTATTAATATAAAATATATTATATATCTTAAGGTTTTGATGAGAGAAAAAAATTGAGAGAAAATACTTTGGGTGTTCCTATGATTTTGTTTTTAGATATAGAAAGGATTGAGAAAGTAGTTTTTTAAATTTGTATAAAAGAGGATATATAAGATAATCATTACTTGAGTCTACGTTAAATTAAGAGAAATATTCTTTATATTTAATTTTCTTGTATAGTATACAAGATATTTCATGACTTAAATTTGATCTTCTAACTTATACTATCGAACTAATTATATTTCTTATTTGACATACCTATGACATCTAACATAATTCTTTTGTTGATTTTCTTATTTATATTTTTATATTAATCTTTGATTTTTCTTTTAGTTTCTAAACATTCTGTCTCATAACATATTCATTTCATTTTATTGGACTAACTTGAAGTGTCATGGGAGCAGAGAATAAAGTTGGGTAGGCAGTCATATTTGCTAGTCGGTTAGGTCATGAGAGGACACAAAAGAAAAAGTATAGGAGGCGGAGGGAGGTGAGTCAACAGTCCATTGTGCTGCTTTGACTTGTTATTCCACACATTTATTGTTATATTCTTCTGCTGTTCAATCTTCTTCTCAATGATGCCTGTGATTGCGTAGATATGACCATTTCTGAATCTTTCCAAACAAAAGTTGACTTGCATGCACCATATTGACATTTATTGTTGTACTCTTCTGCTGTTCAATCTTCTTCTCAATGATGCCTGTGATTGCGCAGATATGACCATTTCTGAATCTTTCCCGAATAAAAAAAAAAAACAAACTTGCATACACCAAATTGACGATGCAAAAACTGCTGAAGACTTACTCAACCCAACACTGGCAATGATGATGAGAAGCAAAGCAAGTCTCACCGAATAAAAATTCCTTTATTTTTTTAGATAATTTATCTAACAAAATTTTACTAATCTATTTTTATGGGTTGATACTCTCCATTGAGAAACTATCGAAGAATATTTATTTTCATTAATTGATGACTTTTTCTAAAAATATTATTAATTTTAGTTTTTTTTTCCTACAGTCCCTGATTTGAAAATTGCTCAAACAATATCCCTTGGCGAGTTATTTTATTCATTTAGCCGTGGACATCTAAGCTATTAATTTTTGGCCCAAAACAATGGGTATTAGACCGCTGGTTCAATAAAGCTAGAGAAGGTACACTGCTAGTATAACATTTTAACTTTATGATATAGTGTACAATGAGCTACTTGTCATAGTATGGGTGGTGACCTTGATGAAAAGCAAAAAAGCTTCTCCTTTTTCACTTTTTTTTCTTATTCATCTACTAATTTTCTTTCCCTTCTTCCGTTGGTAACTACTGTTCTTCTTGTCCATCTCTTCTTGTTTTTTTCTTTCTTCTTAAATAAAAAAAATAAAAAAATCATGTAAGTAGATTAATATCTTTAAAAAATATTTATTTCATGCTATACTTTTATGGAAGCCAATGTGTTATAAATAATTATATTATAATATTATTAAATCTCGAATTTTGATGATGAAATCAATTGATGAGTTTGTAATCTAATCAATTTTCGAGAAAAGTAATATTAGACTATCTTCGATTATTAAAAAGATAGAATGATTAAAGTAGGAGAATCGAAAATTGGGTCGAAGTCAGAGATCGAGCATTGAGCCGGAAGAATCAGATATTACACCAAGATCAAATGTTATGAGAGTCAACATGCCAAATGGTCGGGCAATACGTTGAAGGAAAGTACGATGCGTCGAAAGTTCGAATGAACCAATGACATGCTGGACAACATAAAATTCTTGTATTGTAATTGTTTATCTTGATCGTTATAGTTTAGGTCTAATTGAGTTAGTTTTGGGTATAACCATACTAAGTCAATTAAATAGCTCATTAAGTTTAAATCGGGATTGATTTGGGCCCATTGAGAGGCTCATTCAATGATCCTCAGTTGGGTCAGGTAGTGGCACCACCAGACCAGGTGGTGGAACCACCTATGAGTTGGAACGTATAAAGTGTATATTTTCTGAAAGACCTGACGGTGGTACCGCTGGTGTCAGACGGTGATACCACCCAGACTGACGATGGTACTATCCAGACTAGCAGTAGTATCGCCAATACACGATCTCCCATGTTATCAAATGGTAGTACCACTAGTGATTAATGTTGTAGGTAGTGGTATCACCCAACATTAGGATAGTACTGTCAGGACCCCAAAAACCCAAGGATGAGACTTTTTTGCTCTATTTTTGAAGTCATTTGGGGCATATAAAAACCCCACTCATTTTTGCTTAAGTTAGAAAGAAAAGTGAATGAAAAGACTTGTGATTCTAAGTTATAAATATTTAAAAAGTGTTAAGTGTTCCCCTCTTCCTCTTTAAAGATTAGAGCTCATTCTAAGCGAGATGAGAGATTTGTAAAGGTTCTCTTCTAAACCTATGAAAAAAAGAAAGAGTTGTAAAGAGGGTAGTTGGTCTTCGCCCATTTAAAGAAGATCGTTAGTGAATGCCAATGGCCTCGATGGAAGAGGAATCAAGAGTGGACGTAGGTCACGATGACCGAACTACTATAAATTCGATATACATTTCCTTTTTGCTCTTCATTGCCATTACTTTCTAATTTAATTGCTTATTACACTTACTCTAAATCAAGCACATTTTTTATATCGATTTTCATCGAACAAAAATTTTAAAATCGTAATTTTATGAAAGCACTAATTCACCCCCCTACTTATTGTTATTACGGTCCTAATAATTGGTATCAAAGCCAAGTTTCTCTCGGTTGGTTTAACACCCAAGAGAGATTAAATGGACGTTGCTAGCAATCAAGATGGTCACTCTATCACTCATTTTTATATGTTCAATGGGACGGACTATACGTATTGGAAAACATGAATGAGAATTTTTTTGATTTATATGAACTTTGATTTATGGAATATTATCAAATGTGATTTTCAAAAATCCTCTAGACCAATGAATGAATAGAATGATCTAGAGAAAAAATTGTTTTCTTTAAATGCTAAAACTATGAATACTTTTTTTTGTGTGCTTTATACAAAAATGAGTTTAATTGTATTACACATGATATTTGACACACACTCGAAGTTATACATGAAGGCACAAGTAGAGTTAAAAATTCTAAGATTAATCTTTTGGTGCATAGTTATGAATTATTTCGAATGAAGCCAAGTGAAACCATTGGCGACATGTACACCCATTTTACGGATGATGTCAATGGTTTAAAAGCTCTTAGTAAATATTTTATGAATCTTGAACTTATTAATAAAATTTTATGATCTTTTCCAAAAAAATTGGGATCAAGTAACCGCTATTCAAGAAGCAAATGACTTAAACTATTTTCCTCTTGAAGAATTCATGGGGTCATTAATGACCTATGAAATGACTTGTAAAGCACATGATAAACATAAGAACAACCTTCCAAAGAATAAAAAGGATATGACACTTAGAACTAAAGAAGACCACTCGAGTGAATACTTAAGTGATGATGATGACTTAGCACTCATCATAAGAAAATTTAAAAGATTTATAAATAAAATAAAATAAATCTTGTAAAATAAGATATTAAGAACAAAGACGAACTCAAAAAGAATATAATCATATGCTATAAATGTAAGAAGTTGGGACACTTCAAAAGTGAATGTCCACAATTGAAAAAGATATTAGCATAAAAGAAGATGAAATCACTTAAGGCGACTTTGGATGAATCAAATGCATCAGAAGGTGAGGAGCAAACAAATGAAGATGAAGTGATAAAATACGCTTTAATGACTCTCAATGACGAGGTATATGACTCAACTGAAACCCATTTATCTTATGATAAATTACTTAATATTTTTCATGATTTATATGATGGTTTTAAATTAGTTTATAAGAAATATAAATTACTAAAAAAGATTATGCTTCTCTTTTTAGTAAACTTGAAAATTTTAAAAATAAGCATGATAATTGTATGTTAACCTCTTGTACTAAATGTAAAGAGTTGAACTTAGTCAAAAAGGAAAATATGGTATTACAACAAACTTTAGAAAAAAATTAAAACTAAAAATAAATAATTAAACATAATCCTTGCTAACAAAGGTCATGTATATAAAAAAGAAGGAATTGGCTTTATGAGGAAAATATGGTATTTTCCTCTTGTACTAAATGTTAACCTCTTATACTAAATGTAAAGGGTTAGACTTAGTCAAAAAGGAAAATATGGTATTACAACAAACTTTAGAAAAATTTAAAATTATAAACAAATAATTAAACATGATCCTTGCTAATAAAGGTCATGTACATTAAAAAAAAAAAAGGAATTGACTTGATGAGTAATAACACTTAACATGGTTATATTACATGTTTCCCCCAAAATTAAATATATTTTTTATGGTAGAAGTGGTCATTATGCTTATAAATGTTCATTTAAAAAATTTAGTTTGGGTTCCTAAAGAAACCATAAATAACTAAATGCTAATAGTCAAGATAGGTAGATCTTTTCATGAGGGACCCAAAGTTAAATGGGTACCTAAAAGCACACTTATTTCTTATAGATATGTCTATAATAAAAAAACTAGAGCAAGAAATTATATCTTGATAGTGAATGCTCAAGGCACATGATTGAAGATCAATACATTTCTCTAAGCTTATTAGCCAAGACAAATGATATGTCACATTTGGAGTCAACAACAAAGGAAAAATTATTGACAAAAGAAATATAGGTAATAAATCAAACTAATTGAAGATATTTTATTAGTAGATGGTTTAAAATATAACTTACTAAGCATTATTCAATTATGTGATAAAGGATATAATATTAAATTTAAATATAATGCTTGCATTATATAGATACCACACAAAAATAGATATATGATTACCTTAAGGACTAATAATGTGTATACTATTGATCTTGATGATTTTTGCAATGAAACTTATTTTTTGATTTTAAACGATAATGCATGATTTTGGCATAGGAGATTAGGTCATATAAGTATGAAACTAATTTCACAAATTATAACTAAAGAACTTGTAAGAGGTACGCATAGAATTAAATTTATCAAAGATAAAGTTCGTGATACATGCCAACTAGGTAAACAAATAAAGAGGAGCTTTAAGTATAAAGATCAAGTAAGTACCTCTAAACTACTATAATTAATTCATATAGATCTATTTGGACCAATTGATATCGAAGTAGTAAATACACTTTTGTTATTGTTGATGATTATGGTAAATATACTTGGACATATTTCTTAGCAAATAAAAATAATTATTTTAAATATTTTTTAAAATTTTATAAACAAGTTTAAAATGAAAAGGGTTTTATGATTTCTTCTATTCGAAGTTATCATGGTGGTGAATTTAAAAACCATGATTTTCAAGATGTTTATGATTTAAATGGGTATAACCATAATTTTTTTACTCTAAGAAACTCATAATAAAATAGAGTTATTGAGAGAAAAAAAAATAAAAGTTTACAAGAAATGGTAAGAATCATGCTTAATGAACATAGCCTACCCGAATTTTTTTGGATCGAAGCCATTAACATAACATGCTAAATAGGGTTCTCATAAGACAATTACTATTTTAAACTCCTTATGAATTGTGGACCCAACATTTCATATTTTAAAATTTTTGGTTGTAAATATTTTATTTTAAATAAAAAGTATACCTTAGGAAAATTTGATGCAAAATCCGATTATGGTATTTTTCTTGAATATTTTACTATTCCTAAAGCTTTTCGAGTATTTAATAAAAGAACCTTGGTTATCAATGAATTTATCTATGTTGTTTTCAATGAGTTTTTTAAATTTAAGAAAAATGATCTTAATGATGATTTTGATTTTGATACTTTGAATTTAAATGAAAATTCTTCTCTCCCAAGCAACTTGGATACTTCCAAAGAATCTTTACCTAAGGAATGAATATATGTAGATGCTCATTTTAAGGAGCTAACCATTGGAGATACATCAAAAGGTGTTTAAACTCATTCTTCATTTAAAAATTTTTATAGTAATATTATCTTTTTATCAAAAATTGAACCTAAATGTATTGATGATGCTCTAAAAGATGATTCATAGTTTTTTACAATACATGAATAATTAAATCAATTTAAAAAAAATAAGGTGTGAATGTTTATTCATAGACCTAGTGACCATATTATAATTGATACTAAATGAGTTTTTAGGAATAAGCAAGATAAACTTGGTATCGTGGTTCAAAATAAGGCTAGAGTAGTAGCCAAATGTTTCAATCAAGAAGAACGTATCGACTATGAAGAAACCTTTACTCCTGTGGCAAGACTTGAAGCCATAAGGATACTCATTGCCTATGCATATTGTAATAATTATAAGTTATTTCAAATGGATGTTAAAAGTATTTTTCTTAATGACTTTATTTTCGAAGAAGTTTATATTGAACAATCACCCGGATTTGAGAATGTTCATTTTTTAAATCATATTTTTAAGTTATCTAAGGCTCTATATGGATTGAAACAAGCCTCAAGGGCTTAGTATAAGAGACTTAGTTCATTTCTTATTAAGAATAACTTTTTGAAATGCAAGGTCGATACCATATTATTTATTAAATATTTTAAAAATAATTTTTTTATACTTCAAATTTATATTGATGATATTATTTTTAATTCTACAAATAAGTCTTTGAATCTTTTACCAAAAATATGAGCCAAGAATTTAAAATGAGTTTAATGGGTGAATTGATATTTTTCATAGGATTGCAAAGTAAACAACTAAGTGATGAAATTTTTGTTAATCAAACTAAGTATGCTTTGGTTCCATTAAAACGATTTAATATGGATAGTATTAAGGCTCTTAACACACTAATGAGCACTTCTATAAAATTAGATATGAACCATGATATAGAATGTTTTGATCAAAAAATTTATAGGGGTATGATAGGTAGCTTACTATACCTCACAATAACTAGACCAGATATTATATTTAGTGTTGGACTTTGTGCTAGATTTCAATCTAATATCAAATAATCTTACTTTAAAGTAATTAAAAAGAACTTTTAATATAGGATTATGGTATCCAAAATCTAAATATTTTGAATTGATTGCTTATGCCAATGTTGATTTTACCGGATGTAAAATAGATAGAAGAAACACATTTGGAATATGTCAACTCCTAAGTCATATACTTGTTTCTTGGTCTTCCAAGAAATAAAATTATATTCCTTTATCTATAGCCGAAGCTGAATATTTCAGCAATAGGTATATGTTCTGCACTAATTTATTTAGATGAAAAATACTTTAGAAGACTATGGACTTTACTTGAAAAATATTTATATAAAATATGATAACACTAGTGTAATATATTTAATAAAGAATCTCATTCAATATTATAAAACTAAATATATTGATATTAGACATCATTTTATTAGAGATCATGTTAATAATCATGATATATCATTAGAAAAGAATTAGGCATGTTAAACCTTCCGAATACATGAATTCTTCTAACATATTTTTCGGATCATTATCTTGATTTCTCGGTTTTCATGACTTGAGTTTTCTTTTTGACTCAAGATCATTTCCTATCATTCCTTCTTGCTATTTACAAAGAAGAGATTTATCAAAAATGATTTATGATCTTTTGGTATTCATGACTTGATCTTTCTTTTTTTTGTGATGATTGAAATATTAATATAAATTTTTCCACGATTGAATCCTTCCCTTCTTCTTTTTTTTTTTTTTTAATGACAAAGGGGAGAAAGATAATTACTAGCATGCCCATCTCAAGAGAAGCAAAAGTGCTAACTTGCATATCTCAAGAGAAGCAAAATTGCTAACTTGCACATCTCAAAAACTTGCTAGCTTGCATGTTCTAAAGTGAAGTAAAACTTGCTAACTTACTAGCTTACATGTTTTAAAAAAATTACTAGTTGCACTTTTCTCCTTTTTGTTGATGACAAAGGGGGAGAAGTAATAATAAATGATTTAAAAATTTTAATGTTTTGGTATCATGCATATTATACTCAAAGTGATGATATGAAATTTTATGTTTTGGAATTATACATGTTATAATGTACCTTGATGATTTGGAATGTAATACTTTAACTTATGATGATTATGATTAAAAGGTTATCATTTTTTTGAATTCAAGTATATTTCAATATAACATATAGATAAGAGGAGTTTAGTTAAATTTTGTCATCAATTGGTTCTCATCATTAAAAATGAGAAGATTGTTGAATCTCAAATTTTAATGATGAAATCAATTGATGAGTTTGTGATCTAATCCATGTTTGAGAAAAGTGATGCAGGACTATCTTCGATCATGAAAAGACAAAATGATTGAAGCAGGAGAATCAAACGTTGGGTCAAAGTCAAAGATTGGGTATCAGGCTGGAAGAATCAAATATTGCGCCAAGATCGAATGTTGCAGAGTCAACATGTTGAAGGATCGGGCAATACGCTGATGGAAAGCTGTAGGGAAATCGAGGGACAACATCACATGTGCAGTGGAAAAACAGAAATAAAAAATCCTAAATTTCCTAAAATATGTTCATCATCGTGCAAAAATTGGTGCGCAAAATTTGTGAAAATGAAAATCACGCATGAGATAATTGTGTTACCGATGGAGATCGTATATCCTTGAATCCCTATAGATATGTAGTGTTAGGATCAAGAGTGGAACTAAGAGGGAGGGTGAATTAGTGTAACGGAAAACTTTCACAATTTTAGAAAAATATTTGTTTCGTTGTGTTAATTGCTCCCTAACTTAATTTACACTCTAACTACGATAATTAAGACATAATTTACAGTGCTTCTTATTCTGGTGCGTTAATTGCTCTTTCGGCGAGCTTCCGGCGTACTTCCGGTGAACATCCAACGAAATCTCGGCAATGTTCCGACGGACTCCCGGCGGACTCTCAGCAAGCTCCTGGACTTTATGACAATCTTCTTAGCGAGTTCTAACGAGCTTCTTTAGCAAGCTCCTGGACTTCTCGGTTGGTTCCGGTAAATCTTCCGACGAATGTCCGGACTTCCATCGAACTCTCGAACTCCCAGTGAGATCTCGATCTTGACTCCGGCACAACACCTGCTTTATGTCTTACTGCTATTGTAGTTAATCCTGCACACTTTTCTCAATATATAGATTAGATTAAACAAATTATAATTGACTTCATCATCAAAATCCGAGATTCAATAATCTCTCCCTTTTTTATGATGACAATCAATTGCTGATGAAGTTAACCTTAACTCCCCCTATCTATATGCCATACTTGAGAAAAGACATTCTTGAATTCAAGGCCTTTGAATTAAGGAAACAAACTGATAAGATAAGTTTATTAAACTTATCAACATGTACATCATGATTCCTATCATGATCTAACATTCTCAAAATACGATATCAAGTATTTTTCAAAATGATGTCAAGGCATCATATCCATTTTCAAGTATGATATTTCAAATATGAAAGATGACAAAGATAACAATTCAGTATTCTATGGCAAACATTTGTCATCAACAAATATTTCAAGTATATATGATGAAATACATTGTATACATTTGTCATCAATTTACCATATTTTGGTATTATTTCTCCCCCTTTGTCATCAACAAAAAAGAGAACAATTCAATAATGCAAGTGTGGTAAAAAAAATCAAGCAAGTTTCACTCTCAAAAGTTCTCATCATTAAATGTTATCAATATTAAAATGATTGATTTCAATAACTTCTCCCCCTTTGTCATCACATTTTGCATTAAGAAGAGGAAAGAGGGTAAGGAGGGAATCCATTAAGAACTAAATTTGTGAAATGATTTGAATCAAGTAAAAAATGATAAAGAAGTTTTTGTTAAAACATGCTTTCATTTTGACAAAGAGAAGGGATTCATGAAAAGGATCGAGATATCAATATGAAATCAAATCCCTATGAAAATTATCACACAAATGCTTTCATTATCACACACGAGAATTCATCTTTCAAGGATTAATATATCCATTGGAATTCCTTCAATTTTCATGGGAGAGGAGTATCACATAAAGAAAAAATTCATGAATAAAACTTCATAGTGAGAAGAGCATTATATCAAATCCATTTCTTATTAAAAATTCATAAGAGTGAAATCCGTGAGAGATGCATTTGTCAATGATTTCCATGAATCAAACATCAAGATATGTATAAACACTTCATGCATTTATAAAATGTTTTGTCATAGCCTATCATCACTACTTGTATGAGATAATATCATTAGTGCTTGTAGCACTTAAAAGTTAAGAATCCGATTAAAACTTCTCAATATTCAATAGAAATCATAATCATCAAAGTAAACATGATATTGCATCATTGTATGATAACATGCTCACCATTTAAAGAGATCACAACATTATAGAAACTTTCAGCATCAAAGCACAAAATTCCAACATCAAAGTAAACAACATTTATTGAAGCACACAACCTTATCATCATGTATAATTCACATCATAAAATTATCAGTACAGTATTTAAGTGAGTGATCCAAAAAATCAAGAATGTTCAAAAATGAAATTCATGCATTCAGACAAATTAACATTCATAATTCTTTTCTAATAAAATCAAATTGTTCTTCACTTAAGGGCTTTGTAAAAATATCGGCTAATTGATATTTCGTATCGATAAACTCTAAGATTTTATCATGATTATTAACATGATCTTGTATAAAGTGATGCATAATATCAATATGTTTAGTTCTAGAGTGTTGAATTTGATTTTTGTTAAACATATTTCATATTGCACTTGTGTTATCACATTTTATGAGAATGTTTTTCAGGTGAATCTTATAATCCTCTAAAGTGTTTTTCATCCACACAACTTGTGCACAACATGCACTAGCTGCAATGTACTCGGCTTCGGTTGTAGATAGTGCAACCGAATTTTGTTTCTTGGAAGACCAAGAAACAAGTGTGTGTCCTAAAAATTGACATGTTTCGGATATGCTTTTTCTATCTAATCTACATCCAGTAAAATCTGCATCAGTATAAGTAATTAGCTCAAAGTTCTCAGATTTTGGATACCATAATCCTAGATTTGTGGTTCCTTTAAGATATCTAGGTATTCTCTTAATTGTTTTAAGATGAGATATCTTAGGAGTAGATTGAAACCTAGCACAAAGTCCTACACTAAACATGATATCCGGTCTAGTTACGGTGAGGTATAGTAAACTTCCTATCATACCCCTATAAGCTTTTTAATCAAAACTTTCTCTACTTTTATCAATATCTAACTTAGTAGAGGTGCTCATAGGAGTATTGATAGCCTTTGAGCTATCCATATTAAATCTTTTTAGCAAATCTAAAGCATATTTTGTTTGACTAAGAAAAATATCATTGCTAAGTTGTTTAATTTGTAAGCCTAAAAAGAAGGTTAGTTTCCCCATTGGGCTCATTTCAAACTCTAGACTCATACTTTTAGCAAATGACTTGCATAAAGATTCATTCGTGGAACCGAAAATAATATCATCAACATAAATTTGAACAATAAAAAAATTATTTTTAAAATTTTTTATAAACAATGTAGTATCGACCTTGCCTTTAGAAAAATTATTTTCAATAAGAAATGAGCTAAGTCTCTTATACTAAGCCCTTGGGGTTTGTTTTAATCCATAGAGAGCTTTAGTCAATTTAAACACATGATTAGGGAGATTATTATTCTCACATCTAGGAGGTTATTCAACATAAACTTCTTCAAAAATAAAGTCATTAAGAAAAGCATTTTTAACATTCATTTGAAACAACTTAAAATTATTACTACTAGCATAGGCAAGGAACATCCCTATGGCTTCTAATCGTGCCACAGGAGTAAAGGTCTCTTCATAATCGATCCCTTCTTTTTGGTTGAAACCTTTAGCCACTAATCTAGCCTTGTTTCTAACCACGATACCAAATTCTTCTTGTTTGTTTCTAAAGACCCATTTAGTATCAATAATTAAATGATCATTTGAGCTAGGAACAAGCTTCTATACATCATTTCTCTCAAATTGATTTAACTCATCTTGCATTGCGATGACCCATGAATCATTTTTCAAGGCCTCATCAATGCATTTAGGTTCAATTTGGGAGAGAAAAGCGGTGTTTGCATAAAAATTCTTAAGAGAGGAACGAATTTGAACCCCTTTAGATATGTCTCCTATGATTTGCTCCTTAGGATGAGCATCTATATACTTCCAATCCTTAGGTAAGGATGTTTCAGAAGTAAATGCATTCAAGTTGCTAGATGGAGAAAGGGTTTCATTTAAATTTAAAACATCAAAATTAACATCATCATCAAAATTATTTTTCTTAACTTCGGAAACTTTATTAAAAACAATATGAATAGATTCTTCTATAATCAAAGTTCTTTTATTAAAGATATAAAATATTTTAGAAATAGAAGAATAGCCAAGAAAAATTTCTTCATCAGATTTAGCATCAAATTTTCCTAAGACATCTTTTTTCATTCAAGATAAAACACTTACACCCAAAAACTTTAAAATATGAAACATTGGGTTTTTTGTTGTTCCATAACTCATAAGGAGTTTTGGTGAGTAAGGGTCTTACTAGAACTCTATTTATGACATAAGATGCTGTGTTTACGGCTTCAGTTCAAAAATATTTGGGTAAGCTATGTTCATTCAATATGGTTCTTACTATTTCTTGTAAGTTTCTATTCTTTATTTCTACTACTCCATTTTATTGAGGATTTTTTGGAGTAGAGAAGTTATGGTTATATCCATTAGATTTACAAAATTCTTAGAAATCACGGTTTTGAATTTCGCCACCGTGATCACTTTGAATTGACGAAATCATAAAACCCTTTTCATTTTGAACAAGTTTACAAAACTTAAAGAAATACCTAAAGCATTCACTTTTGTGTGCCAAAAAATAAGTCCATGTGTATTTACTATAATCATCCACGATGACAAATGCGTATTTGCTACCTCCTAGGCTTGTTGTAGCAATTAGTCCGAACAAGAACATATGGATCAATTGCAAAGGTCTAGAGATGCTTATTTGGTTCTTAGGTTTGAAGCTACCTTTTATTTATTTTCCTAGTTGACATGCATCACATACATTATCTTTGATGAACTTGATATGAGGAATTTCTCTTATAAGTTCATTGGCTAAAATTTGAGTGATTAGTTTCATGCTAGCATGACCTAATCTCCTATGCTAAAGCCAAGCATCGTCATTCAAAACTGAAAAACACATTTCATTGCAAAGATCATTAATGTCAATAGTGTATAAGTTATTTTATTTTAGTGCAATCATAGATGTGTTTTTGTATGGTTTTTCAATAATGCAAGCATTAGATTCAAATTTAATGATGTATCTTTTATCATACAATTGACTAACGCTCAAAAGGTTATGCTTTAAGCCATCAACTAACAATACATCTTTAATAGAAAAGATGGATTTGTTACCTATGGTTCCTTTGCCAATGATTTTACCTTTGTTGTTGTCTCCGAAGGTGACATATCCTTCATCTATGCTAGTGAGCTTAGAGAATTGAGATGGATTTCCAGTCATATGCCTTGAGCATCCACTATCAAGGTACCATCTCTTGCTCCTAGCTTGTGATGGTAAACGTTTCTATAAAAAATGATGATTTTTAGGTACCCATTTGATCTTGGATGCCTCAAAAATCGATCTACATAACTTATCATGTTGCATTGAGTCATTTGAGGTTCTTTTAGGAACCAAAATTAATTTGTGTGAACTACATTTCTTAAATGGATAATGATAAGCTACATGCCTAAATTTGTAACAAAAGTTACATTTCTTTTAGATTGAAACATGCAAAGTAGGGCCTTTAATAAAGGTGGTTGGATTTTGGTGAGAGCTACTCACAAATCTGATTCCACCTTTTCTATGAATCCTTGTTGGCAAGGATCATGTTTAAGGATTTACTACTAACCTCAAACTTTTCTAAGGTTTTCTTAAGTAGAAAGTTTTCCTTTTGAAGTAATTCTAGTTCATCACATTTCGTACATGAAGCTAAACTATTATTGTACTCAACTTTTAATCTATCATAATCACTAATAAGAGAATCATGCTCCTCATCTCCAATAGCCATTAGTGCATAGCGAGCAACTTGCTCGGTGTTGGTTGGCTCCTCTTCTTCGGAAGCACTTGAGTTGTCCCATATAGCTTTGAGAGCCTTCTTCTTTGGTTGCCTCCTCTTTGCTTAGGGACATTCACTCTTGAAGTGTCCTGGCTTCTTGCATTCATAACAAATCACTTGTTCTTTCTTAAGTTCAAATTTATTTTTAGTATCATTTTTAAATTTGTTCTTTTAATGATTTTTTTTGAATTTTCTTGTTAAGAATGCCAAGTCTTCATCAAGGTCCTCATCACTTGAGGTTTTTTTCAAGTGTTCTTCTTGTGTTCTCAGTGCCATATCCTTCCTGTTCTTTGGAAGGGTGTCCTCAAGCTCTTCATGATCTTTACATATCATTTCATAGGTCATTAGTGACCCAATTAATTCTTCAAGAGGAAAATAATTTAGATCTTTGGGCTCTTGAATGGTCGTTACTTTAGGGTCCCAACTTTTTAGAAGGGAACTTAAAATCTTATTAACAAGTTTAAAATCCGAGAAACTTTTACCAAGTCCTTTTAGACCATTGACGACATCCGTAAATCAAGTGTACATATCTCCAATGGTCTCACTCTATTTCATTCGAAACAACTTATAAGAATGCACTAAAAGATTAATTTTTGACTCCTTCACTCTTCTAGTGCCTTCATGAGTCACTTCGAGTGTATGCCAAATATCAAAAGCCGATTCACAAATCGATACTCGATTAAACTCGTTTTTATCTAATGCACAAAACAAGACATTCATAGCCTTTGCGTTTAAAGTGAAAGTCTTCTTCTCTATCTCATTCTAGTCATTCATTAGAAGAGAAGACTTTTGAAAGTCATTTTCTATAATATTCTATAATTCAAAATCTATTGAAATTAGGAAGATCCTCATTCTAGTCTTTCAATATGTGCAATCCGTCCTATTGAACATGAACGGAAGTGTAATTGAATGGCCCTCTAGGTTGCTAGTAAATGTCATCTTTCTTGAGTTTAAAATCAAATGAGAGTGAACCTTGCTCTGATACCAATTATTAGGATCAAGAGCGGCACTAAGAGGGGGGGTGAATTAGTGCAGTAGAAAACTTTCACGATTTCAGAAAAATATTCATTTCGTTTAAAATTGATTGTAACAAAATGGTTTGATTCAATCTATTTCAGAGAGAAGATGAACTTAAAAGATTTCATAAAAGTGCAAGAGAAGATTAAGGAGGTTTGCAGTAAAGTAAATTGCACAAATGAAAAGCAAACCGAAATTTAGAGTGGTTCGGTCAAGATGACCTATATCCACTTTCGGATTCCTCCTCCGACAAGGTCACCGACATCCACTAAAGGCCTTCCTTCAATAGGTAAAGATCGAACACCTCTTTACAGCACCTCCTTTTCTCGGGTTTAGGAGACAACCCTTTTAAGTCTCACTTCTCTTTCTTGGATGGTTACAAGGCTAAGAGATGAAGGAGGAGAAATTTAACTTTTACAATACTTTTATGACTCAAGACTTCAAGATTAAGCTAACACTTTCATGCCCTTTTATGCAGAAAAGGGTGGGATTTTTATAGGCCCCAATGGCTTCAAAATTGGAGCTAAAAAGTGTCACATCCCTGGAATCTGGGGTACTAGCGGTACCACCGTCGTTACTGGGTGGTACTACCGTCGCTGATTTGACTTTGGGCGGTACCACCGCCGAATAGGGGCGGTACCACCATTGGCAGAACTATTGTCGACGGTACCATCGCCCATAAATCTAGGGGCACTGCCTTCCCAGCGGTGCCACCACCAGTCATATTTTTAGGGGCTAAATTGGGTACTCAATTCGGCCCAATTTAGCCCTGTTAAGGGCCCAATTGGTCCCTAATTAAGTTAGTAGGATCACCTCCTAATCCTAACTTAATTTATGCTCTAACTACGATAATTAAGACATAATTTACAGTGCTTCTTGTTCTAGTGCATCAATTGCTCTTCCGACGTACTTCCGATTAACATCCGACAAACTCTCTACAATGTTCTGGTGAACTCCCGGCAAGCTCCTGGACTTTATGACGATCTTCTTGGTGAGTTCCGATGAGCTTCTTTAGTAAGTTCCTAGACTTCTCGGTTGGTTCTAGCAGAGCTTTCGACGAATGTCTAAACTTCCGTCAAACTCTCGAACTCCCAATAAGATCTCGACTCTAACACAACATCTGTTTTATGTCTTACTACTACTGTAGTTAATTTTGTACACTTTTCTCAATATATAGATTAAATCAAACAAATTACAATTGACTTCATCATTAAAATTCGAGATTCAACATGTAGGAGTGGATGAAGGAGGTCAAGCGTCCTCCTCTCTAGCGGTGATCCACATAGCAGGGCTATAATGACTCTTCTCAAACTCCAAGTCTGTTATATGAGGAGGAGAAGGGGAAAGGAGAATAAGAGGTGGCAACTTAGAAGCCCTAGCCTATAGGCCTTTAGTTCCCTCATATTTATAAAGACCCATAGTTAACCCTAATGGATCCTGCCCTATTGGGTACTGATCTCCATTCAATTATCCAAGCCTCTTAGATTAGTGGGTCTCTACCTAATAATCTATTATTAACTCTTATTGGATATCATCCATGGGATCCAATAATTCAAGGGCTTATTGGATATCTAATAAGATAGGGGCACCAACGGATATCTCATATTCGAACCTATACTCATTGCAATACCTACCATATATGTGTGATCCTCTAGGTCTAATATCGAGCTGGCCATAAGTCATACCTATCAGAACTACTTCTGTTTTAGTGAATTATTAACACCATAATAATTCACTCGACTCATCGACTATGGACGTACTAGGACACTATGTCGTAGTCCGTAGATGATATAGGAGAATCCATTCCTTTGGACCTATCTGTCCTTAGTTACCATGTATCTATAATCCCTTATTCATCTAATATTCTAAAGGCTATATATCGGGTATGGTGTTGTTAGGCCCATACGGTTTCTCCTCGAGTCTCGCTCTAATCGGATTTTCCCGAGAATTTTTTCTCTCTCAATCCGAATAACCTTGGCCAAGGATTTATTTAAGCAAGAATACACAAGATATTTCTCTTATGATATCGAGAGTGGATGATCCTCTATCGACACTCAATAGCCCTCGTAAGGTTGGTTGCCACCC